>NC_053389.1:95507353-95819186 GCF_905171765.1 Bufo bufo | reverse complement strand
CCAGTTATGCTATCTCCAGAATTCCCATAGAAATGACTGGAGTGGCCACACGCATGCCCTACCAGCCACTCTGTTAATTTCAGTGGGGAAAGGTGTGCAGGGGGTACGGGGCCCACGTTCTTGTGATCGATGGGGGTACCAGTGGTAGCACCCCCATTGACCTATGCATAGGGGATAACTTAAAGGGTTTCTATCACTTCGTATCACATATTTAGGTGTCAGACACTAGCGATCCGCTAGTGTCTGCTCTAACAAACCATCCTAATATGATAGGTTTTGGGGCAGCCGTTTCGCTAAAATAACAACTTATATCTATATGCTAATGAGCCTCTAGGTGCTATGGGGGCGTCATTAGCACCTAGAGGCTCCGTCTACCTTCATAA
Source organism: Bufo bufo (assembly GCF_905171765.1). Lineage (NCBI taxonomy): Eukaryota > Metazoa > Chordata > Amphibia > Anura > Bufonidae > Bufo > Bufo bufo. Next base: position 95,818,803 of record NC_053389.1, on the reverse strand, counting down.
ACTGCCGCCGCCCAGCGCGTCACTCCAGCCCGCCCATCTCCTGCTGAATGCGATCCTCTCCATGCGTGTCTCTGTTCGGCGCATGCGCAGTGAATGTCTGGCCGCTTCCCTGCACAGACATCTCCACTGCGCCTGTTCCTCGGAGCACTATGATGTCATCGGCGCAGGCGCAGTGGAGATGTCTGAGCAGGGAAGCGGTCAGACATTCACTGCGCATGCGCCAAACAGAGACGCGCACGGAGAGGATCGCATTCAGCAGGAGATGGGCGGGCTGGAGGGACGCGCTGGGCGGCGGCAGTTTATGAAGGTAGACGGAGCCTCTAGGTGCTAATGACGCCCCCATAGCACCTAGAGGCTCATTAGCATATAGATATAAGTTCTTATTTTAGCGAAACGGCTGCCCCAAAACCTATCATATTAGGATGGTTTGTTAGAGCAGACACTAGCAGATCGCTAGTGTCTGACACCTAAATATGTGATACGAAGTGATAGAAACCCTTTAATGTAACCAGAATACCTCTTAAGAAGAGCCCACAAGTTCCCTACAGGGTTTAGGTCAGGTGATGAAGGAGCCATGTCATTATTCTTTCATCTTTAAGGTCTTTACTGGCTGGCCATGCAGTGGAGTACTTCTATGCATTAGATGGAGCATTGTCCTGCATAAAAATTATGTATGGTTTTTCTTGAAAGATGTTGACATTTTCATGTGTGGCACTTCTTGAAGAAAGTGTCTTCTAAAAACCAGTAGTAGGTTTGGGAGTTGATTTTAAGTCCATCTTCAACAAGAAAAGGTCCAATTAGCTGAGTACCCGGTTCACGAATAGAGGTTATCCTCAACATACGCTGAAAAGGGCGTACCATCACTCTATGAGCATTGGCCGTGAACAATTACTGGTCCCTAAGCAAAAGATACAGGGTCAGAATACTCCGAGGATTATAGCCACGTACGATAAAGCACAGAAACAGGTACGTGATATCCTTAAGAAACACTGGCCCATCCTACAGTCTGATCCAGACATTGGAGATTTGGTGTCAGACCGTCCCTCTATTACATACCGTCACAGTTCTAATATACGCGACCGTCTGGTTCATAGTACCTACCTACATCCAACACCAGATACATGGCTCAAAAATACACTGACTGGGACCTTTCCATGCGGGGCATGTGTCTTCTGTAACAATATTATGAAAGGGACATTCTTTACTAGACAAGTGACGAAGGAAAGATTCTCTATCCGATCCTTCATTAGATGCACATCAGTGGGAGTTGTGTACTTACTGACCTGCCAGTGTGGTCTACAATACATAGGGAAGACCAGACGCGAATTGAGGAGACGGATCGGCGAACACCTACTTGACATTAAAAACAACCGTGATACATCTGTGGCACGCCATGTATGCGACCATCATGGCGGCAATCCAAATGTACTCAAGGTGTAAGGAATTGAACACATTGTGAAATCCGTTCATGGAGGGGACATTGATGTGTCGCTGATCCGCAAAGAAACTGAATGGATTTTCAAGTTAGACACCGTACACCCCAAGGGACTTAACGAGGCGGTCTCATTTTCCTGCTTTATTTAGCAGGTCATTGGGACGGTTGTCGTGGTCCTGTTGTGTGTGATGTTCTATCAGTATCATATGACCACAGATTTGCGTTGCGATATATGCACCGGGTGGTCTTATTTATGAATTCATCCACATCCCATAGTGTATATGGGCTGTCTTGCTCCACCACAGTGGCTTTTCTCCATTTGGGTAACAGTAGAGTGGTTAATTTTACCACTATACTGTGTAGTCCTCTCTAGTTAGGCCCTTCTTGTATATCCCAAGTAGCCATATACAGTTTTGACACTTGACTATCTAGATCGCATATGTTTCTTTCCCCCAGATGCTTGAGCGCGCTCCTCCCCCAGAGTGTATTACGCCCCATTTTCATGTGACCATGAAAATCCGGCACGCCCCCTGACGCGCCTTCCTCCCTGATTGGTGCTCCATGATGGCACACACCTCCTGGGGGCGGGTCTTAGATTATTTCTATCTGGTGTGTGCTCGGCCGCACACGGCCATCACAGTGCCGATGTATGCACGCGAAAGTGCGGCATCTCTGTTCACATCCGATAATTTATACTAATGTATCGCTCCTGATGACACATGACATATTCTAGTCATGTAGAAACGCGTTGAGCGATCTGATGTGCTACATATCGCTCACTAGGCAGGGCAGCGTTTAAGGGTGTACTAATACCCACATCAGCTGTTCAGACTCTGCAGACGATCCACTCTACGGCTCATTACAAGTAGCATAGGGATAGACGCAAATAGGATCAGGTCTGCACATGTGAGTCCCTGCTCCCCGTGTAGTGGCACTTTAGCCTGATTGCTACAGACTACACCTATATCAGTGTGACAATATACTGAGTGTTAGCAAGCAACAGGCTATTATTCAGGCTATCAGAGTGGTGGATGGTTAATTATCCAATCCCTCTCCACATCTCTGATCTCCTGTATGCCTAATTTTATATTAATTTTCTACACCCCCCCCCCCCCCCTTTTTCAATTGATTCTAATAAAATCTTTATTATTTTCACTTTTAACATTCTTTCAGGCTGAGACGTATAATATATATACAGAACGTGTACCATCATATTAACCTTTCACTGTGATCTGCCAATTAGCTCACCTTTAATAATATCATCCCATAGTAGTACTCCACCTCCACCTTCCTGGCATATTAGTCAAAGTGGAACTCTGTGCCATTACTGATACAAGATATGGGCCCATTCATCAGGTCTGTCAATCTCATCTCATCAGTCCATAAAACCTTTGAAAAATCTGTCTTCAGATATTTCTTGGCCAGTCTTGATGTTTCAAACTATGTGTTTCGGTCAGTGGTGGTCGGGTTTAAGGCTTCCTTACTTTGGCCATGTCTCTGAGTATTGAACACCTTGTACCGTTGATGATACTCACCTGGTCCCAGCCACTGAATTCGGTCCGCGTGGTCCTGTGATTGGCTGCGGTGGTCACGTGTGTCCCCCGTTGATGGATGTTGCTGCCGATGCAGAGGGGAGTGGAAGTATTGGAGCGGGAGCCACAAACCGAATCCAGTGGAGGGGACCAACCAAGTGAGTATCAGCAACTGTGCTGGTCTGCCATGTCTGGAGGTTTGACTACATCTTGGATAACCCCTTTAAGAAGGGCCTACACGCCAAAATGTTGCTGTTTAGGTCTAACAGCTACAAATAAAGCATCTTTTTCTTCTTTACTTCATTTAGCTGTGCCTTGGAATCTTCTTGCAAGTTGGTTTTCCCACCATGAGGAACTATTCTTAAACCTCTCCAACCCTCACTCATACGCTAAGCATAAGCAAACCTCCTGTTCGATCGTTCTTCTTATTCTCATCGTATTAATCAAAAACTACAGGAAAGAAGTGATCAATATTTGTAGATGATAAAACTTAATTTTTATTTAATCTATTATATAAAAAATAGCCCCTTAGATTAGTATATAAGATATACCTCAAATAGTAATCCGCAATGTATAGAACTTCTATGAAAGTATAAAACTGACTCCCCAGAACCTCTATGGAAGTGTGTCACTGACTCATGGTAAAGTTACAGCAAACATACCACTTCAACAGGTGGAAAAAGGGGTGTACGGCGGCACTCAATAAATGATAACCTGTTTGTCCTACCGCTTCGTCGAACGACTCCAATTGTGCCGCAGTTACCTCACGGATCTATGATGTATTGAATCCTTGGTAGTTGGTGGTGATCTTGCTGCACAGGGGTAGGGATCCGGACTAAAATTCCCTATAATTACCCTAGAGGGGGTCCTACAATAGCCCTAAGGCCTAACCACGGTACACCCACTAAAACAAGGGTGCCCCGACCGGAACCTAACCCTGGAATTGAAGACCCTAGTTTGCCCTCTCCTAAAGGATCCCTACACGCATGTTTCACTTACAGATGAGAGTAAGGCTCATCAGGGGAAACAACAGGGAGCTAGGCAATTAGACATGTCAGAGTGCACACATTGCGATATTAACTGTGCACCCTACATTAACAGATTATAAGCCCTGAGACCTGATATGGCTCAGGTAAGCTAATAACCAATAGAAGGGAAAAGGGTGGGGGTAGCAGATGATATCCTCCCCTAAGTCTCCTAATACGATGTTTATGGTCTTTCTGGGCCCGATATAGCCAGCAATGTCCTCGGAACCCGCTCAAATTTAAATGCGAAAGTGCCCCGAAGAAGAGGCTTGGTTACCAAACACACCCTCCTGGCGCATCGCTCGATGCAACAGCTCATGCGCACAGTTGATTTCCGGCATAGGCCCCGAAAGTGAGGCTTGGTTTCAGGACACGCCTCCCGAACGCAGCGCTAGATATAACAGCGCATGCGCAATTGGAAGCCGATTCCTAGCTGGGGCGCACGCACGTATAATGACGTTGTTGCGCCGGGTCTCACAGATATATGCGAGATCAACCTTCTGACATGGTTGCCGGGCAGCAGGGACGCATTCCCGTCTCCAATCAGATACGCACCTTCAGATGTAAGGTCGCGTCCATAGAAGATGACATTTATAGCATAAATTTCACATAGGAAAATGGTTACTTAAATATAATGGCCCCAATACATGCAATGCTATTATCTGATGAAGACAAACATATTTAGGACACCAAAAGGCATGGTATAAATATCCTATCACCGCTCATAGATGGTTTACTAAAATACAGCCAAGAGACCAGAAACCGAAATGGGGAGAATAATGGAGGGGTGTTTTTTTGTGTGTTTTGGGAGGGGATTTGGAAGAAACACTATAAACATAGGTCCAGAGGTTCGAATATTCATTGGGCCCATTTATTATATCTCGATACAAATGTTAAATGAAACAGCTGAAATTAAGCTGTTCATTAAGGCCCGTGGGTGAAACAGTTCGTAGTACAAATGTCCAACGGGCTTCATGTTGTAACAAGATTCTGTCCCAATCCCCGCCCCGAATTGGGGCTCTCACATGTTTAATGCCTGTAGCCTTGATACACCTTGGATCACCTTGGTGACATTCCTGAACATGTCTGGACACAGCCGTGTCCCTTTTGTTTGCAATGTCTCCAAGGTGTTCCTCCAGACGTCTACGTAATTCCCGTCTAGTCTTCCCAATGTATTCTTTGCCGCACTCACAGGTGATCTTGTAGATCACCCCCTTGGTGAGGCAGTTAATGAAATCCTTTATTGGAAATACACGTTGCAGGTTAGTGCTAAAGAAAGACTTTCCTGGTTGTATAATGTTGCAGGATACACAGCCACTACATCTAAAACTGCCGGTTGGTCTACGATCCAACCACGTTCCTGGTTGGGGGATTGTCGTGTAGTGACTGTGTACAAGGAGATCCCTGAGACTGTTACCCTTTCTAAATGTAATCTGTGGGTACTCATGTATGACCTCACTAATATCCGGGTCCATGAGTAAGATGGGCCAGTGTTTCTCCTCAAGGATCCCCCTTGTACAGTCAGCAGTACCATCAAAAGTTGCAATCAGACAAATTTTTCGATCCTCCACTATTTTATTTTTAGGCACCAATAGTTCCGTCCGTGCTGTTGTAAGAGCCCTATATAATAGCCCTAGTTGTTACCATGACCATTTTTTAAAGGGGTATTCCCATCTTCAGTTTTAATACTAACCTTCGTCCAGCGCGACGTCCACTTCCTGGATTCGGCTGGGCTTGAGTGACGTCTTCTCCCGGCCAGGCCGCGCTTGCGCATAAGACTGAAGTTTTTCTCCTGGCCGGGCTGCGCAATGTCCTGAACGCACACGCACACCGCGCATGCGCCATGGTGACTTATTCCTGGCCTGTATAGTACAGAGCCGGCGTGCACGTTCGCGGCTCTGTACTATACTGGCCAGGAAGAAGTCATCATGGCGATTGTGCGGCGGCGTGCGCGTTCAGGACATTGCGCGGCCTGGCCGGGAGAGAATCTTCATTACCATAAATGCCTGGTAGGTGCGAGTCCACCCTTTGAGACCTATAAGGAGAATGTGGTCTCATGAGCCCCTGTTCACCAGTTCAAGTTGGCTAGCTTACCAATAAAAAGTCAACGTGTGGCCATTTCTCCTCTTGACTTCCATGAGGGATCACATGTGGGACAGACACCAGTCAAACATTTATAGTATATTGGGACTTATTAACAATGGCTTGAATAAAGGTAGCCAAAACCTAGAATAGCTAGGCTGAAGATGCACCAAATATGTCACTGAGGCACATTCTGTTTGATCGATTTGATGCATCATCTGCATGTAGTAGACTCTATCCTGTTTTTAACATTACCCCCAGATAGGGTGTCATACACCTGACATCCAATCATAAAATTATAGAAAAAATCCTCTGAGGCAACCATCATTAGTACCAAGTCAGAACCTGTTTTCATCTCTGAACACTATTGTTTCCCATTGATGCCACATCAGAGTTCGCAGTAGCACTTACTGCCATCAGGCTTGGTGCGGAGACACACAGGACCAACACCGGATGTGATGGTGGGGCACCATTAGATACCATGGCTGTTCCTAGCTGGTATTCATGGAAGGAATGTTGACCAGCCTTCAGTATGTCCAGGATATCATGAAACTAGTCCTACTGCCTTTTTTGATTCAGTAGACGTGGGGTTCCACAACCTGCTCTTCAGGGTATCCAGCAGCTCCCCTCGCCAGCCCGATCACCAGATTTCTCTCCCATCAAGAATGTCTGGGACTGAATGGGTTGACAGATCTCCCATGCACAACAGCCAAGAACCACCTTGGAATGACATACCACAGGAGGATATCCAGCTTTTGTATGACCATTACCTTGCCAGAGTAGCAGCTTTTGTCGCAGCAAAGGGAGATGCCACCCAGTATTAACGTGACCCTCCCTCAACAGAAATCCTTCTGCAGAACCCAAAATAAAGGGTGCACCACCTCGGTTGTGTGATCATTGACCGAGCACCACTAGCAGCTTAGGGAGAGTTCATATCACCATTATTTTTCCGTTCTTCTGATCCGTCAGAAGAACTGAAAAATAAAGAAAAAAGAAAAAAACTGATCATGCGCATCAGTTATACACATTTGGCATCCATTTGAGCCATTTCCATCTGAGATTCATTTTTTAGAAGGAAAAAAAAAGTACTGCATGCAGTAACATTAATGTGAACTCTCCCTTATACTTTGTCAATCTCAGCTCAATCACATTAAGTTTTCCAGGTGTTTTTTTCTCATGTTCCGCTGGTGTATATTTAGATTTAGATTCAGCTAAGTGTAAAGCATTGCAGAATATGTTTGCTCAATATAAATAAAGTTATTATTATTGTAAATACCATTAATGGGATGTTCCTGGGATTTTATTGTAGCTGGTGTACATGTATTTTATTATCTGTGCTGGAGAAGTTGGGGTAATTACTGTTTTGTTTTTTTTAAACAAAAAAGGGATATAAATAATATTTTGAGCAATTCTCAGGTAGCACGACCACTTTATAAGTAAAAAAAATACCATCACTTCTGCACATTTATGGCACTTAAGCTTTTAATACCTCATATAATCATAACCATAAAGTAAAAACTGAGAGCACGTCGTCCTGCTGATATTGTGCTTTGTTCAAAACTGCTCCTTCCCAGCTTGAGCTGGCTTGTTCTTTACAGGCCATGTCAGTGAAGAATTTGTATTGAACCTGTAATCCAGAAATTGACGATGATCATGGATGCTGATTGTCTCGAAGTAGTAAAGTGTAGTTATGACAGTAGAAAAAGAACAGGAGTATTATACATGGGTTGGAGGATCAGGGTGCTAGTGTCTACTTGGCAAAAAGTATTTGCCTTTGGATGGATATCGAGGTAAGCTTTTCTGCATGGACCCACGGTTTTCCTCCAAATAACTTTATTGTAAAGAGGTTTTGGTACATTGACCATGTCAGCTAGTTCTGGTGGATCCGTACTTATGAAATGTTCTGGGGGAGTCATTCTTATGATGATGAGCACAATGCTGTTCAATGACAATAGGGACTTGATTTATTTGTTAAAGGTCAACTGGCTGCAACCTATATCTGAATAGTCCAAAGAGTACAAAATACCCATTGACGTCAGACACACACCTCTAATTACCATTGATTAGTAGACTACTAATCTTTAGTATGAGACCAATAATACAAATGATTAATGCATACCCTACAAAGTCCAGACTCCCAACAATATTTTTCACAGATACCAACATAACATTCAATAATGTTTAGTAAATCACTGTAAAAAGACAAACAGTGTCCTCAAAAAGGATTCATAAAACCCCAAAAGGCACAAGAGCTCAATACTAGCCCTCTATAGTCCTGATGAAGCACATCATGGGACTGAGGGGTTGACATCTCATGTTGTCCTCACTTGAGATTAGTTTTCATTGCATACTAGGTGGTTTCATACTAGGGGATACTAACCAGATTAAATGTTTATGTTACCCATTGTGGGATATCTATATCTTACAGTGGGCTAGTATTGAGTTCTCATGCCTTTTGGGGTTTTATGAATCTTTTTGGGAGACACCATTTGTCTTTTTAAAATTATTTAATAAACATTATTTTCATCTATGAAAATTTATTTGGGAAGCCTGAATTTTAGCATCATTCTTATGGACATCTTCAGGATCGTATCACACAGATACGAAGCATGGTGCTAGAGGAATTTATAGGCCCATATTCAATGTGTATGGGTCTTTTAATAGAAGCAGCCAGGGCTGCCATGAAGAATTTCAGGGCCCCATACAGGCAAACTTTGTGGAACACCTTTTAACCATACAGCTGGCACCACCCTACCCCGGCTCCAGGGGTGGACTGGCCATAAACCACACAGGGTGGGCTGATGCCCGGAGGGTCACCCAAGCCCTCCTTACTGCCACTGGCTGAGTTTATAATGATCTGATGCTCTCAGCATAAATTAATGTAGGAGAATCAGGTACATATGCCCCTGACCAACAGCCACACCTGACCAACAGCCACAGGTTCCCTTCTGAGGTCAACTGTATCGACATCCTCAGGACTGTAGTACATCTGAATACTGTGGTGAGGGTGACAGTATTTGGTTCTGCTGAGGGAGAAGTCTGTGCTGTACTGTGATATTCGGTTCTGCTAGGGCGGTATTTTGTGCTAGCCCTGCCTACTTCTGTTGTCCCAGCCTACTTATGCTGGCCCTATCTACTTGTGTTGCCCCGCCTTCCATCAGTTTGGACCCACCTAAAACATAGGGCCAATTTTATTTTATTTTTTTCCTAAAACCACTTTAATTTCCCAGTCCATCCCTGCCCAGCTCTACTCCTGCATCCTCCTAATACATACGTTATATGTACCCCATAATGTCACCTTTAGATAGTCATATGACTATGTTGATACTAACAAGTTATGGCTTTTTGAGGAAGACAAAATGAAAAAAATCACTCAGTTCTTAAGGGGTTAATGTACCATAAAATACAGTCCCACAGAAATCACTTACTGTAAAAATCAGTCAAGTCAACGCTGCCACCTCTTTTTCCAAGTGCTGGTCTTGGTCCTGGTCTTTAGCAATGATATAACCACCTTTTCTCTCTGTTCCTGACTTTCTGTTTGAAAATGGCGGTATACTGGAGTTTTATACAGTGGGGAGGAGTGAACTTGTACGGCAATCTGGGGGCAGACCCACAAGCCCAGCTACATGATAATTTAATTGTGCCTGGCTGCATAGGCATGCGCAGCCTATTGCATTAGGGTGTGCACCCTAAAGCACAAACACAGACGCAGCGCACGCACCTGTGTATGTATGTATATATATATTTATATATATATATATATATATATATATATATATACAGGGAGTGCAGAATTATTAGGCAAGTTGTATTTTTGAGGATTCATTTTATTATTGAACAACAACCATGTTCTCAATGAACCCAAAAAACTCATTAATATCAAAGCTGAATATTTTTGGAAGTAGTTTTTAGTTTGTTTTTAGTTTTAGCTATTTTAGGGGGATATCTGTGTGTGCAGGTGACTATTACTGTGCATAATTATTAGGCAACTTAACAAAAAACAAATATATGCCCATTTCAATTATTTATTTTTACCAGTGAAACCAATATAACATCTCAACATCCACAAATATACATTTCTGACATTCAAAAACAAAACAAAAACAAATCAGTGACCAATATAGCCACCTTTCTTTGCAAGGACACTCAAAAGCCTGCCATCCATGGATTCTGTCAGTGTTTTGATCTGTTCACCATCAACATTGCGTGCAGCAGCAACCACAGCCTCCCAGACACTGTTCAGAGAGGTGTACTGTTTTCCCTCCTTGTAAATCTCACATTTGATGATGGACCACAGGTTCTCAATGGGGTTCAGATCAGGTGAACAAGGAGGCCATGTCATTAGATTTTCTTCTTTTATACCCTTTCTTGCCAGCCACGCTGTGGAGTACTTGGACGCGTGTGATGGAGCATTGTCCTGCATGAAAATCATGTTTTTCTTGAAGGATGCAGACTTCTTCCTGTACCACTGCTTGAAGAAGGTGTCTTCCAGAAACTGGCAGTAGGACTGGGAGTTGAGCTTGACTCCATCCTCAACCCGAAAAGGCCCCACAAGCTCATCTTTGATGATACCAGCCCAAACCAGTACTCCACCTCCACCTTGCTGGAGTCTGAGTCGGACTGGAGCTCTCTGCCCTTTACCAATCCAGCCACGGGCCCATCCATCTGGCCCATCAAGACTCACTCTCATTTCATCAGTCCATAAAACCTTAGAAAAATCAGTCTTGAGATATTTCTTGGCCCAGTCTTGACGTTTCAGCTTGTGTGTCTTGTTCAGTGGTGGTCGTCTTTCAGCCTTTCTTACCTTGGCCATGTCTCTGAGTATTGCACACCTTGTGCTTTTGGGCACTCCAGTGATGTTGCAGCTCTAAAATATGGCCAAACTGGTGGCAAGTGGCATCTTGGCAGCTGCACGCTTGACTTTTCTCAGTTCATGGGCAGTTATTTTGCGCCTTGGTTTTTCCACACGCTTCTTGCAACCCTGTTGACTATTTTGAATGAAACGCTTGATTGTTCGATGATCACGCTTCAGAAGCTTTGCAATTTTAAGAGTGCTGCATCCCTCTGCAAGATATCTCACTATTTTTGACTTTTCTGAGCCTGTCAAGTCCTTCTTTTGACCCATTTTGCCAAAGGAAAGGAAGTTGCCTAATAATTATGCACACCTAATATAGGGTGTTGATGTCATTAGACCACAACTCTTCTCATTACAGAGATGCACATCACCTAATATGCTTAATTGGTAGTAGGCTTTCGAGCCTATATAGCTTGGAGTAAGACAACATGCATAAAGAGGATGATGTGGTCAAAATACTCATTTGCCTAATAATTCTGCACTGCCTGTATATTATATACACATACACACACACACACATATATATATATATATACACAAATACACTCTGTATACATACAGACCTGCACTATCAATATAATGAAGGGAGAAGAAATCATTTTTAAACTTACCGTATTTTTCGCCCTATAGGACGCTCTATTCGCCCTATAAGGTTTTAGAGAGGGACAATAAGAAAAAAAAAAATTCATTACACCTCAGGTCAGACCATCAATCAGACCCCCAATGTCAATTAGGGTCCATTCACACGTCCGTTGTTTCTTTCCTGATCTGTTCCGTTTTTTGCTGAACAGATCTGGACCAGATCTGGACCCATTCATTTTCAATGGGTCCTGAAAAAAATCAGACATTGAGCTGTCCGTTTTTTTCCAGGACCCATTGAAACCAGGACCCATCCAGGACCCATTCAGCAAAAAACGGAACAGATCAGGAAAGAAAAAACGGACGTGTGAATGGACCCTAAGACCCCAATAAGACCTCAGATCAGACCCCAATGTGAATGACCCCCAATCAGACCTCAGATAGGAGCCCCAGTGCCTCATATCAGCCCCCAGTGCCTCATATCAATCCCCCGTGCCCCATATAAAATTTAAAAAAAAAAACACTTTCCTGCTCCGGACGCTGCCGCTCCTCACCGCTCCTCACCGCTCGCGCTCGGTAATCCTCTTGTACAGTATGCTGTGTGGGCACGCACAGTGTGAGGTCACAGCGCGGCCTCACACTGTGCGCAGCCTTCACAGTGGAGCGCATGAGGACCAGGAAGAGGTGAGTATAGCGCTTCCTGGCCCTCTGGTACTAATAACTTGATTAGTATTCGCCCCATAAGACGCAGGGGCATTTTCCCCCCACTTTTGGGGGAAAAAATGCATCTTATGGGGCGAAAAAGTGCAGCACGGGGGTGACAGAACCAGTGTTCCCTCTAAGCCTTGGCAGCTGCTGAGCGGGATCGGCTCAGAGCTGGGCACAGCGCCATCAAAGGTGGGCGATAGGAAAACCTAAGATAATTGTCACATCAAAGAGCATACAAACCTCTACGCCATCCCATACAATACAGTATAACCCCTGCACCATCCCGTACAATATACAGTATAGTCCTCTCTGTGATCACTGGACATTGCTCTCCATATATAAACCATATGGGGGAAAAAATCTCATTGATCCAGAGAACTTGCATAGAAAAACTAATAACCAAGAGGCTAAACAAAACCCTGTTTCTGACCCTTATGTTAAAACATAACTTTCATTTGATTGCTCTAATACCTAAAGGAAATTTTTTTATTTTTTTTTTAAAAAGCTGCTCTTTCTCTAGGTGACCTTATGTTTATAGTAGTGTTAATAGAGTCTCAAGGGTCTATAAAAGCAGCTACACTATTTTTGCAAACCTTTGAGACTCTATTAACACTACTATCAACATAAGGTCATCTAAAGAAACAGTAGTTTTTTAAAAAAAAAATTCCTTTAGGTGTTAAAACATAACTTTCATTAGATTGCTCTAACACCTAAACGGAAAAAAAAAAAAAAAGAATAAAAAAAAACCTGCCTTTTCTCTAGATGACCTTATGTTAATAGTAGTGTTAATAGAGTCTCAAAGGTCTGTAAAAATAGTGTAGCTGTTTTATAGACCCCTGAGACTCTATTACCACTACTATAAGGTCATCTAGAGAAACAGCAGCTTTTTAAAATGATTTTTTTCCATTAGGTGTTAAAGCAGTCAAATGAAAGGGTCAGAAGCAGGTGTTTTTTTTTAGCCTCTGTCTTGGCTATTAGTTTTTCAATTCATAAAGCTCCACATGGAGCTCCCACCCAGCAGTAGATAGAAGCCTGCAGGACACTTCACCTTGTCACATCACCTGGGCACATGGTGATGGCTCCCTTCCTATGCTGTCCCTGGCACTTCATCAGCAGCAGGGGCGGCGCGCTTCCTGTTTTCATAATAACTGAAAAGGAAGCTGCTGCTGCTGTGTTCAGCTCCCGAGAGGAGGGGGTGTGAGAGGATCAGCCAATAGCAGGGCAGCCAGCTGATACTGGCCAATCAGCAGCCTCCTCCCTTATAACAGAGCTCTGTAATGTACAGAGCTCTGTTATTGGAGATTTCAGGCATCAGCTGTATTGCTCTGCTGCCTGCAGTGCCGCACATTGTAAACCAAGTCGGCTTGATTAGGGTGTGCCCAGGCACACCCCCTGCGCACGCCTATGCCTGGCTGAGTGTCTTAGGTGGACACTTGGTGGACAGGGCCCCTGAGTAAGCTAGCTGCCTACATGACGCTGACAGTGGCACCTTGGCTGCCTAATGAAATTATCGGCACGGGCCCCAGGGCCCAGGGCCGGCCTTTGGGGTGTGCGAGCTGTGCGGCCAGCCCTGGGCCCTGGAGCCGGTGCCGATAATCTCATTAGGCAGCCAAGGTGCCACTGTCAGCGTCAGGGGCGCTCGGTGGCCGATCCAGGGGCGCGGTAGGGGGCGGCGGAGGCGGGGCACAGGGAGATGAACGCTTCCATTGTGGGAGCGCTCATCTCCATAGTCATCTGTATCGCCGTCCTCAGGACAACGATACAGATGGCTGTGCTGAGGCAGGGGAGGGAGAGGCGTGTCCTTTACCCTTCCTCTGATAGGCTGCCGGCCTAGTGCCTGCAGCCTATCAGAGGCCAGCGCAGGCGGCGCAATAACGTCATCGCGCTGCCTGAGCCATAGAGCTCGGGACAATACTTTTACTAGCACATTGGGGGGCTGTTATTACTGGCACATTGGGGGGCTGTTATTATTGCCACTTTTGGGGGGGGCTGTTATTATTGCCACTTTTGGGGGGGGCTGTTATTATTGGCACTTTGGGGGGCTGTTATTATTGGCACTTTGGGGGGGCTGTTATTAATGGCACATTGGGGGGCTGTTATTACTGGCATATGATGGGGGGGCTGTTATTACTGGCACATTGGGGGGGGCTGTTATTACTGCCACATTGGGGGGGCTGTTATTACTGGCACATTAGGGGGGCTGTTATTACTGGCACATGATGGGGGGGCTGTTATTACTGGCACATGATGGGGGGGCTGTTATTACTGGCACATGATGGGGGGCTGTTATTACTGGCACATGATGGGGGGCTGTTATTACTGGCACATGATGGGGGGGCTGTTATTACAGGCACATGATGGGGGACTGTTATTACTGGCACATTGGGGGGGCTGTTATTACTGGCACATAATGGGGGGGCTTTTATTACTGGCACATGATGGGGGGGGTTGCTCTTGTTACTGGCACATTATTGGGGGCACTATAGGGGCATCTACTGAGGCTACAAAGAAGTGGAATTTTATATGGGGGCTCTGTACAGTAGAATTTTATACTGTGACACATTATGGTGGGTACTATGGGGAAGGGGGGAGAGGAGTACTATGGGGTCATCTACGGGGGGCACTAAGAACGGGTAATTTTTACTGGCACTATGGGGACATTAGCTCAACTGGGGCATTACAAGGAGGTATTTTTTGCACTGTCACATTATAAGGAGAATTATTTCTACTGGGGGCATTATGGTGGGCTTTATTACTCCCACATGGTATGACCCCCTAGTAGCAGCACCAGCCTCTCCCTGCTCTGCTATCCCTCTGCCCCTTCTCCAAATCCTTATTATGAAATCTTTCTCATTAGGATAAAACACAACATCAGCTCCACCGAGCCCCCGGCCAAAGTGTTGAAGTGGCATCCGAGATTCCCAAGGGCCGAGCCAAGTAACTGTAAGTTTTCATGTGAAATATGTTTATGTTATACACATATAGCCTACACTGTGCCACACAATATACAGTATACCTCTACACTGTGCCACACAATATACAGTATACCTCTACACTGTGTAGTCTGTTCTATAAGCACCATTGTTTTGTGGCGGCGGACAGAAAATAATCTGGAAGTGCCCCTCCCGAGACCAGGCTCTGGATCCGCCACTGGACACAGCTCGCAGTCGGTCTTTTACAGCAGGCCAGTCTGAGATTGTGTGAAAAACTATTTGGGGGGGGCGCCACAAGATTAGCTCGCACAGGGCACCTGAACACCTAAGGCCAGCCCTGCCAGGGCCCCTGTAAGAGCATCACAACCGGCACATTATTCTGTTGTAAATCAGACTTTGAGGCCCCACAAGTCCTTCTCATTATGTCTGTTGGTTGTGGCTAAATCCCATGCACCATAAGGACCTTCTGACATCACGGGATCACATTCTAAGTCACATAACTCTGAAGCAGCTGCGGATGATAAAACACTGATGTGTGAACACACACATTAAAATGAATGGAAAACACGTCTGAGAATCACTGATGTGTGAATAAGGCCTTATTCAGATGATAACCGCTGATCAACAAGAGTTTCAGAAGCTTGGCTCACAGCTAATTCATTTTCAAAGGGGTTGTCAGGGTGAGACAAGCCATTAAACTACACATAGGAGCTTCCCTAATCAGACTGTTAGACTGCAATGTTTCATTTAGGTTCCCATCACTCTTTCATTTTCCATTTTTTTTTGATTCATCAGCAGAAAAAAAATAAAATTTCAGCCATTTTTCATCTCTGCAGTTGGAAAAGTAGTAAACTAAGATTTTGTTTGTCAATCATCCTCCCATCTTCTGGACAAATCATCCTACCACACCCAATACTGTGCCGCTGTGCTCCCCAATACTATACTGCAGAAACAGATAAACCCCCTGATAATCGTAGTACCATGCAGATTGTACCCTATAAGAAGTAATAATGCTCCCATAGTGCCCATACTAGTAATCATGTTCCCCATACACCCCCAGTAGTAATAATTCTCCTTATAATGTGCCAGTGCAAAAAATGCCCCATTTTAATGCCCCCAGTTGAGCTAATGTCCCCATAGTGCCCCCATAATGTGCCAGTATAAAATAACCCTATATAGTGCCCCCAGTAAATGCCCTCATAGTGCTCCTCTCTCCCTTCTTCCTGGTGCCCCCCATAATGTACCATATAAAATGCCCCATATATAGTGCCCCAGTAGATGCCCTCAGTGTCCCCCATAATTTCTGACTATAAAATACCCCTTCTTAACGCCCCCATAGATGAGCCCATAATACTCCTCTCTCCCCTTCCCCATAGTACCCACCATAATGTGCCCCAGTATAAAATGCCCCTATACAGAGCCCCCCATATAAAATACCCCTTCTTTGTAGCCTCAGAAGAAGCCCCCATTGTGTTCCTCTCCCCTTCTCCCATATAAAATACCACTTCTTTGTGGCCTCAGTAGATTCCCCCATAGTGCCCCCAATAATGTGCCAGTAAGAAGTACCCCCATAGATGCCCACATAGTTCCACCCAATAATGTGCCAGTAAAAAGTGCCACCAATAATATGCCAGTAAGACGTGCCCCCATAGTGCCCCCCAAAAATGTGCCAGTAAGATGTGCCCCCACAGATGCCCCCAATCATGTGCCAGTAACAAGTGCCCCATAGATGCTCCCAATTATGTGCCAGTAACAAGTGCCCCATAGATGCCCCCAATTATGTGCCAGTAACAAGTGCCCCCATAGATGCCCCCAATCATGTGCCAGTAACAACTACCCCCATAGATGCCCCAATCATGTGCCAGTAACAAGTTCCCCATAGATGCCCCCAATCATGTGCCAGTAACAAGTGCCCCCATAAATGCCCCCCAATTATGTGCCAGTAACAAGTGCCCCCATAAATGCCCCCCAATCATGTGCCAATAAAAAGTGCCCCTATAGATGCCCCCCCAATCATGGGCCAGTAACAAGTGCCCCCATAGATGCCCCCCAATCATGTGCCAGTATCAAGTGCCCCCATAGATGCCCCCCAATCATGTGCCAATAACAAGTGCCCCCATAGATGCCTCCAATCATGTGCCAGTAACAAGTGCCCCCATAGATGCCCCCCAATCATGTGCCAGTAACAAGTGCCCCCATAGATGCCCCCAATCATGTGCCAGTAACAAGTGCCTCATAGATGTTATTGGCACATGATTGGGGACATCTATGGGGCACTTGTTACTGGCACATGATTGGGGGCATCTATAGGGGCACTTGTTATTGGCACATGATTAGGGGGCATCTATGGGGGCACTTGTTATTGGCACATGATTGGGGACAAGTGCCCCCATAGATGCCCCCTAATCATGTGCCAATAACAAGTGCCCCCATAGATGCCCCCAATCATGTGCCAGTAACAATTGCCCCCATAGATGTCCCCAATCCTGTTCCAATAACAAGTGCCCCATAGATGCCCCCTAATCATGTGCCAATAACAAGTGCCCCCATAGATGCCCCCAATCATGTGCCAGTAACAAGTGCCCCATAGATGCTCCCTAATCATGTGCCAGTAACAAGTGCCCCCATAGATGCCCCCCAATCATGTGCCAGTAACAAGTACCCCCATAGATGCCCCCCAGTCATGTGCCAGTAAGTAGTACCATATAAAAAACAGTAAGTAGTACCATATAAAAAATAAACACTTATACTTACCTCCATCAGGCTGGCAGCGATGCGATGCAGGACTCTACCGGCCTGTGTCCCACGCTATACGGCTCAGGCGGCGAGCTGACGTCATTGCGCCGCCTGCAACGGCCTCTGATAGGCTAGTGCCTGCAGCCTATCAGAGGTATGAGGAATGGAGACGCCTCTCCCTCCCCTGCCCCGCCGCAGCACATCTATCTGTATCGCTGTCCTGAGGACGGTGATACAGATGACTATGGAGATGAGCGCTTCCACAATGGAAGCGCTTATCTCCCTGTGCCCTGCTGCCGCCCCCCACTTGTCACCAGGGCCGCATCGCCTTGGGCCATCGCCTTACTTTGCCTAATTGGCGTGCGGCCCTGCTAGTGCCCCCTGGAATTTTCCGCCTGGGGCAACGGCCCCCCCACGCTACGCCACTGCCCAGCAGGGCTCAAGTGGCAGCTGCCTTGGGCCCCCCAGGAGCAACTGGCCCCGGGGCAGCTGCCCCGTTTGCCCCGCGCTAAAAACGGCCCTGCTGCCAGCATTGCTGCAGAGATTAAAGGGTTGGGGGGTCACCCTGTCAGAGCTCAGCCCATACACGGCACACTGCATGAAATTGGTCTGCATGGCTGTCGTCCCAGAAGGAAGCCTTTTCTAAAGATGATGCACAAGAAAGTCCGCAAACAGTTTCCTGAAGACAAGTAAACTAAGGACATAGATTACTGGAACCATGCCCTGTGGTCTGATGAGACCAAGATAAACTTATTTGGTTCAGATGGTGTCAAGCGTGTGTCGCGGCAACCAGGTGAGGAGTACAAAGAAAAGTGTGTCTTGCCAGCAGTCAAGCATGGTGGTGGGAGTGTCATGGTTTGGGGCTGCTTGAGTGCTGCCAGCTGTGGGGAGCTACAGTTCATTGAAGGAACCATGAATGCCAACATGTACCGTAACATACTGAAGCAGAGCATGATCCAATCCCTTCGGAAACTGGGCTGCAGGGCAGTATTCAAACATGATAACGACCCCAAATGCACCTCCAAGACGACCACTGTCTTGCTAAAGAAACTGAGGGTAAAGGTGCTAGATTGGCCAAGTATGTCTCCAGGCCTAAACCCTATTGAGCATCTGTGGGGCATCCTCAAACAGAAAGTGGAGGAGCGCAAGGTCTTTAACATCCACCAGCTCCATGATGTGATGGAGGAGTGGAAGAGGATTCCAGTGGTAATCTGCGTAGCTCTAGTGAACTCCATGCCCAAGAGAGTTAGGGCAGTGCTGGAAATATTGACACTTTGGCCATTTTCACTTAGGGGTGTACTCACTTTTGTTGCCAGGGGTTTAGACATTAATGGCTATACAAGATGTACACTGACTACTTTACATTGTATCAAAGTGTCATATCTTCAGGGTTGTCCCATGAAAAGATATAATTAAATATTTACAAAAATGTGAGAGGTGTACTCACTTTTGTCAGATACTGTAGTCTGTAAACATATATATATATATATATATATATATATATATATATATATATATACAGTACAGACCAAAAGTTTGGTCACACCTTCTCATTCAAAGAGTTTTCTTTATTTTCATGACTATGAAGGCATCAAAACTATGAATTAACACATGTGGAATTATATACATAACAAACAAGTGTGAAACAACTGAAAATATGTCATATTCTAGGTTCTTCAAAGTAGCCACCTTTTGCTTTGATTACTGCTTTGCACACTCTTGGCATTCTCTTGATGAGCTTCAAGAGGTAGTCCCCTGAAATGGTCTTCCAACAGTCTTGAAGGAGTTCCCAGAGATGCTTAGCACTTGTTGGCCCTTTTGCCTTCACTCTGCGGTCCAGCTCACCCCAAACCATCTCGATTGGGTTCAGGTCCGGTGACTGTGGAGGCCAGGTCATCTGGCGCAGCACCCCATCGCTCTCCTTCATGGTCAAATAGCCCTTACTTTCAAAGTTTTCCCAATTTTTCGGCTGACTGACTGACCTTAATTTCTTAAAGTAATGATGGCCACTCGTTTTTCTTTACTTAGCTGCTTTTTTCTTGCCATAATACAAATTCTAACAGTCTATTCAGTAGGACTATCAGCTGTGTATCCACCTGACTTCTCCTCAACGCAACTGATGGTCCCAACCCCATTTATAAGGCAAGAAATCCCACTTATTAAACCTGACAGGGCACACCTGTGAAGTGAAAACCATTTCAGGGGACTACCTCTTGAAGCTCATTAAGAGAATGCCAAGAGTGTGCAAAGCAGTAATCAAAGCAAAAGGTGGCTACTTTGAAGAACCTAGAATATGACATATTTTCAGTTGTTTCACACTTGTTTGTTATGTATATAATTCCACATGTGTTAATTCATAGTTTTGATGCCTTTAGTGTGAATCTTCAATTTTTATAGTCATGAAAATAAAGAAAACTCTTTGAATGAGAAGGTGTGTCCAAACTTTTGGTCTGTACTGTATATATATATATATATATATATATATATATATATCAAGGAAAAAAGGCGGCACTGGTACAAAATCAGTTGAAGTTAGGGTGCACGTCCCAAGGGGAATAGGCTTCTTACCCCAATGTATAGATCCAGAAAAACGGGCGGCACTCCAAAAGATAAAAGTAAGTGAACCTTTATTCACCCAGGTGGTGCAACATTTCGGCTCTACACTTGAGCCTTTTTCAGGCTTGAAAAAGGCTCAAGTGTAGAACCGAAACGTTGCACCACCTGGGTGAATAAAGGTTCACTTACTTTTATCTTTTGGAGTGCCGCCCGTTTTTCTGGATCTATATATATACATATATATATATATATATATATATATATATGTTTTGTGTAAAAAGAATCAGTATAAGGCCTCATGCACACAACCACATTTTGTCCATATTTTAGTCTGCAAACCACGGAGCTGCAAAATACGGATATGTGCAATCCACATTTTTCTCACTCCCATCAATAGAAATGACTATCCCTGTCCACAACATGGGCAAGAATAGGACCTGTTCCATAATTTGGGGAATGGACATACAGATGACATCTTTGTGCTGTGCATTTTTTTTTTTTTTTGCGGATCCATAGAAATGAATGGATCTGTGTGCGATCCACAAAAAATGCATGGATGCAATATGCTAGCACATGCATGAGGCCTAACATGTAACTGCCTGAAATCTATGGCCTTGGAGGCCAGTGGCCCAGGACACTGGATAGGACTGCTCGCTGGACTCCTAAGCACAGAACATTGGGACTATAATCAACCTGTTACAGGTTCTACTGAATACAAAACTCTATATCAGCCTGCTCGGCTCCTCCTGCAACGCAGCGGCAACGGCCAGGGCCCCTTTTGTAATTGGTGGTGGTACCCAGGTATAGGTATGCCGAGTGGTATGTTGCGGCCTAAAATGTTTT
Organism: Bufo bufo; assembly: GCF_905171765.1. Taxonomy (NCBI): domain Eukaryota; kingdom Metazoa; phylum Chordata; class Amphibia; order Anura; family Bufonidae; genus Bufo; species Bufo bufo. Next base: position 95,797,519 of record NC_053389.1, on the reverse strand, counting down.
GTGTCACGGTGCTCCTACCTGGATACGGCCGGACCCCAGGCGTTGGCTCAGAAGCAGACAAATAGGGGGGAATAGTTGAGAAATGTGAAGAAATAATTGAGTCTAGACTTGTGATGGAGTTGAAAAGCAGTTTTACTTTGATAAACGTCATCATACACAATCTTCAAACTTTGTCTTGGTCCCAGCAGGCTTTGGCATTAAAACTCTGGCAGGGAAATTCTACTCTGCTACATCTGTTGCTCTCTGGCTCTGCTGTGCTGATAGGCTTGCTGTATAACTTAGCTTTTTCTTTATGCTGCAACTTCTCTCTTTTTAGTCTGTCTCTAGATTAGGCCAGGGAACTCTCCTCCTGGCTCCTGAGGCTTTAGGCTGTGGTCTCCACATTCAGCGGAGCTGACGGTGCTCTGGCTGGCTTGGCCTGGGCATGTCCAGCAGAGACGTGACCAACACGGAAACAGGGACCCACCCTCCCGGGACCCACCCTCCCTGCAGGAAGTGGGACTCTCCCACTCTTCCACAGAGGGGGAATGGGGGCTAGGATGGAATGGAAAGCTCCATTCTACCTAACTGTAGATCTGCCATGTTTGCTGTCACCTGCTGGTGAACCAGGCACATTACAGGTTATAAACAGTTGCAAACATTAGAAATGCACAGTGTGGAGGACCTAGATGACATTATATTAGCCCATTAGAGATAGTAGCAGGGTGCAGTAGTGGTAATGCCACTCTGGGGCGTTACACTCCTGCTTTATAACATGCTGCCTGCAGATCAGACTCCCTGCTCCACATGGCAATGAGACCAGGTTAGACATGGCTATTGTGTGATGTTATTGTCATTGTATAAAAAGTACAGAAAGTGAGATGAGTGCAGAGGGTGGAAAAGACTGTAAAGCAGATACCCGGTGCCTTTTTTTTTTATTCACATGCCTATTAAATAAACTAATGGCACAATGCTGGTCATTTGCAATTCTCCAGATATGAAACGCGCTGTAAAGAGTCAGGAAAAGAAGTTTACAAGGGACATTGACGTAAGTCTGTTGCGGAGGAAGCGACCGTGTAATCAGACATAAAGCTATCAGCCAAAGATAAGGACGACGTTATACACACCGAAATAATGGATCTCAAGTGCTTTGGCACAGACTGACACATAGCTCATTTTTATTGGTAAACCTTTATTACAGTCTCTGTGCCATCCCAGTATTATACCCACAGGTAAATGAAAAGGCGGTATATCCTTCAAGAGTGGACAGGGAGGGGAGCGCCAAATATATCAGAGAACTATGCCAGGGATTGGAAAGTAACCTCCATCCTTCGTTCTGCAATTAGCAATTAAAGGGGTCCCCTCAGTTCAGTTTTGCTATTAACGGATGAAAATTCAGTACTTAAAGGGGTTTTCAAGGATCTATCATTTAAATCTACCCTAATTACATAGAATTACCATCTGAATTTATGTAGATCGGTCTCTCGGGAATGTGATGCTCCTCTTCTAAAAATCCTGCTTCCACTAAGGTCACATCCTTTACCAGGTTTCCAGCCTGCGCTATGGATTGGATGTCACTTCCATTGTGGACAGGGTCAGAAATTTTACGCCCCTCTGGGTCCTTCAAATACCCCTTTAATACACCTCACTAACAATGTTATGGTGCTAACTGTTGACAAGGTTTCACCTGGCAGTAAATGTCATCTATATGACATCATACACTGCCTGGTCATGTGACCGCACCCTCGTGCCTTTGTGCAAGAGAGCGTGTGCAGACGCAGATATGGAACTTGAGGCCATAGATTATGTGGTCATGTGACCATCCTTATGATAACTTGGCCGGAGCTTTGCAGTCCAGGAGGCGGGCCTATCAGTGATTGGCAGCCTTTCCTCTATGACTGTGTATACAGAGATACCTGTCAATCACTGATAGGACCGCCTCCTGGACTTCAGAGCCCAGAATCAGCAGGAATATACTGAATCAGCAGATTTACTGAATCTTTTCCCACAAACCTATATATCAATCTGCTCAGCTCCTCCTGCTCTATAACCTACTGTCTGAAGATTATTTTGCATTTTCATGGTGAAAGGTTCCCTTTAACCTCTTAAGGACACATGACGTACCGGTACGTCATGATGTCCTGGTACTTAAGGACACATGACGTACCGGTACGTCATGTGTTGTTCCGATCACTGCCGCCCGGCCGGCAGTGATCGGAACCCGGTGCCTGCTCAAATCATTGAGCAGGCACCTAGGCTAAATGCGCGGGGGGGTCCCGTGACCCCCCCATGTCGGCGATCGCGGCAAACCGCAGGTCAATTCAGACCTGCGGTTTGCTGCGATTTCTGCAGAGAAACTTGCTGTGCCTAAAAAAAGTTTTATTCACCCCCCCCTGCACCCCCGAATGATTTTTATGTTGGCGGGAGGTGCAGGGGGAGGGTTGCGGGCGGTGTCAGCGGTGCGGGAGGCGGGCGGTGCGGCAGGCGGGATCGCGATCCCCCGCCCGCCTCCCCTTGAAAATTCATTGGTGTTCAGTGGGGATACCAGGGTGCCAGCCCATTGCTGGCACCCTGGTATAAACGGCTGACATCTGCGATGCGATGTCAGCCGTTTAACCCTTTCCATACAGCGGTCCGTACGGACCGCTGTATGTAAAAGGTTAACAGCGCAGGGAGCTCCCTCCCTCTCCCATCGGGGGGCTGCTGTGCCTTTGCAGCCCCCCGATGGAGAGGGAGAGAGCCCCCAGACAGCCCCCCGAGAGATCCCCTCCTTACCCTTCCCCGTCTGCGAAGTTCTGAGCAGACGGGGAAGGTTCCCATGGCAACAGGACGCCTCTCAGGCGTCCTGCTGTCCATGGTGCTGAACAGATCTGTGCTGAAAGGCATAGATCTGTTCAGTGTAAGTAAAATACAGTACAGAACAATATATATTGTTCTGTACTGTATTATACAGACATCAGACCCACTGGATCTTCAAGAACCAAGTGGGTCTGGGTCAAAAAAAAGTGAATAAAAGTGAAAAAAAGTAAAAATCAAAAAACACATTTATCACTGATAAAAAATGAAAAAAATAAAATTTCATACACATGTTTGGTATCGCCGCGTCCGTAACGACCTGATCTATAAAACGGTCATGTTACTTTACCCGAACGGTGAACACCATAAAAATAAAAAATAAAAAACTATGATGAAATTGAAATTTTGCCCACCTTACTTCCCAAAAAAGGTAATAAAAGTGATCAAAAAAGTTGCATGTACGCCAAAATTGTAACAATCAAACCGTCATCTCATCCCGCAAAAATCATACCCTACCCAAGATAATCGCCCAAAAACTGAAAATACTATGGCTCTTAGACTATGGAGACACTAAAACATCATTTTTTTTGTTTCAAAAATGAAATCATTGTGTAAAACTTACATAAATAAAAAAAAAGTATACATATTAGGTATCGCCGCGTCCGTATCGCCCGGCTCTATAAAAATATCACATGATCTAACCCCTCAGATGACCACCGTAAAAAAATAAAAATAAAAACGGTGTAAAAAAAGCCATTTTTTGTCATCTTACGTCACAAAAAGTGTAATAGCAAGCAATCAAAAAGTCATATGCACCCCAAAATAGATGCCAATCAAACCGTCATCTCATCCCGCAAAAAATGAGACCCTACTTAAGATAATCGCCCAAAAACTGAAAAAACTATGGCTCTTAGACTATGGAGACACTAAAACATTTTTTTGGTTTTAAAAATGAAATCATTGTGTAAAACTTACATAAATAAAAAAAATTGTATACATATTAGGTATCGCCGCGTCCGTGACAACCTGCTCTATAAAATTACCACATGATCTAACCTGTCAGATGAATGTTGTAAATAACAAAAAAAAAAACGGTGCCAAAAAAGCTATTTCTTGTTACCTTGCCGCACAAAAAGTGTAATATAGAGCAACCAAAAATCATATGTACCCTAAACTAGTACCAACAAAACTGCCACCCTATCCCGTAGTTTCTAAAATGGGGTCACTTTTTTGGAGTTTCTACTCTAGGGGTGCATCAGGGGGGCTTCAAATGGGACATGGTGTAAAAAAAAACAGTCCAGCAAAACCTGCCTTCCAAAAACCGTATGGCATTCCATTCCTTCTGCGCCCTGCCGTGTGCCCGTACAGCAGTTTACGACCACATATGGGGTGTTTCTGTAAACTACAGAATTAGGGCCATAAATAATGAGTTTTGTTTGGCTGTTAACCCTTGCTTTGTAACTGGAAAAAAAATATTAAAATGGAAAATCTGCCAAAAAAGTGAAATTTTGAAATTGTATCTCTATTTTCCATTAAATCTTGTGCAACACCTAAAGGGTTAACAAAGTTTGTAAAATCAGTTTTGAATACCTTGAGGGGTGTAGTTTCTTAGATGGGGTCACTTTTATGGAGTTTCTACTCTAGGGGTGCATCAGGGGGGCTTCAAATGGGACATGGTGCCAAAAAAACAGTCCAGCAAAATCAGCCCTCCAAAAACCAAACGGCGCACCTTTCACTCTACGCCCCGCTGTGTGCCCGTACAGTAGTTTACGGCCACATATTGGATGTTTCTGTAAACAGCAGAGTCAGGGCAATAAAGATACAGTCTTGTTTGGCTGTTAACCCTTGCTTTGTTAGTGGAAAAAATGGGTTAAAATGGAAAATTAGGCAAAAAAATGAAATTCTCAAATTTCATCGCCATTTGCCAATAACTCTTGAGCAACACCTAAAGGGTTAACGATGTATGTAAAATCAGTTTTGAATACCTTGAGGGGTGTAGTTTCTTAGATGGGGTCACTTTTAGGGAGTTTCTCCTCTAGGGGTGCATCAGGGGGCTTCAAATGGGACATGGTGTAAATAAACCAGTCCATAAAAATCTGGCTTCCAAAAACCATACGGCACACCTTTCCCTCTACGCCCCGCTGTGTGGCCGTACAGTAGTTTACGGCCACATATTGGGTGTTTCTGTAAACGGCAGAGTCAGGGCAATAAAGATACAGTCTTGTTTGGCTGTTAACCCTTGGTTTGTTAGTGGAAAAAATGGGTTAAAATGAAAAATTAGACAAAAAAATGAAATTCTCAAATTTCCTCCCCATTTGCCAATAACTCTTGTGCAACACCTAAAGGGTTAACAACATATGCAAAATCAGTTTTGAATACCTTGAGGGGTGTAGTTTCTTAGATGGGGTCATTTTTGGGTGGTTTCTATAATGTAAGCCTCGCAAAGTGACTTGAGACCTGAACTGGTCCCTAAAAATTGAGTTTTTGTAAATTTCTGAAAAATTTCAAAATTTGCTTCTAAACTTCTAAGCCTTATAACATCCCCAAAAAATAAAATATCATTCCCAAAACAATTCAAACATGAAGTAGACATATGGGGAATGTAAAGTCATCACAATTTTTGGGAGTATTACTATGTATTACAGAAGTAGAGAAACTGAAACTTTGAAATTTGCTAATTTTTCCAAATTTTTGTTAAATTAGGTATTTTTTGGTGCAAAAAAAATTATTTTTTTTACTCCATTTTACCAGTGTCATGAAGTACAATATGTGACGAAAAAACAATCTCAGAACGGCCTGGATAAGTCAAAGCGTTTTAAAGTTATCAGCACTTAAAGGGACTCTGGTCAGATTTTCAAAAAATGGCCTGGTCCTAAGGTGTAAAAAGGCTGTGTCCTTAAGGGGTTAAGGTCATACATACTATACATACTTTTGAAAAAAGACTTAAAGAAGACCTGTCACTGCCTCTGAGGTGTCTTTTTTATTAAATACTTGTATTCAACAGGAAATTAGATTTTTAAAGCATCTATTTTCTATGACTCTGTTGTGCTATCCCAGGGCTCCAGATGGCGACCAAAACGGTCGCCAATGCGCCTTAAAATTTGCAGATGGCGACAAGACTTTTTAGTCTTGTCGCCATTTGCGACTAGACCGCCGCGCTGCTGCGCAGCCTAGTATCAATTAAAGAACATGGCACGCGCCATGTTCTCTTCACTAGCACAGTGGAGAAGGAGAGAGTAACTTCCCTCCCCATAGTGACGCTGCTGCCACTGCCACCAATGGGGAGATAGCAGGGAGGAGGAGGGGAGGAGCTGTGGCCACTGCGCCACCAATGAATGTAAAACATATTAATACAAGTATAGGCAGCGGTATCACAGACCCGGCCTCAATAACAGGGCATGCGATACGCGGCAATTAACCCCTCAGGTGCCACATCTGAGGAGTTAATTGCTGCGGATCGCATGCCCTCTTATTGAGGCCGGGTGCTGGGTCTGTGATAACGCTGCCGACACTTGTATAAATGAGTTAAAGAGGACCTTTCATGGGTCCAAAGAATATGAACTTAGTAGCAGGCTACATAGAGCGGCGCCCAGGGATCTAAGTGCACTTACAATTATTCCTGGGCGCCGCTCCGTTCGCCCGCTGTGGCCCCCGGTATTTTCAATATTCAGAGCAAGGAGGAGAAGATGCCAGTGTCTCTCCTTCTCCCTGACAGCAGCGCTGTCCAATCGCAGCTCAAAGCCAGGGAGGTTTTTTTTCTCCCTCGCTCTGAGCTCTGCGCTGCGATTGGACAGCGCTGCTGTCAGGGAGAAGGAGAGACACTGGCATCTTCTCCTCCTTGCTCTGAATATTGAAAATACAGACGGAGCGGCGCCCAGGAATAATAGTAAGTGCTGGCATTACTGGCACATAATGGGGGGCTGTCATTACTGGCACATAATGGGGGGCTGTCATTACTGGCACATAATGGGGGCTGGCACATGATGGGGGGGCTGTTATTACTGGCACATGATGGGGGGCTGTTATTACTGGCACATGATGGGGGGGCTGTTATTACTGGCACATTATTGGGGGCACTATAGGGGCATCTACTGAGGCCACAAAGAAGGGGTGTTTTATATGGGGGGCTCTGTACTGTAGAATTTTATACTGGGACACATTATGGTGGGTACTATGGGGAAGGGGGGAGAGGAGTACTATGGGGTCATCTACGGGGGGCACTAAGAAGGGGTAATTTATACTTGCAAATTATGGGGGACACTGAGGGCATCTACTGGGGCATTTTATACTGGTACATTATAGGGGGCACTAGGAGGAAGGGGGGAGAGGACCACTATGGAGGCATTTACTGGGGGCACTATATAGGGGTATTTTATACTGGCACATTATGGGGGCACTATGGGGACATTAGCTCAACTGGGCATTACAAGGGGGTATTTTTTGCACTGTCACATTATTAGGAGAATTATTTCTACTGGGGGGCATTATGGTGGGCTTTATTACTCCCCCATGGTATGACCCCCTAGTAGCAGCACCATCCTCTCCCTGCTCTGCTATCCCTCTGCCCCTTCTCCAAATCCGTATTATTAAATCTTTCTTATTATGATAAAGCACAACATCAGCTCCGCCGAGCCCCCGAGCCAAGTGTTGAAGTGGTGTCGGAGATCCCCAAGGGCCAAGCCAAGTAATTGTAAGTTTTCATGTGAAATATGTTTATGTTATACACATATAGCCTACACTGTGCCACACAATATACAGTATACCGCTACACTGTGTAGTCTGTTCTATAAGCACCATTGTTTTGTGGCGGCGGACAGAAAATAATCTGGAAGTGCCCCTCCCGAGAACAGGCTCTGGATCCGCCACTGGACACAGCTCATGCGTTATTATACTTTGTGATAATTAATATGCCCCTCCCCTTCATTACATTCTCAGAAACAAGCAGAGCATGGATGTCAATAAAATTATGCCCCCCCCCCTGGAAAAATTTCTGCGGACGCCCATGGTAATCTCCCTGCTGTTGTGTGTACTATGTACAGGGCAGCAGGGGGTGTATGAAGTCCTATTCACCCTAATAGAGCTCTATTAGGGTGAATAGGACAAGGCATGAAAAGATCCCAGGTTATAGCCCCTAAGGGGGGGAAATGGTTATTAAATAAAAAGTTTAAAAAAAAGTTAATAAAAACACCAAAATACTAAAAGTTTAAATCGCCCCCTTTCCCAATTTTACATATAAAATTTACAAACAATAAAAAATAAACATATTAGATATCGCCACATCTGAAAAAGTGTGAGCTAGTAAAATATTAAAAAATATTTCCGCTCTGGTGAAGGCCGTAACAGAAAAAAATATCAAAAACGCGCAATTCGCCATTTTTAGTCACCTTGTCCCCCAAAAGATGTCACTGGATGTGAGAGGTATGTGGTGCTGTATTCTGGAGCACTGTATCCCTCTATTATTCCTACTAGAAGTTTATGAGTAAATGTACAACTGAGTTTTACCAGTGTGTCCTTGTACAGTCTTACACTGTCCAGTTAGTGGTGGCAGTCGCAGACTGTGTAGGGACACAACCCTTAGATAAGGGAAATGGTAGCACCCAATTGCTACTTGCAGGGAATGGGAGTAGATTCGCATGAAAGGGCATAGCTTAAGATGTTGCAAAGTAAATCCAAAGAATAGACTAGATCATCTAAAAGTGTGCCAGATTTATCATCTAGCATCAGCCACTGTGACACATCTGACAGATCTTTAGACTGTCTGCAATTCTAAGTAATAGTATTAGTAAATCTGCCACAATAATCTATTATACTGACACACGGAGTAGAAATATTTTTCTACCCAAACATAAATTTATTAAAATAATTAGTGTCATCACTGATCCCTTCCCCCTTGATATTACTTAGAGTCCTGCATTGTGGAAATCTCCTCGTGGGACTGAACAGGCCAATCATTACGCCACTGGACAGTCAACTGAGCTGCAGCAATGCAAAAAGTAGAAACCACTTTACCTGAGTGGCGATCAAGGCATGGATAAAGTAATAGCAGATCTCTGGCACAAAGGGGGGCCCCTCTAAAAGTATCAAATAGCAGAAAGCACAAAAATAACGTTATTGCACCTGGGAGGACTCTCTCAGTCTTTGGACAACACAGCCACAGTTCCCAAAGCCTCCACTTCTTCTCATTCCTATTAAAGGGGTTGTCTGAGTTATTTATTTTGTCCTCTGTATGTTTCTAAATAAGCAAATGGAAGGACTTTTCAATTGACTTACTTTACCTCCAGTTGCTGCTTTCTCAGATTTCACTGAGGGTCAAATGATCTGTGATGTCAGCTTCTCTCCCTGCTCTGATGATGTTTGGTGCACAAGCCTGAGAGAGCAGATATGAGTCTGTACAATAGATGTCACTGTGCTGCCCCCCTGCACTGCAGGCTGTCGCTGTCTGCTCTTTCCCTGGATTCTTGAGGAAAAACATTAACCCCTTCAGCTGCACAGACTCAGGGCTGAAGGCTTTACTGCTTAGCTGCAGGCAGTGAGGAGAGAAATGTTCGGCACAGGAGCTGACAGAGGAGTTCTGCAGAGCATTGCACAAGAACAGGTAGGGGGAAGATCCTGTGTGTATCAGCAGTGTCATCATACAGCTGGGACTTTTATCCTACACATACAACATGCTGCTGAGTCTCCCAGGAGGCAGACATGTCACTCAGGGCAGCACTTGTATTCACTCCCTTTGCAGAGCAGGGGGAGGCGCAGAGATTGTTGTTATTTCAGGCAGTGGTGTGCCGAGGGTGTTTGGCACCCATGGTGGGTCCTTTCTCTGGCACCCCCCAATACCTGACCACATACCTCGTACATCCAGGGACATCTCCTGTCATGTAGACCTTCTCTTTCCTCTTCTCCTCCGTTAGACCGCCATGACAAATTCTTTCAGCCGCATCTTGTCTCTACAGAGTTTGTAACACAGACATGTTAGATTTCTCAATTTTTCCATCAACCTCCCCATCCTGGTGTCCCCACAGTGTCATCCTGCTGACACCCCCAATACTGTGACTGTTGTGCCCCCCAATGCCCCAGGTACTATACTGCTGAAAAAAAAGTGACCCCAGTAGACATAATTGGGGTCATTTATCAAACTGGTGCAAAGTAGCACTGGATTTCCAAAAGAGCTGTCAAAAATGAAAGGTGGAATCTGATTGGCTGCTATGGGCAACTAAGCTAGTACTACTTTACACCAGTTTGATAAATTACCCCAAATGTCCCTACAGGGAGTGCAGAATTATTAGGCAAGTTGTATTTTTGAGGATTAATTTTATTATTGAACAACAACCATGTTCTCAATGAACCCAAAAAACTCATTAATATCAAAGCTGAATATTTTTGGAAGTAGTTTTTAGTTTGTTTTTAGTTTTAGCTATTTTAGGGGGATATCTGTGTGTGCAGGTGACTATTACTGTGCATAATTATTAGGCAACTTAACAAAAAACAAATATATACCCATTTCAATTATTTATTTTTACCAGTGAAACCAATACAGGGAGTGCAGAATTATTAGGCAAGTTGTATTTTTGAGGATTAATTTTATTATTGAACAACAACCATGTTCTCAATGAACCCAAAAAACTCATTAATATCAAAGCTGAATATTTTTGGAAGTAGTTTTTAGTTTGTTTTTAGTTTTAGCTATTTTAGGGGGATATCTGTGTGTGCAGGTGACTATTACTGTGCATAATTATTAGGCAACTTAACAAAAAACAAATATATACCCATTTCAATTATTTATTTTTACCAGTGAAACCAATACAGGGAGTGCAGAATTATTAGGCAAGTTGTATTTTTGAGGATTAATTTTATTATTGAACAACAACCATGTTCTCAATGAACCCAAAAAACTCATTAATATCAAAGCTTAATATTTTTGGAAGTAGTTTTTAGTTTGTTTTTAGTTTTAGCTATTTTAGGGGGATATCTGTGTGTGCAGGTGACTATTACTGTGCATAATTATTAGGCAACTTAACAAAAAACAAATATATACCCATTTCAATTATTTATTTTTACCAGTGAAACCAATATAACATCTCAACATTCACAAATATACATTTCTGACATTCAAAAACAAAACAAAAACAAATCAGTGACCAATATAGCCACCTTTCTTTGCAAGGACACTCAAAAGCCTGCCATCCATGGATTCTGTCAGTGTTTTGATCTGTTCTCCATCAACATTGCGTGCAGCAGCAACCACAGCCTCCCAGACACTGTTCAGAGAGGTGTACTGTTTTCCCTCCTTGTAAATCTCACATTTGATGATGGACCACAGGTTCTCAATGGGGTTCAGATCAGGTGAACAAGGAGGCCATGTCATTAGATTTTCTTCTTTTATACCCTTTCTTGCCAGCCACGCTGTGGAGTACTTGGACGGGTGTGATGGAGCATTGTCCTGCATGAAAATCATGTTTTTCTTTAAGGATGCAGACTTCTTCCTGTACCACTGCTTGAAGAAGGTGTCTTCCAGAAACTGGCAGTAGGACTGGGAGTTGAGCTTGACTCCATCCTCAACCCGAAAAGGCCCCACAAGCTCATCTTTGATGATACCAGCCCAAACCAGTACTCCACCTCCACCTTGCTGGCGTCTGAGTCGGACTGGAGCTCTCTGCCCTTTACCAATCCAGCCACGGGCCCATCCATCTGGCCCATCAAGACTCACTCTCATTTCATCAGTCCATAAAACCTTAGAAAAATCAGTCTTGAGATATTTCTTGGCCCAGTCTTGACGTTTCAGCTTGTGTGTCTTGTTCAGTGGTGGTCGTCTTTCAGCCTTTCTTACCTTGGCCATGTCTCTGAGTATTGCACACCTTGTGCTTTTGGGCACTCCAGTGATGTTGCAGCTCTGAAATATGGCCAAACTGGTGGCAAGTGGCATCTTGGCAGCTGCACACTCTACTTTTCTCAGTTCATGGGCAGTTATTTTGCGCCTTGGTTTTTCCACACGCTTCTTGCGACCCTGTTGACTATTTTGAATGAAACGCTTGATTGTTCGATGATCACGCTTCAGAAGCTTTGCAATTTTAAGAGTGATGCATCCCTCTGCAAGATATCTCACTATTTTTGACTTTTCTGAGCCTGTCAAGTCCTTCTTTTGACCCATTTTGCCAAAGGAAAGGAAGTTGCCTAATAATTATGCACACCTAATATAGGGTGTTGATGTCATTAGACCACACCCCTTCTTATTACAGAGATGCACATCACCTAATATGCTTAATTGGTAGTAGACTTTCGAGCCTATACAGCTTGGAGTAAGACAACATGCATAAAGAGGATGATGTGGTCAAAATACTCATTTGCCTAATAATTCTGCACGCAGTGTATAACATCTCAACATTCACAAATATACATTTCTGACATTCAAAAACAAAACAAAAACAAATCAGTGACCAATATAGCCACCTTTCTTTGCAAGGACACTCAAAAGCCTGCCATCCATGGATTCTGTCAGTGTTTTGATCTGTTCACCATCAACATTTCGTGCAGCAGCAACCACAGCCTCCCAGACACTGTTCAGAGAGGTGTACTGTTTTCCCTCCTTGTAAATCTCACATTTGATGATGGACCACAGGTTCTCAATGGGGTTCAGATCAGGTGAACAAGGAGGCAATGTCATTAGATTTTCTTCTTTTATACCCTTTCTTGCCAGCCACGCTGTGGAGTACTTGGACGCGTGTGATGGAGCATTGTCCTGCATGAAAATCATGTTTTTCTTGAAGGATGCAGACTTCTTCCTGTACCACTGCTTGAAGAAGGTGTCTTCCAGAAACTGGCAGTAGGACTGGGAGTTGAGCTTGACTCCATCCTCAACCCGAAAAGGCCCCACAAGCTCATCTTTGATGATACCAGCCCAAACCAGTACTCCACCTCCACCTTGCTGGCATCTGAGTCGGACTGGAGCTCTCTGCCCTTTACCAATCCAGCCACGGGCCCATCCTTCTGGCCCATCAAGACTCACTCTCATTTCATCAGTCCATAAAACCTTAGAAAAATCAGTGTGTGTCTTGTGTGTGGTGGTCGTCTTTCAGCCTTTCTTACCTTGGCCATGTCTCTGAGTATTGCACACCTTGTGCTTTTGGGCACTCCAGTGATGTTGCAGCTCTGAAATGTGGCAAGTGGCATCTTGGCAGCTGCACGCTTGACTTTTCTCAGTTCATGGGCAGTTATTTTGCGCCTTGTTTTTTCCACACGCTTCTTGCGACCCTGTTGACTATTTTGAATGAAACGCTTGATTGTTCGATGATCACGCTTCAGAAGCTTTGCAATTTTAAGAGTGCTGCATCCCTCTGCAAGATATCTCACTATTTTTGACTTTTCTGAGCCTGTCAAGTCCTTCTTTTGACCCATTTTGCCAAAGGAAAGGAAGTTGCCTAATAATTATGCACACCTAATATAGGGTGTTGATGTCATTAGACCACACCCCTTCTCATTACAGAGATGCACATCACCTAATATGCTTAATTGGTAGTAGGCTTTCGAGCCTATACAGCTTGGAGTAAGACAACATGCATAAAGAGGATGATGTGGTCAAAATACTCATTTGCCTAATAATTCTGCACGCAGTGTATAGTGTCCACAGCAGCTATAATGTTCCCTAGAGTGCCCCCAGTAATAATAACACCCTATATTGTGCTCCAGGCAATACTCCCTGTATAGTGTCCCCAGAAATAATAGAATTGCCCCTACAGTGCCTCCCCAATAGCAACGCCCCCACGCTGCCCCATGTAGTAATTTCCCCCACACTGCCCCCATACAGTAATTTCCCCCACACTGCCCCCATACAGTAATTTCCTCCACATTGCCGCCATATAGTAATTTCCCCCACACTGCCCCATACAGTAATTTCCCCCACACTGCCCCATACAGTAATTTCCCCCACACTGCCCCATATAGTAATTTCCCCCACACTGCCCCATATAGTAATTTCCACCACACTGCCCCCATATAGTAATGTCCCCCACACTGCCCCATATAGTAATTTCCCCCACACTGTCCCATATAGTAATTTTCCCCACACTGCCCCCATATAGTAATTTTCCCCACACTGCCCACATATAGTAATTTCCACCAAACTGCCCCATATAGTAATTTCCCCCACACTGCCCCATATAGTAATTTCCCCCACACTGCCCCATATAGTAATTTCCCCCACACTGCCCCCATATAGTAATTTCCCCCACACTGCCCCATATAGTAATTTCCACCACACTGCCCTATATAGTATTTCCCCCCACACTGCCCCATATAGTAATTTCCACCACACTTCCCCCATATAGTAATGTCCCCCTCACTGCCCCCATGTAGTAATTTCCCCCACACTGCCCCATATAGTAATTTCCACCACACTGCCCCTATATAGTAATTTCCACCACACTGCCCCATATAGTAGTTTCCACCACACTGCCCCATATAGTAATTTTCCCCACACTGCCCCCATATAGTAATTTTCCCCACACTGCCCCCATATAGTAATTTTCCCCACACTGCCCCCATATAGTAATTTTCCCCACACTGCCCCATAAAGTAATTTCCACCACACTGCCCCATATAGTAATTTCCCCCACACTGCCCCATATAGTAATTTCCCCCACACTGCCCCATATAGTAATTTCCCCCACACTGCCCCATATAGTAATTTCCCCCACACTGCTCCATATAGTAATTTGTCCCACACTGCCCCCACACAGTAATTTCCCCCACACTGCCCTATATAGTAATTTGCCCCACACTGCCCCCACACAGTAATTTCCCCCACACTGCCCTATATAGTAATTTGCCCCACACTGCCCCCATACAATAGTTTCCCCCACACTGCCCCCACACAGTAATTTCCCCCACACTTCCCCCACACAGTAATTGCCCCCACACTGCCCCCATACAGTAGTGTCCCCCACACTGCCCCCACACAGTAATTTCCCCCACACAGTAATTGCCCCCACACTGCCCCCATACAGTAGTGTCCCCCACACTGCCCCCACACAGTAATTTCCCCCACACTGCCCCCATATAGTAATTTGTCCCACACAGTAGTTTCCGCCACATTGCCCCATATAGTAATTTGCCCCCCATAGTAATCCCTCCCATAATTATTGCCCCCACATAGTAATCCCTCCCATAATAATTTGTCCCCACCATAATATTTTCCCCCCACATGTCCTCCTGTGTCCCCCGAAGTTGGCACATAAAATAAAAAAAAGAATAAAAAATCAATAAAAGCTAAATACTCACCTATGTCCAGGCACTTGCTCGCAGAGGAAGGCGCCCACACTTCACTGTGCTGCTGCGTCCCGGCACATGCGTGCGCGATGACATCATTGCGCACGCCTGCGCCGGGATTTCACTACCGCATAGGCCTCAGGCCTACTAGGGACCATTCACACAGGGCGGATTCCCCCGCCCCTGATTGCAGGTAAACAAAGGGCCAGAAGAGAAACAGGGAAATGAGGAAATATATTTTTTTTTGCCTAAAACTTGCTTAGCTTAGTTATATATTGCTGCCCATCAGATTTACAGTGCTATATTTTGTTTTTCATAACTCGGACAACCCCTTTAATTCCAGCACTTTATATGCAAACAGATGCCTCTACGTTTACTGAATGCATGTCTGCAGACACCAAGCTACTTACTTATGAATGGCCAGGTATCTAGTACGAATATCTTTGTAGAGCATTTTTATTGCATGTGACTCATACAGTGGAAGCCTGGGATAGATTTTATGAGCAGAGCTTTCAAAGGTTTACTACATTTTGGACAGAACAGTCCTACTAATCAAACATAAAAACTGTTGGGCTGCAGTAAACAGAGGCATGTTTTCTGTTGACCATCTGGTACTGTAGGACAACTGCTGCGAACCACCACTTCCCTGCTGTTGGATTACTCCCATTCGTAAAGGGAAACTATAATAATGGGAGTTTATTAGAGAAATGTTATATATGCATACAGCTAACATACAGGATGGGACTTTCTTTTAGGCCTGTGCTAGGGATGGCTCTGCAGAAAAATTATAGTTAGGCTCCATTCACATGTCCGCAATTCTGTTCTGCATTTTGCGGAACGGAATTGTCGACCCATTCATTTCTATGGGGCTGCACAATGTTCTGCCCGGATCGCACATTGCCGGTGTCCGTGTTTTGCGGATCTGAGTCTTTTTTAGTAAAAAAAAAACAAGAAGTAGGACTTAAAATAACAAAGAAGCATTACTCATCAACCCCAATGGCTCCTTGCTGCTATTCTGATGCTAACTCCATTGCTCTTGAGTTTCTGTCCCAAGTTTACACACCAGAAAAGCTAGAAAAGACCTGCTCAACCAGTTAGAAAATCCGCCCTGTGCGGCCGTACCCTATAAGGACACTAATCCTGTCACTCCCTGGGGAAACAGTGTTGTTTTATGGCTGAAAGACACAATCCCCATAGTATAATTAGGGTGAAACCTCTTTGAGACGACCACCCAAAGCTGCATTGAAAATCTTCTAGCGGCGTGGTCTTCTCAACGAAGATGGTCAGTAAACCTGTCACAAAAAATCTGGTCTGGTTAAGGAAGTGGTCTTCTGAAAGAGGAGGTGTCTTGAAAGGTATCACTTTATATTAAGAGGATCACTAATAAGGCCGAGTTCACACGAACGTGTGTGACCCGTGCCTGTGCTGCGGCCCGCAAATAGCGGGCCGCAATGCACGATCGCCGGCCGTAGGTCAGCCGCATCGGATCGCGGACCCATTCACTTTAATGGGTCCGCGATCCGGCCGTTCCGCTAAAAGATAGGACTTGTTCTATCTTTTTGCGGAACGGAAGTACGGGACATAAACCCCCCGGAGGCACTCCGTAGTGCTTCCGAGGGGTCCCGTCCCGTGCGGCCGTTCTGCGATTCCGGATTTGTGGACCCATTGAAGTGAATGGGTCCGCATCCGTGATGCGGAATTCACACGGAACTGTGGCCGTGTATTGCGGCCCGCGATTTGCGGGCCGCAATACGGCCACGGATCACACACGTTCGTGTGAACTTAGCCTAACAGTGATTTATTTTTTTCTAGTAATTTTGAGGTCCGGTACTACAAGGCCGTAGAAGAATGTCAATGACTGTTTTTGTACTTGTCAGACTTTACAGGTCTGTACTCATCTGCGAGGGATGTGTTCTCCAGTAATCATGCACATTTATGTACATATCACACATACCTCTTAGTTTATCCTACAGCTCACAGGCCAGTACTTCAAAGATGAGAATAGCCTGGTGTCTGCTCATCCAGTGATCTCCACCAGTTTGGCATCCACTGAACCTTCTCTACTTCTACACGGGTACAGATTAATGTGAGAAAAATCTGCATGGTTTTTCGTGTAGATTTTTGTACACTTCCTCACCAAAAAACGTATTTGGTAGTTGGGGTTTTTGGTGTGGATTTTCCACAGATATCACCCTTCCATTGAAAAAGGCAAAATCTGCACCAGAAATCGCACAGACAAATGACATGCTGTGGATTAAAAAATCTGCACAGGAAGTCAATTTCCGCATGGAAAAAAAGGCAAAGTGTACTTTGCTGGTACTGTATTATGCTGTGTCTTCCAGCACGTAAATCCGCAACTTGTGCAGGTACTCAAAGAGTCAGGGAACTCTGCTGAACGTCTATCAGAGCAGGCATCTGCTGCTGTTGTGTATATATTGTTCCCACTGAATTCAATGGGACCTGTATGCAATGAGCTCCCCCTTATGGCTGATTTAGGCAGCCAGATTTCAATCATTTAATGATGGCTATGTGAAAGGAAGCACTCAGTCGGCACACTACTTGCAGTATTGTTTGTTGGGGACACTCTGCTGGCACTCCTGTCCATGAAAGGCCATTTTCTGTACCGTTTAGGGTGGAAATATCTGCTGTTAATTTGGCTGCCAATTTGGAGCACGGCCTGAACTTATAGGCAGCATTTACATAAAAAAGTATACACATAGCATCTCAAGTCTCCGTCAACGATTCTTAGAAATAACCAAGCATGCATTCCTAAATGAGTTGGATAACAAGATATATTAAGATGTTGCTGACTATGCAGTTTCCTAATTCACAGAAATTACATCAAAGATAATTTCACACATCAATATTAATTGCCTATGACTGTTTAGAATTCAAGAAAAGTATTTTTAGAATGAGATTCAGCAACCTGTTCCCAACAGGGATTGTGCTGCTACGTGGTTGTCTGAGCCAGTATCATGGCGAGTTTAGACAAAACTGGTTCTGCAGCAAAGCGCCATAATGGAAATTATGCAGCTAGGTACAATATGTATGGAAACAACAATAGCAACATTACAATATGATGGCACGGATGCCAACTCTTCTCACGTAATATCGTTTTGGACACTACATTTCATGGAATCTTGCCTAATAATGTGGAACAAGCTGGAGTTATTAGAATGTGGAATGGTTTGGCCAAAACACTTCAGGTTAAGTTTAGTAGCCCATTATCTTATCTATTCCATGTTGAATACTATCAGGCTATAACCAGCCATCACAAAGATCCATAACTGGCAGAACGTATTGACTTCTTTGATACATGTGAGGGTGAAGCTATTTAAAGTTAATTTCGGAGGTTCAATTTTCACTATACTGTAGATGACATCTAGAAACGGCATTGCAAGAGCCCACATAAGAACTTAAATGGGCTGTCCCTTGAAATATCATCTACAGGCACATTCCTTGGCGTTAACATCTGAAAACCAAAGATTAGAGATGCTTTATCCATAGGCGAAGAGTGGATGTCTCACAAGTCCTGTCCATATGCTACACTGCTCAACAATAAAATTGCAACACCAAGAAGATCTGCACATGGTAAAATTTTCAAGCACCTAGCTCCAATCAGAAGTGGCATAAAAAAACAAACTGAAAGCAAAGGATTTTTTTAGCCAGATGAAGCCTCAAAAATTGGATTAAATCATGTGGGATAATTGTGCGATGCCTCCTGTTTGTCAACGTGCCATTTTTTGTCACTTATTGACTGAGAGACCTTGGAATCCTTAAACGGAGAGACTTTATCATTCCAGCAGATTGTGACCCGCCTAGGCCAAGATGTCAGCACTGTTCATAGCATTGGTGGATCCGGGAGGGGGGGGGGGGCAATGGGGCAATGGGGCAATTGCCCCCCCCCCCCCCCCCAGGAATATAGTGAGAGCCAGGGGCGGACTGACCATTCCGGTGGCGGTGGCAGTGGCAGGGAAAGATGAGTGCTTCCATTGTGGAAGTGCACATCTCTATACAGGGAGTGCAGAATTATTAGGCAAGTTATATTTTTGAGGATTAATTTTATTATTGAACAACAACCATGTTCTCAATGAACCCAAAAAACTCATTAATATCAAAGCTGAATATTTTTGGAAGTAGTTTTTAGTTTGTTTTTAGTTTTAGCTATTTTAGGGGGATATCTGTGTGTGCAGGTGACTATTACTGTGCATAATTATTAGGCAACTTAACAAAAAACAAATATATACCCATTTCAATTATTTATTTTTACCAGTGAAACCAATATAACATCTCAACATTCACAAATATACATTTCTGACATTCAAAAACAAAACAAAAACAAATCAGTGACCAATATAGCCACTTTCTTTGCAAGGACACTCAAAAGCCTGCCATCCATGGATTCTGTCAGTGTTTTGATCTGTTCACCATCAACATTGAGTGCAGCAGCAACCACAGCCTCCCAGACACTGTTCAGAGAGGTGTACTGTTTTCCCTCCTTGTAAATCTCACATTTGATGATGGACCACAGGTTCTCAATGGGGTTCAGATCAGGTGAACAAGGAGGCCATGTCATTAGATTTTCTTCTTTTATACCCTTTCTTGCCAGCCACGCTGTGGAGTACTTGGACGTGTGTGATGGAGCATTGTCCTGCATGAAAATCATGTTTTTCTTGAAGGATGCAGACTTCTTCCTGTACCACTGCTTGAAGAAGGTGTCTTCCAGAAACTGGCAGTAGGACTGGGAGTTGAGCTTGACTCCATCCTCAACCCGAAAAGGCCCCACAAGCTCATCTTTGATGATACCAGCCCAAACCAGTACTCCACCTCCACCTTGCTGGCGTCTGAGTCGGACTGGAGCTCTCTGCCCTTTACCAATCCAGCCACGGGCCCATCCATCTGGCCCATCAAGACTCACTCTCATTTCATCAGTCCATAAAACCTTAGAAAAATCAGTCTTGAGATATTTCTTGGCCCAGTCTTGACGTTTCAGCTTGTGTGTCTTGTTCAGTGGTGGTCGTCTTTCAGCCTTTCTTACCTTGGCCATGTCTCTGAGTATTGCACACCTTGTGCTTTTGGGCACTCCAGTGATGTTGCAGCTCTGAAATATGGCCAAACTGGTGGCAAGTGGCATCTTGGCAGCTACACGCTTGACTTTTCTCAGTTCATGGGCAGTTATTTTGCGCCTTAGTTTTTCCACACGCTTCTTGCGACCCTGTTGACTATTTTGAATGAAACGCTTGATTGTTCGATGATCACGCTTCAGAAGCTTTGCAATTTTAAGAGTGCTGCATCCCTCTGCAAGATATCTCACTATTTTTGACTTTTCTGAGCCTGTCAAGTCCTTCTTTTGACCCATTTTGCCAAAGGAAAGGAAGTTGCCTAATAATTATGCACACCTAATATAGGGTGTTGATGTCATTAGACCACACCCCTTCTCATTACAGAGATGCACATCACCTAATATGCTTAATTGGTAGTAGGCTTTCGAGCCTATACAGCTTGGAGTAAGACAACATGCATAAAGAGGATGATGTGGTCAAAATACTCATTTGCCTAATAATTCTGCACTCCCTGTATTCATCTTATGAACAGTGGGGGGCAGGGGAGAGGCGTCTCCCTTGCCTGTTCCTCTGATAGGCTACAGGCACAAGGCCTGCAGCCTATCAGAGGCCGTCTGAGCCGCACAGAGCGGGACACAGGCCGGAAGAGGCTTGCATCGCATCGCAGTGTCATGGAGGTAAGTATAAGTGGTACGGATAGTGGTGCCATCTCTCCGAAGTATTCCAGGAGCCATTTTTCAAATGGACAACGCTAGGCCTCATGTTTGTCACGGATGCGGTGTGGGTGGAAAGCTCCACACCGAGCACAGGAGGGAAGGGGATAGGAACTAGGCCTGGAAACTAAGGTAAAGGAGAAGGTCACCTCCTAGAACAACCTTAATCCAAGTCCTGACTAACTATCAGTATGAACTGACCTTGATGGTAGGAAAGTTTATACACAGGAGGGCCCTGGAATAGTGACAGGACTTGAGACAACCTATTCCTCCACCAGAAGGATGAACAGGAGTCTCCCTCAGGCCTAGATACAAAAGACAGGGAAATACAACAAACAAAATGCAAAAGGAAAGATGGCGCTTAACTTCACGTGGAGCAAAGGCAATGCCAGGAGCTCAACCGAGATCCAACAACTAGCTAGCTCAGAGTCCATAAACTGAAGCTATAAACCGCACCCCCAGAAGGGGTAAGCAGTAATAAATAGGGGAAATTAAATGACCAAACCAACAACACCTGCAAGAGGTGTGGTCATTGCCAAAACAACACAGACACAAATGATCCACAGGGAACAAGTCAGACTAAGGCTACTTTCACACTCGTGTTTGGTGCGGATCCGTCATAGATCTTCACAGACGGATCCGCACCGATAATACAACCGCATGCATCCGTTCAGAACGGATCCGTTTGTATTATCTTTAACATAGCCAAAACGGCTTGAAAGTCAATAAGGGATGGATCCGTTTTCTATTGTGCCATATTGTGTCAGTGCAAGCAGCGTTTTGGTGTCCGCCTCCGGAGCGGAATGGAGGCGGAACGGAGGCAAACTGATGCATTTTGAACGGATCCTTATCCATTCAGAATGCATTAGGGCAAAACTGATCTGTTTTGGACCGCTTGTGAGAGCCCTGAAACGGATCTCACAAACGGAAACCAAAACGCCAGTGTGAAAGTAGCCTAACCCACGTGTTGCCAATCTCTCTGATCTCCTGGCACCTGTCACAGGAGTGTCCATGACAATGTTGCTCTTGCTACTGTGAGCATCCTGCATGATCTAAATGTGCTACCATGACCTGCAGTGTTTCCAGAATTGTCTCCCATTGAACACATCTGAGACGTCAATGGTCGGCAATTGCAAAGGGAGCTGCAGAGGATTTGCGTGCCTCAGTGCATTCAGTGCAGTAGAACATTCCTCAGACAACAATCAACCTCGTTGATAGCATGTCAAGTGCGTGTTTGTCTCCATTTTTATCCTTTGCATATCATTAACATGTATATCCATCCCGTAATTTCTATAATTCTACAACTTTTCTGGTGGACCAACTGTGTTCTTGCATTACATGGATCGCCATTCAATTGAATGAACAGCATGTTTTGCTAGATTTCCTCTGCAATGGCATGAACAGTCAGATGCAGCAGGTTACAGAAGATGGACTGTTCCTTTTTACCCCTTAAGGACCGGGCTCATTTTCACCTTAAAGGGCTTCTGTCACCCCACTAAACTCTTTTTTTTTTTTTTGGGGTACTTATAATCCCTATACTGCGATTTATCCATACATAATGTAATTATTCATTTTGGTTCAGTAGATACTGCAAAAAACGTACTTTTATAATATGCAAATTACCTGTCTACCAGCAAGTAGGGCGGCTACTTGCTGGTAGCAGCCGCATCCTCCTCTCATAAAGACACCCCCTCCTCATATTGATTGACAGGGCCAGCGTACGCGCTCGTTCTCTGCTGGCCCTGTCTGCATTCAAAATCTGGCGCCGGCGCCGTACCTGTCTTGGGTCGGCGCAGGCGCACTGAGGGGAGGACACTCGCTCGGCCGCTCCATCCTCAATGCGCCTGCGCCGGTGACATCACATCTACATTCGGCGCAGGCGCACTGAGGAAGGAGCGACCGAGCGAGCGTCCTCCCCTCAGTGCGTCTGCGCCGTCTCAAGACAGGTACGGCGCCGGCGCAAAATTTTGAATGCAGACAGGGCCAGCAGAGAATGAGCGCGTCCGCTGGCCCTGTCAATCAACATGAGGAGGGGGCGTCTTTATGAGAGGAGGATGCGGCTGCTACCAGCAAGTAGCCGCCCTCCTTGCTGGTAGACAGGTAATTTGCATATTATAAAAGTACGTTTTTTGCAGTATCTACTGAACCAAAATGATTAATTACATTATGTATGGATAAATCGCAGTATAGGGATTCTAAGTACCCCAAAAAAAAAAAAAAATGAGGAGTTTAGTGGGGTGACAGAAGCCCTTTAACCAGCTCAGGACCGCCGTACGCAGGATTGCGTCCTGGCGGCGGCCCTGTTGTTCTGGGTGGACGCATATACGCATCCTCTCGCGAGAGGCGAGATTTCCTGTGAACGCGCGCACACAGGCGCGCGCGTTCACAGAATCCGAAGGTAAGCAAGTGGATCTGCAGCCTGCCAGCGGCGATCGTTCACTGGCAGGCTGTAGATGCGATTTTTTTAACCCCTAAAAGGTATATTAGACGCTGTTTTGATAACAGCGTCTAATATACCTGCTACCTGGTCCTCTGGTGGTCCCTTTTGCTTGGATCGACCACCAGAGCACACAGGCAGCTCTGTAATAAGTAGCACCAAACACCACTACACTGCACCCCCCCTGACACTTATTAACCCCTTATTAACCCCTGATCACCCCATATTAGACTCCCTGATCACCCCCCTGTCATTGATCACCTCCCTGTCATTGATCACCCCCCTGTAAGGCTCCATTCAGACGTCCGTATGTGTTTTGCGGATTCGATCCATGGATCCGCGGATCTGCAAAACAGATACGGACGTCTGAATGGAGCCTTACAGGGGGGTGATCAATGACATATAGCCCATATAGACTCCCTGATCACCCCCCTGTCATTGATCACCCCCCTGTAAGGCTGGCTCCATTCAGAGGTCTGTATGTGTTTTGCGGATCCACGGATCCATGGATCGGATCCGCAAAACATATACGGACGTCTGAATGGAGCCTTACAGGGGGGTGATCAATGACAGGGGGGTGATCACCCTATATAGACTCCCTGATTACCCCCCTGTCATTGATCACCCCCCTGTCATTGATCACTCCCCTGTAAGGCTCCATTCAGACGTCCGTATGTGTTTTGCGGATCCGTTCCATGGATCCGTGGATCCGCAAAACACATACAGACCTCTGAATGGAGCCAGCCATACAGGGGGGTGTTTAATGACAGGGGGGTGATCAGGGAGTCTATATGGGCTATATGTCATTGATCACCCCCCTGTAAGGCTCCATTCAGACGTCCGTATCTGTTTTGCAGATCCGCGGATCCATGGATCGAATCCGCAAAACACATACGGACGTCTGAATGGAGCCTTACAGGGGGGTGATCAATGACAGGGAGGTGATCAATGACAGGGGGGTGATCAGGGAGTCTAATATGGGGTGATCAGGGGTTAATAAGGGGTTAATAAGTGTCAGGGGGGGTGCAGTGTAGTGGTGTTTGGTGCTACTTATTACAGAGCTGCCTGTGTGGACGTCTGAATGGAGCCTTACAGGGGGGTGATCAATGACAGGGGGGTGATCACCCCATATAGACTCCCTGATCACCCCCCTGTCATTTATCACCACCCTATCATTGATCACCCACCTGTAAGGCTCCATTCAGACGTCCGTATGTGTTTTGCGGATCCGATCCGTGGATCCGCAAAACACGGACGTCTGAATGGAGCCTTACAGGGGGGTGATCAATGACAGGGGGGTGATCACCCCATATAGACTCCCTGATCACCCCCTTGTCATTGATCACCCCCCTGTCATTGATCACCCCCCTGTAAGGCTCCATTCAGACGTCCGTATGTGTTTTGCAGATCCAATCCATGGATCTGTGGATCCGCAAAACACATACGGACCTCTGAATGGAGCATTACAGGGGGGTGATCACCCCATATAGACTCCCTGATCACCCCCCTGTCATTGATCACCCACCTGTAAAGCTCCATTCAGACGTCCGTATGTGTTTTGCGGATCCGATCCGTGGATCCGCAAAACACATACGGACCTCTGAATGGAGCCTTACAGGGGGGTGATCAATGACAGGGGGGTGATCAATGACAGGGTGGTGATCACCCCATATAGACTCCCTGATCACCCCCCTGTCATTGAGCACAAGTTAGCGGAAATTGATATTTTTTTATTTTTTGTTTTTTCTTACAAAGTCTCATATTCCACTAACTTGTGACAAAAAATAAAATCTCACATGAACTCACCATACCCCTCACAGAATCCAAATGCGTAAAAATTTTTAGACATTTATATTCCAGACTTCTTCTCACGCTTTAGGGCCCCTAAAATGCCAGGGCAGTATAAATACCCCACATGTGACCCCATTTTGGAAAGAAGACACCTCAAGGTATTTTGTGAGGGGCATGGCGAGTTCATGTAAAATTTAATTATTTGTCACAAGTTAGCGGAAAGGGAGACTTTGTGAGAAAAAAAAATAAAAATCAAATTCCGCTAACTTGTGCAAAAAAAAAAAATCTTCTATGAACTCGCCATGCCCCTCATGGAATACCTTGGGGTGTCTTCTTTCCAAAATGGGGTCACATGTGGGGTATTTATACTGCCTTGGCATTTTAGGGGCCCTAAAGCGTGAGAAGAAGTCTGGGATCCAAATGTCTAAAAATGCCCTCCTAAAAGGAATTTGGGCCCCTTTGCGCATCTAGGCTACAAAAAAGTGTCACACATGTGGTATAGCTGTACTCAGGAGAAGTTGGGCAATGTGTTTTGGGGTGTTATTTTACATATACCCATGCTGGGTGAGATAAATATCTCGGTCAAATGCCAACTTTGTATAAACAAAATGGGAAAAGTTGTCTTTTGCCAAGATATTTCTCTCACCCAGCATGGGTATATGCAAAAAGACACCCCAAAACACATTGCCCAACTTCTCCTGAGTACGGCGATACCACATGTGTGACACTTTTTTGCAGCCTAGGTGGGCAAAGGGGCCCACATTCCAAAGAGCACCTTTAGGATTTCACAGGGCATTTTTTACACATTTTGATTTCAAACTACTTCTCACGCATTAGGGCCCCTAAAATGTCAGGGCAGTATAACTACCCCACAAGTGACCCCATTTTGGAAAGAAGACACCCCAAGGTATTTCGTGATGGGCATAGTGAGTTCATGGAAGTTTTTATTTTTTGTCACAAGTTAGTGGAATATGAGACTTTGTAAGAAAAAAAATAAAAAATCATCATTTTCCGCTAACTTGTGACAAAAAATAAAAAGTTCTATGAACTCACTATGCCCATCAGCGAATACCTTAGGGTGTCTACTTTCCGAAATGGGGTCATTAGTGGGGGTTTTCTACTGTCTGGGCATTGTAGAACCTCAGGAAACATGACAGGTGCTCAGAAAGTCAGAGCTGATTCAAAAAGCGGAAATTCACATTTTTGTACCATAGTTTGTAAATGCTATAACTTTTACCCAAACCATTTTTTTTTTTTACCCAAACATTTTTTTTTTAATCAAAGACATGTAGAACAATAAATTTTGAGAAAAATGTATATATAGATGTCGTTTTAAAAAAAAAAAATTACAACTGAAAGTGAAAAATTTCATTTTTTTGCAAAAATTTCGGTAAATTTCGATTAATAACAAAAAAAGTTAAAATGTCAGCAGCAATGAAAAACCACCAAATGAAAGCTCTATTAGTGAGAAGAAAAGGAGGTAAAATTCATTTGGGTGGTAAGTTGTATGACCGAGCAATAAACCGTGAAAGTGTAGTGCAGAATTGTAAAAAGTGGTCTGGTCATTAAAGAGGACCTTTCACCAATTATTACACTATAAACTAACTATACAGACATGGAGAGCAGCGCCCGGGGATCTCACTGCACTTACTATTATCCCCGGGCGCCGCTCCGTTCTCCTGCTATGCCCTCCGGTATCTCCGCTCACTAAGTTGTAGTAGGCGGAGATTCCAGTCACTAAGTTATGGTAGGCGGAGTCTGCCCTTGTTCTGCTCTAGCGCTGGCCAATCGCAGCACAGAGCTCACAGCCTGGGAGGTTATTTTCTCCCAGGCTGTGAGCTCTGCAATGTGATTGGCCAGCGCTACAGAAGAACAAGGGCAGACTCCGCCTACCATAACTTAGGGAATGGAGATACCGGAGGACATAGCAGGAGAACGGAGCGGCGCCCAGGGATAATAGTAAGTGCAGGGAGATCCCCGGGTGCCGCTCTACATGTCTGTATAGTTAGTTCATAGTGTAATAATCGGTTAAAGGTCCTCTTTAAGGGTGTTTAAGCTAGGGGGGCTGAGGTGGTTAAGGACCAGGCAATTTTTTGCAAATCTGACCAGTGTCACTTTATGCGTGAATAAATTTAAAACGCTTTTACTTATCCAGGCCATTTTGATACATATTGTATTTCATGACACTGGTAAAATGGAGTCAAATTTTTTTTTTTATTATTTAAAAAAAAATACCAAATTTACCCAAAATTTTGAAAAATTAGCAAATTTCCAAGTTTTAATTTCTCTACTTCTATAATACATAGTAATACCTCCAAAAATAGTTATTAATTTACATTCCCCATATGTCTACTTCATGTTTGGATCATTTTGGGAATGCCATTTTATTTTTTGGGGATGTTACAAGGCTTTCCGAAACCCACTTTTTAAGGACCAGTTCAGGTCTGAAGTCACTTTGTGAGGCTTACATAATAGAAACCACCCAAAAATGACCCCATTTTAGAAACTACACCCCTCAAGGTATTTAAAACTGATTTTACCAACTTTGTTAACCCTTTAGGTGTTCCACAAGAGTTATTGGCAAATGGAGATGAGATTTCAGAATTTAAATTTTTGGGCAAACTTTCCATTTTAATCCATTTTTTCCAGTAACAAAGCAAGGGTTAACAGTCAAACAAAGCTCAATATTTATTGCCCTGATTCTGTAGTTTATAGAAACACCCCATATGTGGTCGGAAACTACTGTACGGGGACACGGCAGGGCGCAGAAAGAAAGGAACACCATATGGTTTCTGGAAGGCAGATTTTGCTGGACTGGTTTATTTGCACCATGTCCCATTTGAAGCCCCCCTGATGCACTCCTAGAGTAGAAACTCCAAAAAAGTGACCCCATCTAAGAAACGACATCCCTCAAGGTATTCAAAACTGATTTTACAAACTTTGTTAACCCTTTAGGTGTTCCACAAGAGTAATTGGCAAATGGAGATGAAATTTCAGAATTTCACTTTCTTGGCAGACTTTCCATTTTAATATTTTTTTTCCTCTAACAAAGCAAGGATTACCAGCCAAACTAAACTCAATATTTATTGCCCTGATTCTGTAGTTTACAGAAACATCCCATATGTGGTCGTAAACTGCTGTACGAGCACACGGCAGGGTGCAGAAGGAAAGGAGCGCCATATGGTTTTTGGAGGGCAGATTTTGATGGACTGGTTTATTTACACCATGGGCCAGATTTATCATTAGCTCAGGTCAGAATAATCGAGTGAAAAAGTCCCAAAAAAAGTCCCAAACGCTAAAACTGCACACAAATTTGCGACTTTTTTCTGCTCTGCACTATGCTCGCCAGTTTTCTGAAAGTGGGCATGTTTTCTTATGTAAATGAATCTCTAGACAGATTTACTATTGGGACTATTTAAAAAGTCGCAAAAAAGTCGCAATTTCACTCCAGTGAGGACCATGCTTATCTTATGAGACTTTTTAATAGAACATGCGACTTTTTTATAAAAACGTGCGACTTTTTCGTAAAGATGTGCGACTTTTGTAAAGCTGCTTACTGACGGATAAACTGCTACCGTCAAACCACATTTATTACAGTCTTAAAGGGCCGATCATAAATCTGACTTGGCTAAAACTGACTTTAGCCATATGTAAAAGTGGAGTGAGCTGTCAGAGTCATGATAAATCTGGCCCCATGTCTCATTTGAAGCCCCCCCTGAAGCACCCTTAGAGTAGAAACTCCAAAAAAGTGACCCCATTTTGGAAACTACGGGATAAGGTGGCAGTTTTTTTTGGTACTATTTTTAGGGTACATATGATTTTTGGTTGCTCTATATTACATTTTTGTGAGGCAAGGTTACAAAAAATTTAAATTCTGAAATTTCATCTCCATTTGCCAATAACTCTTGTGGAACACCAAAAGGGTTAACAAAGTTTGTAAAATCAGTTTTGAATACCTTGAGGGATGTCGTTTCTTAGATGGGGTCACTTTTATGAAGTTTCTACTCTAAGGGTACATCAGGGGGGCTTCAAATGGGACATGGTGTCAAAAAAACAGTCCAGCAAAATCTGCCTACCAAAAACCGTATGGCTTTCTTTTCCTTGTAAGCCCTGCCGTTTGGCCATACAGAATTTTACAACCACACAAGGGATGTTTCTGTAAGCTACAGAATCAGGGCAATAAATATAGAGTTTTGTTTGACTGTTAACCCTTGCTTTGTTAACGGAAAAAATTGATTAAAATGGAAAATTTGGCAAAAAATAGCTGTTTTGGCACCGTTTTTATTATTATTTTTTTGACTGTGTTCATTTGAGGGGTTAGTTCATGTGTTATTTTTATAGAGCAGATTCTTACGGACACAGCAATACCTAATATGTCTTCTTTTTAAAATTTATTTAGGTTTTAAACTATAATATCCTTTAAAAAAAACAAAAAAACATTTTTGTCTCTCCATAGTCTGAGAGTCAGTTTATTTTTAATTTTTTAGCCGATTGTCTTAGGTAGGAGCTTATTTTTTGCGGTACGACAGGACGGTTTTATTGGCACTATTTTGGGGTGCATATGACTTTTTGATCGCTTTCTATTACACTTTTTGTGATGTAAGGTGACAAAAAAATGCCTTTTTTTTTTACTGTGTTCATCTGAGGGGTTAGGTCATGTGTGATTTTCATAGAGCAGATTCTTACGGATGCGGCAATACCTAATATGTCTACTTAGGTTTTACACTATAATATCGTTTGTTTGTTTTTGAAATTTTTAGTATCTCCATAGTCTGAGTCAGTTTTTTGTTTTTTTTAGCCGATTGTCTTAGGTAGGGGCTCATGTTTTGCGGGATGAGAGGACGGTTTTATTGGCACTATTTTGAGGTGCATATGACTTTTTGATCGCTTGCTATTACACTTTTTGTGATGTAAGGTGACAAAAAAATTGCTTTTTTTACACCGTTCTTATTTTATTTTTTTGACTGTGGTCATCTGAGGGGTTAGGTCATGTGGTATTTTTATAGTTCAGGTTCTTACGGACGCGGTGATACTTAATGTGTATACTTTTTTTATTTATTTTAGTTTTACAAAATAATATTTTTGAATTTTTTTTTTTATGGGCGATTGCGGTCAAATAGAATTAAAATTGGGGAGGGGGATTATAAATTTAGTACTTCATGGAAGTGTGGTACTCCCTGAAGCAACCGTCAATGCAGAAGCCTGGATGATTGGGGCACGTGTCACACTGAGTGGTGGTGTCCTTCCATATCCCCCTCCTGTGACACACTCTGCACTTTTTTGGGGACCGTCCCTTCTTTCCAGTATGAGGGACCACACCTGGAAAGTGTTGGCCAGGGACGATCCGGGCGCCTTCAGTTCCCGAGGTACTCCGGCCTGCTCTTTCCCGGTCAGAAAAGATCAGGGCCTTGAGGACTGCTTCATAGAACTGCAGGAATTTCCCTGTGTTGCCAGCGCTCCGGGACAGCATAAAAGAGTTGTACAAGGCAACCTGTACCAAGTAGACCGCAACTTTTTTGTACCATGCCTGGGTTTTGCGCATGGCGTTATATGGCTTGAGGACTTGATCAGAGAGATCAACTCCTCCCATATACCGATTGTAGTCGACGATACAATCGGGCGTGAGGACCATTGCCGCGGTACCTCGCACAGGGACAGGGGTGATGCCGTTACTGTGAATTGTGGACAGTACAAGGACCTCCCTCTTGTCCTTATATCTGACCAGCAACAGGTTTCCACTGGTAAGGGCACGGGTCTCACCCCTGGGGATAGGAACCTGGAGGGGGTAGGTAGGGAGGCCGCATTGATTTTTCCGCACGGTCCCACAAGCGGATGTGGATCTGGCGGTGAGGGACTGGAACAAAGGGATACTAGTATAAAAGTTATCCACGTATAGGTGGTAACCCTTATCTAGCAGTGGGTGCATAAGGTCCCACACAGGTTTCCCGCTAATACCCAGAGTGGGGGGACATTCTGGGGGTTCAATACGGGAATCTCGCCCCTCGTACACACAAAACTTGTAAGTGTACCCTGAGGTACTCTCACAAAGTTTGTACAGCTTCACGCCATACCTCGCCCGCTTAGAGGGAACATACTGGTGGAAAATGAGTCTCCCCTTGAAAGCAATGAGAGACTTTTGGCCCCGAAGTGATCGATGACCGGCCTGATTTTGGGGGGGACATGCTGAATTATCTGTATAACGAAGGCATTTCCGAATGGCCTCAAAACGGGAACGTGTCATGGCCATACAGTAGAGTGGGGTCTGTTAGAGGACGTCCCCACTCCAGTACTGCCTGACACTGGGTTTTTTGACGAGGCCCATGTGCAGCACGAGGCCCCAAAATGTCCTCATCTCGGCTGCACTGACCGGAGTCCAGCCACCGGACCTAGCCAAAAAGGAGCCTGTGTGTTGAGCAATGAACTGTTGGGCAAACAAGTTCATTTGCTCCACCATCAGATTCACAAAGTGGTCACTGTAAAAAAAAAAAAAAAAAATCATATTCAGTGAAGCCCACTGGATTCCTGGTTGGACAACAAAGTCAGGAATCACAGGCTCAAAATCCTCTGGGGTACACCAGACAAGTTCACCGGCAGGGGGCTCAGGTGGACTTATCTGGTGAGCCGGAAAACTAGTACGAGCCCCAGGGCGGCTCATGTTAGTGTGGGCCACAGGGTCCCTGGCATGGGGGTCCCCTGGCTCTGCCTGGCGGCGTCTCCGCCGCCTTGGGGGCTCATCATCATCACTAGATGATGAGGAGGACGCGGATGACAAGAGGAAAGTGGGGTCATCCTCGTCCTCACTGGGGCTCTCGGAGTCGGAGAGCAGCTGGGCGTATGCCTCCTCGGCCGAGAACATCTGGCGGGCCATAGGGGAGTGTGTGTGTGTGCGTGTGTGTGTAAAACTTTATTTAGTGTGTGTGGGGGGACGGGTGTTCACGTTCACTTATAAACCTAACAGAAAAAAAAAATCAAACTAAATTTAAAAAAAAAAAGCCCCAAAAATAAAAAATAAATAAAAATATTCAAACTCGCTGATCGGCGGTCCGAAGCTGATCAGCGGTGGGGTGGGCGATGCGCTAACAGTGGTCGGACGCTTGCGCCCAAAAAAATGTGTGGGGGGGCAGGGGGGGCAAGCTGCAGCACCCCTGTGGGGTCTAGGGTCGCACAGCTGAGTGTGCTGTGGACCCCAGACACCTGATCAGGGTGAAGCCCTAAAACTATCCCTCAGTCTCCCTGCCTAATCTAGCCTTTCCCTAAACCTGTCCCTGCGAACTCTTGAGTGCCAGATGGCACTATGGTGGCTCACGTGGGGGTGCTGGACCCCCCTCGGCATTGTCACACCACTCTGTTCCGATCTGTACCTGTACGCCCTGTGTCCTTAAGAGGTTAAAAAGGGCCTATCTTGGGGAAACAACCCCTTTAAGTTTCAGTAGACATGTCACTGTATAAATTGCTTGATTACCCTGTTAACCCTACTTTAGTATCTTGAAACCCTACTTTAGTATAATGAAATGATTGTCACCTCAGTCTGCAATAGACCACAACAAAATCTACCTTAAAAGCTGTATAATTAGTAATAAATTATGTCTAGGAGATAGCCCTAATGACAGGTTGATGTGGTCCTTGGGCAAGAGAGTCAAAGAGGCTTCCCATGTTGACCCTATTCTTGGCTTGACAAGTGGGGGATAGTTTTTTTTTAGGTGGCCATGGACCCTTAAGTCCAGTGGCCCCTGCCTTCTACCCAAGTATGTATAGTCCCAACACTGGCCCTGCTGGGGACTCATTGGTTAAACTTTACTAAAGTCATCTGGGTACAGGGAAGTGCTAAGCGGGTCACTAAAGATAAAACTAAACAAAGAATACTTGCAGAATTTATAATACTGAAGTCCTTCTCCCTCTCAGTTGGGTAAATTGTAGTTCTCTGCAATAACTTTATATGATGAAGCCATTTAAAGTAATAATTACTCATTGGTAAATATTAACTTGTTTTTTGTAGTTTTCCATCGAGTCAAAGTGATCATTACAGTAGAGGAGCAGCTGAACATACTGAGTGTTAAGCAGGCCATCTAATGTTTCTTGGGGCCTCCCAACTCCTCACTTATAGCAGATGTTGGGTGAGAAGGATGGGTCAGCTTGATTTCAACCACCTAATCCTTTTGTTCTCAGGTAGGTAAGACACCTCTGGTGGCACCTGTCTTCCTCTTACAATTCATGCAGCCATGGGTATGCTGGGATCATAAGTATGGCCAGCCTTAGGAAGTGCTAGATTTGGCCCCCTGAACCCGCTTATTATCACAATATAATGATGTCATTATTTTATTATAATATTTATATAAAAATACCATATAACACAATGCCTCATGAAGAACATAATGATAGATCCTGTTCATGTAATTACAGTCCAGTGATTTAAGCACCAAATGTTTGCATCGTTTTTTTGCAACCCCGCCATACTTGATACTTTGTCACATGTACAGTACATGACGTTCCTGCAGTTTCCATGTATTTCTGTGGACTGAAGGGGTCTTGCTACAAACAATAAGCCATAATCTCAGCCTTAGCCCTAAGGGTTAAAGAACGCCCCATGTTATCAGTGGCTCCATCAAGAAGACTGTGATAAGTATATTTGCACTTGATCTTGGATATCTGCAGCATCATGATGAAGTGAAATTTCTTCACGGAAAAGCAGCAGAACACGGAAATGGATTAAGTTTGTCTTAATAAGGAAATAAGTTAAAAAATGAGAAGTAAAATTTTAAACGGCAAGAGAAAAGAAGTCATTTGAATATTCTGTAAATGATCAACACCACTATTGTCACCAGACACTGGAGGTTGTGCACATCCAAGCTGAAGCTAGAGCTTGAGGTACTCCAAAGCTAGGACAAGAAGTTCCTAGGATTAAAGTAGAGACATACTACAAACAGATAAACTAAGTCCCAGCAGAAGAGGAAAGTTCCTATCTAAGCCAGCCAAGCATAGCAGAGCTGAGATTGTAGAGAAGTATTTGCCTGCCAAAGTGAAGCCAATACCTGCTGATGACCAAGATACCATTTGGAAACTGGATTACCGTTTATGCCAAGTAAAGCTGTGTTTAACATTAATAGTCTGGACTCCATTTATTCCACTTGTTCATCATCTAAGTTAACCTACCCTTTTTGCACTTGCTTCGGACTACACCACGTCTGGTATCCACAGATATCCAGGTGACACGTGTATACAACATCTAGAGAGACCGTAGGCCATCCCTGTACCACTCTGGCAATCCTACCCTGGGTACCAACATTACCATCTACATACCATATTACCATATTATTATTTTTTGCTACCCTAAGGCCAGGCACACACAAGTGAGTTCACACTGATTTACATAATGTTGTCAGTGTAATACAATACATTCCAGGACTCTCAGGGTCACACAGCATTATAAACCATTATAAGGCCTCATGCACATGACTGTATTTTTGGTCTGTGTCCGATCAGCATTTTTTTGCGGATCGCACATGGACCCATTTATTAGTCCGCAAAAAAAATAAAAGACAGGACATCATCTGCAGCTGTGTGGCCAGGCCACAAATGATAGAACCATTCCTATTCTTGTCGGTTTTGCGCTCAAGAATAGGCTTTTTGACAGTGGGTTCCGTTGAAATTGCGGATGCACATGGACCGCATCAATATTTTGTGGATCCGTGATTTGCAGACCGCAAAACGACTGTGCGCAAGAAGCCTAATGCTGGGCGATCCTGTCAGAGGAGCTGAGGTTAGAACTCAAGCTGACACATGCTGCAAGTTCCTTGCACTGAACTCGCTGATGTGTCTAGCCTAAGGCTGGGTTCACACTTGAGCGTTTTACAGTGCGTTAAAACGCGCTGTAAAACGCTCAACACATGAAAACCAATGCTTCCCTATGGCCCTGGTTCTCACTTGAGCGTTTTACAGCACGTTTGAACGTGCTGAAAAACGCCCTACGCTCAAACAAGTTCTTGAGCTTCTTTGGGGCGTTTTGACGCGCGTTTGTGGCCATAGGACACTGCAGTCAATCACACAAACGCGCGTCAAACGCGCGTTTACTATTGCAAAAAACGCGCATAAAAACGCGCGACAAAAACGCGCGTTAAACGCGCATATCAAATACGCTCAGGTCTGAACCCAGCCTAAGGGTGCTGCAACATGTCACACGACTGTTCAACGTTTTAGAGGGGGCAAAAAATTTATATAAAAAAAACGCAATTATGGCATGTTTTATTCCATACCATGAAGGAGTTATCTAATTCTAAAAACGCTCCCCTAATGCCTGGGCCCCTCCTATAGATTATACTTACCCCGCTCCCCAGCACCAGTGTCACTCCACTTGCTGGAAGGAAAAGTACCATAACTGCAGCTATTTTTATGATTAAGCTCGGATACTCAAACATTAGCACACCTGATATATGGCTGCTATTTATGACAATGTTTCTAGAACAATCAGATAAACAATGTTCTCAGATTTTAATCTGCGGTACACAACAGAACAACCTGACAGCAGGAACCTTCAGGATGTTCTTTATATATGGTCCTAAATGCTGCCTTAGGACTCATGCACACGGCCGTGTTTTTTTGTCTGCATCCGATCCCACCGTGTGCTTTCTGCATCTGTATGTTTGTTCCGTGGCCCTGCAAAAAAATAAAAATAAAATAGAACATGTCCTATTCTTGTCTGTTTTGAAGGCAGGACGTTCCGTTCCACAAAATGCGGAACACACACAGCTGGAATCCGTGTTTTACAGACCCACAATTTGCAGACCGCAAAAACAACAACTGCCATGTGAATGAGCCCTTAGGCCCCATTCAAACAAACATATGGTCTTCGTGCCTATGTTGTATGACTTGAATGGCTTCGCGATCTGCAACATAGGGCAAAATATAGGAAATGTCCTATCTTTTGCGGAGGCACAGATTGGAAACACTCTGAAGCCCTTCCGTGGGTTTCTGGGTCCATGCCTCCACACCATGGCGTGCACGCGGCCAGTGCTCATATATTGCTGACCCGCTGTTTGTGATCTGCAACACAAGCGGGGAGACTTAGTCTCAAAATGTTCGTCTCAAAGGGGCCTTAAAGTGAATATCAAGTTTTACCGCCATGTTATTTCTAGGTTAAATACTCTTGTGCCAAATCCTTAATACAGTATTTTGGTATATAGATGCTTATCTGTTAGAAGTGTATATAGATTGCTGTAAATCATCCCGCCCTTTTCTGCTTTCCATGGTTACTGTGCTTCCCACTTCCAGGGTGGCCCCATATTAACAGCATCATATACAAAACCAGACTCATGACAGGTTTATAAATGCAATACACAATATATCCAGTCCGTTATTTGTGATGGTTTATCCCTGCGTGTCTCGGATGTGATGTGGGTTCAATTCACTCGAAGAAAAATGCAATATATATGAGGCCGCGTGTTTTCTTCAGCACAACTTACCACAGGTATTATCACTCTCCCTCTCCCACAGTGAAATCGAGTCTCACAGACGTCTTCTTATATAAAACATCCTATGAAACATCAAAACAGGTGCACTGATGGTGAAGCACCGTTTATACAATCTCCGCTGTATCTTTGCAAGTATACCCACAAGCACAAACCGAATGTGGGCACATCAGGTGAATATAGATCTGCTTCGTTTTTCTGTTCCTGTCTTCACTGTTATCGTAATCCTACGGATATCATAAATTACTCCCCATAGTGAAGTACCGTAAGTCACAGTAGATATAAATGGATTTATTATACTCACAAGACTCTATAAAACAGGCATAAAATGTATAAAACTCCCGCGTCCTCTCACAGCCCGACCCGGGTTTTCGCTCCTTTGGCTTCGTCAGGGGCGTACATCCAAAATCCTCCCCACAAGCCCTTTAACCTCAACTCCCCCCTCTCCCCACTCCACCTGCGGTTGATTTAAATACAAGCCCAACCACATGATGGTCCTACAGATATAAAACTAAACTTTTTTTAAAAAGGCAACCACTAACACTTTAAAACATCAATATTTTAACATCACCAAGCTCCCCCTCAGACGCACCCCCTCAAGTCACTTCACCTACTACTTCCATTCATGATACCCTCCATACATTAGCCCCACTTTCTTGTCATTTTCTTACTCTTATATCACTCCAAATATGAAACTATCCACTTTTGCACAGTAAGACATGCTTTCAGGTCAAACTCAACGTTAAGTCCCCCTGGTTGTAACATGTTCATTTCATATATCCACCTTGCTTCACACTTATCTATTTTTGATCTGAAATCTCCTCCTCTCCAATTCCTTTTCACTAGTTCGATACCCCTTTCGGGGTTTTCTGATGGATATTTTTAAAATGCATCGAGACACCATGAGTCTCTGGCCCCTTTCTTATATTTCTAATGTGCTCCTGAATGCGGATTTTAAATTTTCTCGTGGTACGCCCTATACACTGGAGGCCACAAGGGCACTCCAGCATATACACCACACCAACATTTTCACAAGTGATTGCTCCCTTAATTTTAAGGTCTTTATTTCTGCTATTTGAATGAATCTGTAATTCTTTGTTTTCTATCCTTCTTCTCCCTATTTTTGCAAGCCGCACAAAAACCTCACCACGTAAATTGATCTTTCCTTTTCTTTTCTTCTTTTTTCTCTGGAATCGTACTATGAACTAAATAATTGCGGATATTAGGAGCTTTTTTGAAAATCATCTTAGGACAATAAGGAATCTCTTTTCCTATCATTTCTAAGCGTGGCCCAATTCTTTCTAATTGCTTTTTTCATTAATCCTGAGTGTACTGTATACGGAGTCATGAAGGCAAACCGAAAATCCATACTTCCCTTGTTTTTATTTATGTTCTTACTTACATCCCCCCTCTTCGCTGTTTCTTCCACTTCCTTACTACATTTAGCTTTTCTTCAGAATACGCTTTTTCTACAAACCTACTCTGAATTACTTTGCTTTGATCTCTTTTCTGATGTTTCATAGGATGTTTTATATAAGAAGACGTCCGTGAGACTCGATTTCACTGTAGGAGAGTGATAATACCTGTGGTAAGTTGTGCTGAAAAAAACGGGCGGCCTCATATATATTGAATTTTACTTCGTGTGAATTGAACCCACATCACATCCGAGACACGCAGCAATAAACCATCACAAATAACGGACTGGATATATTGTGTATTGCATTTATATTGGATTTGTGGGAATACCAGTTGCGTTATACCAAATTTAGAGCTAGTTTGGTATGTGACATTGAGTCTACTTTTTCAACTAAAAAGAAAAAGTGGACTAATTAGGTGATATGTATGTTGAATTAGAGAGAGATCTGATGAAAGAAATTAGAACAACCTGGGATATTTTGTCTTTAGAGAAATTTTTCTCTGAAGGAAAAATCACTGAAGCAAGTTGAGATGGCAGCTACCTTTGAATTCAGATGAGCTGGAGGATCAGAAAGCATGGGAAAGATTCATTAATGATTGTGGTCTGAAAGCGGTAGAATTCATTATACGGATACGAAGGTATGAATAGACCACCATACCGACAATTTTATCATCAATATGAGAATAATTACCAACACCGTTACAATGGAGCACATTATGATGGCAGGAGAAATTACTAGCAAAGATATCAAAGTGAAAATGACAACAAAAAGGATGCCAATATAGAGACACAGAAGCAGATAGAAGTAACAGATAATGAACAAAATTTTCCTCACCAAATGACAAAGGGAATCCAAAGGGAGAAGATAAGAGACCCAATGCAGAAAGAAAACGAGAAAATGGAGAACATAATACAACAAGGGGGGACTCCCCAAAAAAGAGGCCTGCTAGAGGAAAAAGAGGGGGTAAAAAGCACAGGACCAAACCCGAAAAAAAAGCAAACTACTGAAATAGGGATTTTCAACCTTAGCAGCCACATCTTATCTGAACAGGAACTTAAAGTGTTAGGAAAGGGATTAAAGTTTGCACCGACTAAAGGGTTAAATAAATTTGAAGCATTTGTAGATGTTCATGAATATATCAGAAAGCTAAATGTGGCCAAATATTGCATTAACAATCAATGTGCTATACTGAGAAATGTACAACAGGAAGGTGACATAATCCATACTCGGTTAAAAGAAAAATCAAACTTTTACCCCAAAAATAAAGATAATGAGTGCGTTGACGCTTTTAAAAGAGGTCTATTGAATGAGATATAAAACATGGATACAAGACCTAAGATGTACAGTATAATTTGACTAAAGGAGAAAAGGAAGCCCTAAGAAGTTTGGAAAACAATTGAAATATAGTGATAAAGCCAGCGGACAAAGGGGGAGGGTTGTTATGGATGCTAAAAAATATAAGGCCGAATTGCAAAGATTATTATCAGATAAGGGAACATATTTGGTGTTAAAGAAAAACCCACAAGAGGAGTACAAAAAATAATTACAAAATTTGCTACAAAGCGGTTATAAGGAAGGAACTATAAATAAAAAAGAAAATGAATATTTGTTGATTAAAGCACCAGTTACCCCGGTTATTTATCAACGCCCGAAAATTCACAAAAATCTAGTAGACCTCCCAAAGAGACCTATTGTCTCTGGCATAAATTCTCTCACCAGTAGGGTGACTAAGTATATCGATTATTTCTTACAGCGATATGTGGTAGAAGCCCCATCTTACCTTAAAGATACTAAAAGTGTCATCGAACTAGTAAAAAGTCTGGGATTGTGCAGCGAAAATACCTGGCTAGGAACGGTCGACGTGACGTCACTGTATACAATCATACCAAAATATCTAGTATTAAATGCCATCAGAGAAGTCCTTAATAATGACGCACAGATGACCCAGAGACAAGGTGAATTCATTGTGGATTGCGTCGATTTTTGTTTGGAGCACAATTACTTTTGGTTTGATGGGTATTTCTACCCACAGAGTATTTGGATGGCGATGGGGGCAATATTCGCCCCTAGTTTCGCCAATATTTTTATGTCATCTTGGGAGAAACAATTAATTACCCCGAGGATAGGAAAAATGTTAGAACAGGGTAAATTAATTACCTGGAAGAGATATATTGATGATTGCCTTCTAATTTGAGGAGGAGAAAAAGAAGGTCTCGAATTGTTCATAGCGGAACTAAATTGTAACAACTGGAATCTGAGGTTTACCAGCAATGTTAGCAATGATGCAGTGAACTTTCTCAATCTTACTATTTATTTAGAAAATGGCAACTTAAAAACTAAAACCTTCTTCAAGCCCACGGATGTTAATGGGTACATTGATCTTAGTAGTTGCCACTATAGCCCTTGGTTATCCAATATTCCAAAGGGACAGATCGGGAGGATTCACCGTAACTGTTCAGACCTTGCAGTTTTTAGAGATCGAAGCAAAGTAATTCAGAGTAGGTTTGTGGAAAAAGGGTATTCTGAAGAAAAGCTAACAAAATGTAGTAAGGAAGTGGAAGAAACAGCGAAGAGGGGGGATGTAAGTAAGAACATAAATAAAGAGACTTCCGGTTCCGGCGCGCGCATGAATAGACGCTAGTGAAAGGCGCTCCGCTCGACCGGCCCGAAAATCGTGGAACCGCCGCATATTGGGACTGTAAAGTACCCTCATGGAAAAATTCGTAGTCAGTCGTAGTCGGCTCTCAGAAGGAGTTCCAATCAACACTCCCGACAGGAGTAGAGCTGAAAGTCAGGGGCAAGATGGCGCCGGTAGCCAAGAAACACCACAGGCTTACCCGCTCGACCTCTCAATCCACGCAGAGGAGCACTGAAGCCTCAGGCTCGGAAGACGAGGAGGTGGACTGCGGTCCGAACCCGAAGGAGGAGTTGACTGCTTCGTGTAAAACGATGGCCATAGAAGTAGCCAAACTTCTGGCTCCGGATATAAAAGCTTCGCTGGAGGCCACAGTTTCAACGGCCTTACAACAGCTGCAATCTGAGGTGACGCAACATACCTCCCAGA
Organism: Bufo bufo; assembly: GCF_905171765.1. Lineage (NCBI taxonomy): Eukaryota > Metazoa > Chordata > Amphibia > Anura > Bufonidae > Bufo > Bufo bufo. Next base: position 95,756,541 of record NC_053389.1, on the reverse strand, counting down.
TCACCGATGTGCAGCAGAGGGTGATGCTGGTTGAAGAAGAGCTGGAGAACGCTCAAAGTAACATCAGCGACCTCCTATGTAACAAGTATTTAAAGGAGAAGATCGATGATTTGGAGAATCGCTCCAGAAGGAGCAACTTAAGAATAATCGGACTGCCAGAATCGATCCCTCCGAACCAGTTAGCAGACATTTGCGAGGTAGAGATACCGCAAGCACTGGGGCTGAGAGGCACATGCACAGTAGAGAGGGCGCACCACCTGGGACCGCCGGTGTCGGCGGGAGGGCGCTCCAATAACACACGGCCTAGAGCCGCGATTGTGAAATACCTGAACTATGCTGCCAAGGAGGCCATATTAGCGAAATTTAGACGCAGCACACAACCTTTACTGGTTCGGGGCAGCAAAATCTTATTGTTCAGTGACTATTCCGCTGATGTGGCGAAACGCAGGAGGGAGTTCACCCAGATTTGCTCCTCATTGGCAAAGAATAAAGTCAAATTCGCTTTATTATACCCAGCAACGCTGCGACTTTTTCACCAGGATGGAACAATTGACACCTTTCATTCTCCAGGAGAGGCGAGGGAGGCACTGGAGTCTGATCCGGTATATTCAGATATGGTCCCACCGCTTTCTCAAAGATCCACAGCTTCGATTAGAGGAAGAGGATCCAGCCAGAAGCTAGGGAGAATGGCATCCAGATCCATGGGACCGGAGGAACAGGCGACAGATTCCGGATGAGGGCAGACAAAACTGCGGGTTGGCAGAACTTTACAAGGAACCCCTGAAGGGACACGTGAGATTGCAATGGACTTTTGGTTCATTCATATTAGAACGTATCGTTACTTGTTATACCTATTAGTATGGGCTGGAGGGTTTGGCAAAGTGAAAGATTGTCAATGAGACAGTTAAATGTTTGTAGTTACGAAAAAAGTGAAGTCAACAGAATTGATATTAATGTTGTGGGTTTGGATAGAAGGGTTCAGTTTGGGGGGAAGGGAGGGTTTGAACACTAAGCTGGGACTGGTTAGGGTTATGATGCCTGGGTGACATTATGTGCAATATTGGGAATGTTTGTTCCGGGTGACTTCTCCTGCAGTGATCTATAGAAAAAGAAAGATACTATCAGAGTGGCCACATGGAATGTTAAAGGCCTCCGATCCTCCTCTAAATGTATGGCGGTATTACACCATCTTAAAAAACTCAAGATTGACGTTGCATTTCTGCAGGAGACCCATCTGGAAGAAGCAGATTTTTGGAGGATGAAGAGATTATGGGTGGGACAGGTAATGGGATCATCCTCGGTGGGTAAAAGAGCGGAATCATTATCCAGTTGCATAAAAGTTTACAATATGATATTAAGTCCACATCAACGGACGATCAAGGGAGATGGATGCGGGTGTGTATAGATTCTTCCGCAGGTCAGATAGTTATACACAATGTCTATGCCCCCAACACTTCCCAGACAGACTTTTACAGGAACTTAGAGAGAGATATTCTGAAAGAAGATTCACAAATGGTGTTGGTGGCGGGAGATTTCAATAGGGTTCATAATGAGCAGGAAGATAGGAAACGAGAGGTCCCTGGGACCATTACTCATCAGGGTCGGGCCCGGACTTTATTCCCTTTTATTCAGAACACGGGTTTGTTTGATGCATGGCGGTACCACCACTCAGTGGACCGCGAGTTCACCCACTTCTCGCATGCCCAGGGGTCATGGTCTAGGATTGACTATTTTTTAACATCATCAAGATTGCTAACAAGAGTTAAAATGGTGGAGATTTCTGACTTGTTAATCTCTGACCATGCCCCAGTGGTTATGGAGATTATGGATACTGTTCCCAGGGGACAGGACTATATATGGAGAATGCCTCAGCACTTGTCCAAGGACAAGGAATTTATAGACAAGTTGAAAGGTTGGTGGTGGGAGTACTCGCAAGATAACGCTGTATTCTAGTGACCCCTTTGATCCCCAGAAAGCAAGTGACCTCCTGGCTCAGGTAGAAATACCACAACTTTCGATGGATGTGTTGGAAATGCTGAACCGCGATATAAGTGAGGAGGAGTTAGTGGCGACCATAAAAACCCTAGAGAACTGTAAAGCGCCGGGGCCCGATGGGTTACCCGCGGAATTTTACAAAACAATGAGCCAGGAATTGTCCCCGACCTTGACTAGTCTGTTTAATACCATCATGAATGGGGGGAACTTGCCAGACACGAGCAAGGTGGCCTACATTAAGATTCTTCCGGAACCGGGAAGGGATTTAACCCAGCCGGGTGCATATAGACCAATATCCTTAATTAACCAAGATATTAAGATTCTATCCAAAATCTTAGCTAATAGGTTGGCCAACTGTGTGCCTGAGTTAATAGGCCCACACCAAGTGGGATTCATGAAAGGCAGGTCGGCGGTGACCAATATACCAATATACGTAAGGTCCTAGCAGTCCTAAGCACAAACAGGGATAAAAAAAGTGAGTACAAACCAGCGTTACTAGCAATTGATGCCGAGAAGGCTTTCGATAATATTAGCTGGCAATGGTTGGACATGGTGCTGGATAGGGGCATTTCAGAAATTACTTAAAGGCGCTCTACGAAAATCCGGGCTTTCTATCTAAAACCATTATACTCAGCAAAGGCACGCGACAGGAGTGCCCCTTGTCTCCATTGCTCTTTAACCTGGCAATGGAACCCCTAGCAAGATGGCTGGTAAAATCTGATACCTTTGAAGGAATCAAAGTGGGTAAAGAGGAGTTGAAAGTGAGTTGTTTCGCGGACGACATCCTGATATACCTCGGAGCCCCAGAACTCCATTTAGACCGGGTACTGGAGGCACTAATCGCTTATGGGAAGGTGACAGGTTATAAGATTAACGTAGACAAAACCAGCTGCTGCTCTTAGGACAGAGGTCCTACCAAGAGAGTCAAGGGCAAACTAGGGTAGAAGTCCGGAAAGACTATCTAACTTACCTGGGTATTAAAGTAGGACGCACCCCGAAGTCAATCTATACACTGAACTATCCCCCTCTCTTCCTGAAAATAGAGAACGAATTGGAAAAATGGCAAGAGCTGCCCTTGTCCTTGTGTGGTAGAGCACACTTAATTAAAATGGTAAGTTTCCCGAAGTTACTTTATCCACTTCAAACAATCCCGTTACTACTTAAACACTCAGATACTACGAGGATGCAGAGAGCGTTTAATCGCTTCTTGTGGAAGTCTAAAAGACCCCGCATTGCTTATGCGAAATTGACAATGCTGAAGGGAGAAGGTGGGCTACAAATGCCAAATATTCGCCATTATAACCTTGCGTCCTTATTCAGACATGTAAGGGATTGGGTGTGGGGTACTGGCCATTATTCGGCGATTAAGTTAGAGCAGGAACTGGCTGGCCTAGGGAACCTAGAAGCTTTACTACATTCAAAGTTAAGAGATATCCCTATACCAGCCAGACAGTCCATCTTACTAAAAGACACCATAATGGCGTGGAAGGCGATTAGGAAGATGTATGGACTCCCAGTTACTATATATCACCCAGGATGCCATTGTGGTCGCTGCCTGCGTTCCCTCAGGGCAGGGAGAACATTTTGTTCCAAGGATGGAAAAATAAAAACATTATGAGACTCAGCGATTTACCGCACACTAATAGCCATCAATGACTGTCATGGGAACAAGTGAAGGGAAAGTATGACCTACCGGATGCGCATTATCTTCCTTTCCAACAAATTAAGAGTTATTGCAAAGCGCAGGCAGGCTCTTTGGGTGACCCAGAAAGGCTTGCGTGGTTCGCGGCTTTACTGGGCAGAGACGGTAGACACATGTCCCTCTCAGAATTGCACCAAAAGCTCCATAACATCCAGACGATAGGCTTGGTAAAAGGAGCCTTCAAACCCTGGGAAAGGGAACTGTCAGACCAGAACATAGCAAAAAAAATGAGGGAAGGTCTCGATTTAGTAAGGCGAGAAACTTATAGTGAACAATGGAGAGAGACACAACTAAGACTTATGCATAGGGCGACTTACGCCTTTAATTTGTCGTATCGCGACGCGCCTGCCCATTACCTACGACAGTGCCCCAAATGTGCCCTCCCGAAAGCTGGACTACTTCATGCTTTATGGGAATGCCCAAAGGTACAATCGTTATAGCAGTGGTCAGTGGAGGCAATAGAGGACATCTGGGGAGAGATAGTGGGACTAACACCGCAGCAATGTATTTTTCATTATATTCCCAAAAATCAGGAAGAGGAATTGGGGGCTGTGGTTGCGAAAGGAGGAGTACATATTTTATTGATGTCAGTGAAGAAGTCTCTTCTACGTCACTGGTTGGAAGTCGAGGTGCCGTCATGGGATGAGATAGTAGGGACTATGAAGAATGTTCTGTATCTTGAAAGATTAGAGGTAGAACAAGACAAGGAGCGATTGATTGAAAAATTCATTAAAAAATGAAGCTATTGTCTGGATGCAAAATTCAGGAACTTATGGCCCCCTTCAAACTGACTAAATGGTACCTGGAAACGCAATTAGCGAATAGATTGGGGAAGTTGGAAGCGTAGATTGATGTAAGTGATGTTCAAGCCTAAGGTATGATATGCACTTGTACGAGTCAGGTACTGACAACAATATAGTCTCAGATTAGTGTTCATGTGTTGGGTTGCATTGGGGACGGAGGGTCGGGGAAGAGGGCGGAGGAAAGGGACGGGTTTTGGGGGGAAAAAAATTGTGAAAATGTGATCTGAGAACCATGTAATAACATTTGTCTGTACAATGCTGTTTGCCGCACAATGTCATTTATGACTTAATGCTTACATATGTATTGTATGGAAATTCTCATTTCAATAAAGAGAAGATTTAAAAAAAAAAGAAAAAAGAACATAAATAAAAACAAGGGAAGTATGGATTTTCGGTTGGCCTTCATGAGTCAGTATACAGTCGTGGCCAAAAGTTTTGAGAATTACATAAATATTGGAAATTGGAAAAGTTGCTGCTTAAGTTTTTATAATAGCAATTTGCATATACTCCAGAATGTTATGAAGAGTGATCAGATGGATTGCATAGTCCTTCTTTGCCATGAAAATGAAATAATCCCAAAAAAAACTTTCCACTGCATTTCATTGCTGTCATTAAAGGACCTGCTGAGATAATTTCAGTAATCGTCTTGTTAACTCAGGTTAGAATGTTGACAAGCACAAGGCTGGAGATCATTATGTCAGGCTGATTGGGTTAAAATGGCAGACTTGACATGTTAAAAGGAGGGTGATGCTTGAAATCATTGTTCTTCCATTGTTAACCATGGTGACCTGCAAAGAAACGCATGCAGCCATCATTGCGTTGCATAAAAATGGCTTCACAGGCAAGGATATTGTGGCTACTAAGATTGCACCTCAATCAACAATTTATAGGATCATCAAGAACTTCAAGGAAAGAGGTTCAATTCTTGTTAAGAAGGCTTCAGGGCGTTCAAGAAAGTCCAGCAAGCGCCAGGATCGTCTCCTAAAGAGGATTCAACTGCAGGATCGGAGTGCCACCAGTGCAGAGCTTGCTCAGGAATGGCAGCAGGCAGGTGTGAGCGCATCTGCACGCACAGTGAGGCGAAGACTTTTGGAAGATGGCCTGGTGTCAAGAAGGGCAGCAAAGAAGCCACTTCTCTCCAAAAAAAAAACATCAGGGACAGATTGATCTTCTGCAGAAAGTATGGTGAATGGACTGCTGAGGACTGGGGCAAAGTCATATTCTCCGATGAAGCCTGTAACGGATCTCCTAGCACCCCGACCGGGTACCTCCGTCGATAGGTGCTCCTAGTGCTTCCCGAGGACTCCAAGCACTTCACTTGACACCGTCAGCACTGCAGACCCCACGAACCGCCGAAGCTTGGTTGAGGTCTCTCCATCTCCTACCCACCCTGGACCTATGACAAGGCTCCAGGCTCCAGTGGGTGAACCTCTCCTAAAACCAGAGAGCAGGAACAGCTCTTAAAAGAGCTAGTAGTTATAGCCAGGGGAGTATAGCAAATCTCCCAGCGTATAGCAATCCCCAGCGTCGATCAGTTACCCAAACATCAGCCTCAACATGATAAAGGGTAAAACAGGAACACTTTATTGAGGGCTACCCGCCCGTATTTATGCAGGTCCCCATCTGGTGTACACGCCCCTAGGGGACCAGAAGGAAGACTGTGACACAGGACAGATACGTAGCACTCAGGACACAACACATCCCCACAATGCTTCATGGTTTCCTCCTCTCTGCCCTGGAGACACCCGAGGAGTAATTAAATTATCTCTCAGGACAAAGGGAAATCGCCAATACACATGTGGGAACAACAGGACAGGAATCACCACCCAAACACACAATGTCACACCCTCCCAACAAACACAGACATTTAACATATTCCCAGATAGCTCAAGTCTGAGTGCATATCATTAGGTGAATGGCACTCAGAATACACAAATACAATACAATTAGCTATCTGGGTACCCTCACATAACAAAATATAATTGCAAAGACAGATTTAAGCTGTGCGGCCCGTCTGTCTGCTCCTTTAAAGTTAGTATGGGCCATAATCCTGAGGCAAGAGGCTGGTAGCCAGGCCCCTCCGAAACCCAGTGACGAGGTTGGTTTCGCCACAAAGCCTCTTTCCGATTGTTTGTGGCATCTGGAAAAAGGCTTGTCCAGAGAAGAAAAGGTGAGCGCTACCATCAGTCCTGTGTCATGCCAACAGTAAAGCATCCTGACACCATTCATGTGTGGAGTTGCTTCTCATCCAAGGGAGTGGGCTCACTCACAATTTTGCCCAAAAACACAGCCATGAATAAAGAATGGTACCAAAACACTCTCCAACAGCAACTTCTTCCAACAATCCAACAACAGTTTGGTGAAGAACAATGCATTTTCCAGCACGATGGAGCACCGTGCCATAAGGCAAAAGTGATAACTAAGTGGCTCGGGGACCAAAACGTTGATATTGGCCTGGAAACTCCCCAGATCTTAATCCCATTGAGAACTTGTGGTCAATCCTCAAGAGGCGGGTGGACAAACAAAAACCCACTAATTCTGACAAACTCCAAGAAGTGATTATGAAAGAATGGGTTGCTATCAGTCAGGAATTGGCCCAGAAGTTGATTGAGAGCATGCCCAATCGAATTGCAGAGGTCCTGAAAAAGAAGGGACAACACTGCAAATACTGACTCTTTGCATAAATGTCATGTAATTGTCGATAAAATCCTTTGAAACGTATGAAGTGCGTGTAATTATATTTCACTACATCACAGAAACAACTAAAACAAAGATCTAAAACCAGTTTAGCAGCAAACTTTGTGAAAACTAATATTTTTGTCATTCTCAAAACTTTTGGCCACGACTGTACAGTACACTGGGGATTAATGAAAAAAGCAATTAGAAAGAATTGGGCCACGCTTAAAAATGATCCGGTGATAGTAAAAGAGATTCCTGATTGTCCTAAGATGATTTTCAAAAAAGCTCCTAATATCAGCAATTATTTAGTTCATAGTGCGATTCCAGAGGAAAAAGAAGATCAATTTACATGGTGCGGTTTTTGTGCGGTATTTGCAAAAATAGGGAGAAGAGGGATAGAAAACAAAGAATTACAGATTCATTCGAATAGCAGAAATAAAGACCTTAAAATTAAGGGAGCAATCACTTGTGAAAATGTTGGTGTGGTGTATATGCTGGAGTGCCCTTGTGGCCTCCAGTGTATAGGGCGTACCACGAGAAAATTTAAAATCCGCATTCAGGAGCACATTAGAAATATAAGAAAGGGGCCAGAGACTCATGGTGTCTCGATGCATTTTAAAAATATCCATCAGAAAAACCCGAAAGGGGTATCGAACTAGTGAAAAGGAATTGGAGAGGAGGAGATTTCAGATCAAAAATAGATAAGTGTGAAGCAAGGTGGATATATGAAATGAACATGTTACAACCAGGGGGACTTAACGTTGAGTTTGACCTGAAAGCATGTCTTACTGTACAAAAGTGGATAGTTTCATATTTGGAGTGATATAAGAGTAAGAAAATGACAAGAAAGTGGTGCTAATGTATGGAGGGTATCATGAATGGAAGTAGTAGGTGAAGTGACTTAAGGGGGTGTGTCTGAGGGGGAGCTTGGTGATGTTAAAATATTGATGTTTTAAAGTGTTAGTGGTTGCCTTTTTTCAAAAAAGTTTAGTTTTATATCTGTAGGACCATCATGTGGTTGGGCTTGTATTTAAATCAACCGCAGGTGGAGTGGGGAGAGGGGGGAGTTGAGGTTAAAGGGCTTGTGGGGAGGATTTTGGATGTACGCCCCTGACAAAGCCAAAGGAGAGAAACCCGGGTCGGGCTGTGAGAGGACGCGGGAGTTTTATACATTTTATGCCTGTTTTATAGAGTCTTGTGAGTATAATAAATCCATTTATATCTACTGTGACTTACGGTACTTCACTATGGGGAGGAATTTCTGATATCCGTAGGATTACGATAACCGTGAAGACAGGAACAGAAAAACGAAGCAGATCTATATTCACCTGATGTGCCCACATTCGGTTTGTGCTTGTGGGTATACTTGCAAAGATACAGCGGAGATTGTATAAACGGTGCTTCACCATCAGTGCACCTGTTTTGATGTTTCATAGGATGTTTTATATAAGAAGACGTCTGTGAGACTCGATTTCACTGTGGGAGAGGGAGAGTGATAATACCTGTGGTAAGTTGTGCTGAAGAAAACGCACGGCCTCATATATATTGCAGGTTTATAAATGTATTCTTCTCTTTCATGTGACACGGCTTACTGACATTTTCTGGGTAAACTCCTTTACGTATACAAATATATATATATATAGCTTTAATAAGATGGAGAATAGATTATATTTATGCCACACTAGAAAGGTGTGATTTATTGGAAAATTGGTATAGAAAGGGTCTATGCATGACCACTCTACTTAGAAGAAAGTGAAGATAGCACATGTTGGAAGGGTCGGCTGAATGCCTCCTCTACATTAAATGATTACAGGATGAAAAACTGAAGGAGATGAAGGTTTCATTTTTATATTTTACTAGCAGGATGACCCGGCTTCTAACTGGTATAGTTCAACTATTACATTTAATGTTTATGTGTGTGATTAAAAGATATCCACAGTGTTCCCCATAACATTGACATCCAGAGTGCCCTGCCCCCTTAACAATGACTTCTATAATGCCCCACCCCATTAACAGTGACCCCCCCACAGCAGCACGCCTCCTAACACGTCCACTTCCTTAACACTGACCCCCCACAGTGCCCCACCCCTTTACATTGACCTCCACCTTAACCCCCCTACCAGTGACCTCCACATAGACCGACCCCCTTAACAATGACATTCACAGTGGCTCGTCCCTTTAACAGTGACCTCCACAGCCCCCCATCCTGTAACAGTGACCTCCACAGCACCCCATCCTGTAACAGTGACCTCCACAGCACCTGCCCCTTTAACACTGACTGTCACAGAGCCCTGTCTCTTAACAGTGACCTCCACAGTGCCGCGCCCCCTTAATAGTGACTTCAGTAACACCCTTCCCCCGTAACAGTGACCTCCACAGTAGCCCGCCCCCTAAACTATGACTTCCACAGTAGCCCGCCCCCCTTAACTGTGACTTCCATAGCACCTCGTCCCCTTAATAGTCACCTCCACAGCGCCCGACCCCTTAACAGTTACCTAAAGCAGTGATGAAAAATGGCAAAACTGAAGGACCTGTTAGTTTCTATTGGCTAATATGGGTCATGTGATGGTGCCATATTTGCATTTTTTGTGAATATCTCAATTTTGTGATTTTCTGCAATTATTGTAGATAGTTTGTGTTATGTATTGCATATATTTGTATGTATTGGCCATATCTTCCAGTAAGCAATGGATGGCAAAGGTTGGCAAGGAACAGAGCTAACTACCCTGTTCCCCTCCTCTTAGTAGGAGCGGCTGGTCTGGTCCTACATCTTGCTAGGAGGGGGAGTCCCTGTCCAGAGACAGAAAGGAGAGGAAGCACACGTCTGAGCAGGGGCGTACATGCAGGGGTCACAGGGGTCGCAGTTGCGACCGGGCCCGGCACTCCAGGGGGCCCGGCCGCCTGTGGACCCCTGGCCCCGCCCTGCAGTAGCCTTAGGCTACTTTCACACTGGCGTTTCTGGGTCCGCTTGTGAGATCCGTTTCAGGGATCTCATAAGCGGCCCAAAACGGATCAGTTTAGCCCCAATGCATTCCGAATTAATAAGGATCCGTTCAGATTGCATCAGTTTGCCTCCGTTCAGCCTCCATTCCGCTCTGGACGCGGACACCAAAACGCTGCTTGCCTGGCGATGCGGAGCCAAACGGATCCGTCCTGACTTACAATGTAAGTCAATGGGGACGGATCCGTTTTCACTGACACAATATGGTGCAATTGAAAACAGATCCGCCTCCCATTGACTTTTAGTGTAAGTCAAAACGGATCCGTTTGCATTATCTTTTTTTTTTTTTTCGTGGTAATGCAAACGGATCCGTTCAGAACGGATACAAGCGTTTGCATTATAGGTGCGGATCCGTCTGTGCAGATACCAGACGGATCCACACCTAACGCAGGTGTGAAAGTAGCCTTAGTTATAAAGCCATTGATAGGCCAATGAAGTATTTTACCATATGAAGGCAAAAGAAATGCATGACAAAACCAGTTCTGCTACATAATTTTTTTCATTCTGCGTGCTTCTAATGACATATAATGTACATACCTCCCAACTCTTGCCCTTGGCAAATCGCGCAGAGGTAGAGCTTGGCAGGACAGCAGGATTGCCATCCAAAATCGGCCTGTCCTGCACAAAGTGGTACTGTTGGGAGGCATGTTGGGTGAATGGTAGGCGGTTGGGGGGGGGGGGGGGAGCGGCGACGAGGAGGGGGGCCCCATGGTTCAGTTTTGCACCGGGGCCCTATGGATTGTGTGTACGCCACTGCGTCTGAGCTTGTGAAAGATTCTCCAGAGAGAATAACTAAAGTCGTCCTCAAGCAGATGCTTGAGAGGAATCAGACAGCAGAGTGACCAGCTGCGACCTGCACTGAAGATACTGCTACGAGGTGAGGGCAGTGGCGGATCCAGAGCCTGGTCTCGGGAGGGGCACTTCCAGATAATTTTCTGTCCGCCGCCACAAAACAATGGTGCTTATAGAACAGACTACACAGTGTAGCGGTATACTGTATATTGTGTGGCACACTGTAGGCTATATGTGTATAACATAAACATATTTCACATGAAAACTTAAAATTACTTGGCTTGGCCCTTGGGGATCTCGGACACCACTTCAACACTTGGCTGGGGGCTCGACGGAGCTGATGTGTTTTATCCTAATGAGAAAGATTTCATAATAAGGATTCAGAAAAGGGATAGCAGAGCAGGGAGAGGATGGTGCTGCTACTAGGGGGTCATACCATGGGGGAGTAATAAAGCCCACCATAATGCCCCCCAGTAGAAATAATTATCCTTATAATGTGACAGTGCAAAAAATACCCCCTTATAATGCCCCCAGTAAATGCCTCCATAGTGCTCCTTTCCCCCCTTCCTCCTAGTGCCCCCCATAATGTACCAGTATACACTCACCTAAAGAATTATTAGGAACACCTGTTCTATTTCTCATTAATGCAATTATCTAGTCAACCAATCACATGGTAGTTGCTTCAATGCATTTAGGGGTGTGCTCCTGGTCAAGACAATCTCCTGAACTCCAAACTGAATGTCAGAATGGGAAAGAAAGATGATTTAAGCAATTTTGAGCGTGGCATGGTTGTTGGTGCCAGACGGGCCGGTCTGAGTATTTCACAATCTGCTCAGTTACTGGGATTTTCACCCACAACCATTTCTAGGGTTTACAAAGAATGGTGTGAAAAGGGAAAAACATCCAGTATGCGGCAGTCCTGTGGGCAAAAATGCCTTGTGGATGCTAGAGGTCAGAGGAGAATGGGCCGACTGATTCAAGCTGATAGAAGAGCAACGTTGACTGAAATAACCACTCGTTACAACCGAGGTATGCAGCAAAGCATTTGTGAAGCCACAACACGCACAACCTTGAGGCGGATGGGCTACAACAGCAGAAGACCCCACTGGGTACCACTCATCTCCACTACAAATAGTAAAAAGAGGCTACAATTTGCACGAGCTCACCAAAATTGGACTGTTGAAGACTGGAAAAATGTTGCCTGGTCTGATGAGTCTCGATTTCTGTTGAGACATTCAAATGGTAGAGTCCGAATTTGGCGTAAACAGAATGAGAACATGTATCCATCCTCTAATGGCTACTTCCAGCAGGATAATGCACCATGTCACAAAGCTCGAATCATTTCAAATTGGTTTCTTGAACATGACAATGAGTTCACTGTACTAAAATGGCCCCCACAGTCACCAGATCTCAACCCAATAGAGCATCTTTGGGATGTGGTGGAACGGGAGCTTCATGCCCTGGATGTGCATCCCTCAAATCTCCATCAACTGCAAGATGCTATCCTATCAATATGGGCCAACATTTCTAAAGAATGCTATCAGCACCTTGTTGAATCAATGCCACGTAGAATTAAGGCAGTTCTGAAGGCAAAAGGGGGTCCAACACAGTATTAGTATGGTGTTCCTAATAATTCTTTAGGTGAGTGTATATAGTCACCAAATTCCAACAATTGGTCAATCTTAACTCCACCTAAATTGAATAATACCGCCCCCTTCATGTTAAAAACTGACTCTATCTCACTCTATCTCTTGCCACCTATCCCAGGCTGTGGGATCCGTCCATAGAGGGTATAATGCGCACTTTACTCTTACAACTCGCTTGGTATGTCTGGCGTCTTCTTCTTCAAACTGCGCATGCGCCGCGACGTCATCATTGACATCTGCCTTCTCAACTACCTCATGTCATCCTATGCGATCATGGGCGTAGGAAGCGGGGGGGACGAATCCCCCCCAGGAAATAATGCGGGGGGGACAGATTTGGTTAAATCCCCCCCAGGCTCCAGGGTTGCCACCCGTCCGAGACTCCGATCGCATATTTAAAGCTGTCAGTCACTCACTTCTGCGGTGGCCGGGTGATCAGCTGAGCTGCGCTCCCGAGCCTCCCCCTCCTCCCTCCTCCCTCCTCCCTCCTCCTCACAGTCAGTGATGCGGCTGCCAGAGCCAGGCAGTGCAGTGGTTAACTAACTTAACTCACTGTTCAGTCTCCGGACTGCTCGCTCCTCCTCTGCCTCCCAGTCCCTCCCTCCTTCTCTCTGATAAGGAAGTCAGGTCCAGACTCCACACAGGAAGTGACATCAGAGACAGAGGCAGGGAGGGAGAATTTAAATCATTCTTCTCCAGAGTAGACTCCAGTCCAGCTCCAGCAGCCTGCCCAAGTAGATCCCAGCCCAGTGCCCACTGTGCCCTGCCTGCAGAGTGACCAAGACAGTCCTGACACCTGTCCTAGACACTTCTAAAAAGGTATATAAAACATTTGAAGTGTGTAATGTAACAGTGTTTAAAGAGCTTCTACCACCAGAAATACTGTTATGTAGCGGACTGATATAGCGATGCGCTAATGTCCGCACTACATAACAGTATGTTTCTAACGTTAGTCCCTGCAGCCGTTTTTGCTAAAAAAGCACTTTTATTATATGCTAATGAGCCTCTAGGTGCTATGTGGGCGTAAAATCAGCACCTAGAGGCTCCGTCCACTCACCCATTATCCCGCCCAGGTCCCCTGTTCTGCCCGCCCCGCTCCTCTTGATTGATGGCACGGTCCGCCGCAGCGTTGACAAAATCCCGCGCCTGCGCCGTTCACTTCTGTCTTCGGCGCAGTGAGTGAAGGCCGCTCTCCTGATGGCGGCTTCCTCACTGTGACGTAGTCGGCGCAGGCGCAGTGAGGAATCCGGCACCAGGAGCGCATCATTCACTCACTGCGCCGAAGACAGAAGTGAACGGCGCAGGCGCGGGATTTCGGCAGCGATGCGGCGGACCGTGCCATCAATCAAGAGGAGCGGGGCGGGCACAACACTGGACCTGGGCGGGATAATGGGTGAGCGGACGGAGCCTCTAGGTGCTGATTTTACGCCCACATAGCACCTAGAGGCTCATTAGCATATTATACAAGTGTTTTTTTAGCAAAAATGTCTGCAGGGACTAATGTTAGAAACATACTGTTAAGTAGTGCTGACATTGGCGCATCGCTATATCAGTCCGCTACATAACAGTATTTCTGGTGGTAGAAACCATTTAAACAGGTTTCAGAATCTGTCAATCATCAGAAAAAACGTTACGTTATGTAGCTGACTGACATTAGCGATGGGCTGATGTCAGCAGTACATAACAGTTGTATAGTAAGGACCAGCACTCGCTCTAATAGTAATTTCAAGTAGATTTAATGGTCACATACAAGTGATAAGTGACGCGTTTCGGCTACTGTGAGCCTTTGTCAAAAGTAATGGATACAAGTTGCAAACAATTTAAATAGCCCGCGGTGGAGCCGGAAATGACATCAGGTTACCATGACAACGTTGTAAACAGAGGACACAACAATGCAGAGATAATGATTAAACAAGTGGATGAACAGATACCGTAACTATCATTGCTTAACAGGGCACCATGCTTTGCAGTGCTACATTCTATTGATCATCATAATATTATTATAGTATAATGTTCCATACTGGATGCTAGAAACTGTAGCAAACTTATACAGAAGAAAAAAGGAAAAAAAGAACATAATTAATTCTCAGTGCACCATGCTTTACAGTGCCACATTTTGCTAAACCTTATATAATGATGTAAAATACTGAATGCAGAGGTGCTACAATTTTGCGTGGTAAACTTACGCCCTGATCAAGCACTAAATGACATGGGTTGGAGTCAAGTTCTCTGTGAAAGAAAGAAAGAAAGAAAGAAAGAGGGAACATGTTGAAAGGGTCACTGCACACTGTAACTTACAGAAAACTATTTAAATCATAATCACGATTTAATCCCTTTGGTTCTAGGGTTTGGAGGCGATGAATCCAAAAGGCTTCTCTTTTTTTGAGCATTTTACACCTGTCTCCTCCTCTCCGGGCAGTGATACGCGCTCTATTATCTGGAGGCGCAGCCGGGAGATGGCATGTCGGTGTTTCTCAAAATGATACGGGTTGGGAAGTAGTAGATTTTTCTTTCTAATGGTAGATTTATGTTTGCAGAAACGGTCTTTCATCCTCATGGAGGTCTCACCGACATACACAAGACCACAGGGACACTTCAAGAGATAGACCACGAAATTGCTATTACAGGTAAAGAAGCCATTTATTTTACATTTTTCCCCTGTGTACGGGTGGGTGAAGTGTTCTCCTTTAATAGCACTAGAGCAGTGTATACATTGAAGGCATGGGTACGTCCCATTCTTGGGTGTTGAGAGCGTGGCCTGGCGTAGAGGGTGTCTGTCGCTACCTACATCAGCCCTGACTAAGATGTCTCAAATATTTTTGCACCTTTTGTAGCATATCATAGGTGGGGATTGAAATTCCGTAACATTGGGGTAAGCTCTGCTGAGAATACTCCAATGTTTGTTGAGGTCAGTCCTGCATTTATTGATCCAAGGGTCGGTATTTCACCACAAAGGGGACCCGTGGCTGTTTATCACTAGTAGTGGAGCTGTCTTTAGGCGGTTTCGCCTGTTGTGTATTTAATAGGTCTTGCGGATAACCTCTGTTACAAAATTTATCTAGCATTTCTTCCTGACGCGCTGTTTTCATATTGGTGTCAGACACTATCCTATTTGCGTGTGGCGGGGCGACATTCGAACCCTCAAA
The DNA here is from genome assembly GCF_905171765.1 of Bufo bufo. Taxonomy (NCBI): domain Eukaryota; kingdom Metazoa; phylum Chordata; class Amphibia; order Anura; family Bufonidae; genus Bufo; species Bufo bufo. The sequence continues at coordinate 95,740,780 of NC_053389.1, read as the reverse complement.
CAATTCAGGCAGTACATCAACTCTGTGTGGAAGGAACTGCAGTTCGCCGTGCATTCAGATATGTCTAAAATTAATTTCCTCGACACAAGGGTTATAAAGGATGAGAAGGGGCAGATACACACAGACCTGTACACCAAGAATACTGACAGCACCAGTCTGCTGCACTTCACCAGTAACCGTCCTCCTGCAGTCAACAAATCACTCCCCTAGTCACAACTCCAGAGAGTGAACAGGATAGTGTCCGACACCGACATGAGAACGGCGCGTCAGGAAGAAATGATAGATAAATTTTGTAACAGAGGTTATCCGCAAGACCTATTAAATACACAACAGGCGAAACCGCCTAAAGACAGCTCCACTACTAGTGATAAACAGCCACGGGTTCCCTTTGTGGTGAAATACCGACCCTTGGGTCAATAAATGCAGGACTATCCTCAATAAACATTGGAGTATTCTCAGCAGAGCTTACCCCAATGTCACGGAATCTCAATCCCCACCTATGATATGCTACCAAAGGTGTAAAAATATTCGAGACATCTTAGTCAGGGCTGATGTAGGTAGCGACAGACACCCTCTACGCCAGGCCACGCTCTCAACACCCAAGAATGGGACGTACCCATGCCTTCAATGTATACACTGCTCTAGTGCCATTAAAGGAGAACACTTCACCCACCCGTACACAGGGGAAACATGTAAAATAAATGGCTTCTTTACCTGTAATAGCAATTTCGTGGTCTATCTCTTGAAGTGTCCCTGTGGTCTTGTGTATGTCGGTGAGACCTCCATGAGGATGAAAGACCGTTTCTGCAAACATAAATCTACCATTAGAAAGAAAAATCTACTACTTCCCAACCCGTATCATTTTGAGAAACACAAGCATCCCGGCTGCGCCTCCAGATAATAGAGCGCATATCACTGCCCAGAGAGGAGGAGACAGGTGTAAAATGCTCAAAAAAAGAGAAGCCTTTTGGATTCATCGCCTCCAAACCCTAGAACCTAAGGGGTTAAATCGTGATTATGATTTAAATAGTTTTCTGTAAGCTACAGTGTGCAGTGACCCTTTCAACATGTTCCCTCCTTCTTTCTTTCACAGAGAACTTGACTCCAATCCGTGTCATTTAGTGCTTGATCAGGGCGTAAGTTTACCACGCAAAATTGTAGCACCTCTGCATTCAGTATTTTACATCATTATATAAGGTTTAGCAAAATGTGGCACTGTAAAGCATGGTGCACTGAGAATTAATTATGCTCTTTTTTTCCTTTCTTCTTCTGTATAAGTTTGGTACAGTTTCTAGCATCCAGTATGGAACATTATACTATAATAATATTATGATGATCAATAGAATGTAGCACTGCAAAGCATGGTGCCCTGTTAAGCAATGATAGTTATCTGTTCATCCACTTGTTTAATCATTATCTCTGCATTGTTGTGTCCTCTGTTTACAACGTTGTCATGGTAACCTGATGTCATTTCCGGCTCCACCGAGGGCTATTTAAATTGTTTGCAACTTGTATCCATTACGTTTGACAAAGGCTCACAGTAGCCGAAACGCGTCACTTATCACTTGTATGTGACCATTAAATCTACTTGAAATTACTATTAGAGCGAGTGCTGGTCCTTACTATACAACTATCTGTGGATCTTCTCCGGGACACGCGCACCGCATCGCTGAGAGCAGAAGTGCCGCTTGTATCTTCACACACACACACTTAAAATTTAACGATATAAACAACCCGCAGTTTACTGAATAAGAATATACCCGGCGAGCAAAAATGCTGTCCCCCCCAGATTAATTGGGGTTCCTACACCCATGTATGCGATCATTCTCTAGTTCCACCCACTCCGGTCACGTGAATCACGACTTGATCACATGACCGGAGGAAACATCATCGTTAAGCGGCTCCGTAGTTACTATACATCTTATCCTGACAACGGACATTCTTCAATCTTATTTTCACATGACTTAATCACATGACCGGAAGAGGCTTCTCTGCAGAGCGGCTCCTTAGTTACCAAACATCCTATCCTGACATCGGACATTCTTCAATTATATTTTCGCATTATTGATATCTTCATTAAGGGGTATATCTGTGCAAATTTTTTCTCTTTTACTGTTTGTAAAGATTTTGTGCTGATACTGTATAGTCCCCTCGGTAGGTCGTCGGTTTGCAGATCACATACCTCCTGGCGGGGCTGAGACCCAAGCATCTTTCTCAATCAAAGGCAGCATCAATATTTATTGTTGCATCCTATGCACAACTGCATAAACCCTGGGGCAAATCCTCTCTGGGTATACGCATAAATGCATATACGGACGCCACCATTCTAATAGCTCTTTATTGAGACAAAATCTCAGTCACTCATTACGGGCTTATCATATTCAGGTCATAGTTATCCACCTTACTGTACTTTCGGTCGATATAACCTAGGTGACCTATTCCTCCTTTCCAAAGGAGTACTATTATGTTCCATTTTCTCTATTAGGGTTAGCTCACTTTCCAGTTATAGAAACCCACTGCCCATACTACTCTCCATCCACATATGTCTCTCTCATTGGGCTCTAAATGTCATGCCCAGCCCCTTGCTTATCTCCACAATAATCATTCTATTATGCGTCCCTGAGTATCACATAGGTCTCAAATTAACCCCCTTCCGAGGCACGTGATGTGCTCACCTAACGGCCCAATCTTGGGGTACCCAGTGTCAGCCCTATTCCGATATTACTCATCTTAATTATTTCTTTCAGTCCAAATCTCCATAGAATGTCCAGTGTAAGGCATACATAGTCTTTCCTCTCTGGAAACTGATCCCACAAGCCTGTTCCTGCTCTGTGGATAGAAAACAAAATATATAAGTATATATTAAAAATTAACACGGCAACTGCCGGGCACTTAAATTCCGTTAAAATACAATATCCTCCATAGGATTAAAAAAGCGAACCCACTTTAAAATCTCTATTCAAGCCTTTCGGTTCCAGTGTGTCTAATTCAAATATCCATCTTAGCTCCTTCCTTTTCAGCATTCTCTCTCTATCTCCTCCTCTTCTTCTTAATAGCGGAAGCCCATCTATAATCCTGAATCTCAGCTGTGAAATATTGTGTATACTTCACAAAATGTTCTGGTAATTGGATTTCCTCCCTTTCTTCCTGTTCCTGCCTCTTTGTCAATAATTTGTGAATTGTGTATCTATGCTGATTGATTCTATTCTTGCAGGCCTGCGTGGTCTCTCCTAAATAGAGGAGGCCACACGGGCACTGCAAGATATAGATAACATATTGAGAACTACAGCTATAATCATCTTTGATATCATATCTCTTTCCTGTTCTCGGATGACTGAAGGAGTCTCCCCTGATTAAGCTTCCTTTCTTCTTGTTTTTCTCTCCCCCTCATATCTGCTCTCACCAGATCATCTCCTAAGTTTTTAGCTATTTTGTACGACAGCAATGGAGGCAACTGAAATTCTTCTATCTGTGGGTAAGATTGGGACAGAATTCTTCAATTCCGTCTCAATATTCCTGTTATCCTTCCACTCATCCTTGTATAAGTGCACACAAATGGTATTCTTTTCTCTCTCACCCTTTTCTCTTTATTTGTTGACACTAACAATTTTTTTGCTCTTATTAGATGTTGATCTATTAATTTCTGAGGGTCTCTTCTATCTCTAAACTTTTTTCCCATGATTTCCAATCGGCCATCTACTTTTCCTATATCTGATACTATCCGTTTAGTTTGCAAGAATTGGCTGTACGGCAAAGACTCCATCATCGCTCTTGGATGAGCACTCTCAAATTGCAATAAATTATTGCGATCTGTTGATTTTATAAATAGATCTGTTTCCAGTTGTCCCTTATTGACATACACCAGTGCATCTAAAAACTGCAGGGATTCTCTTGAGAACACTTTAGTGAATTTCAGCTGTGCATGAATTTGATTTATCTGTTAATGAAACTTATGTAGGTTTGATGTTGATCCCCTCCAAATCAAAAATACATCATCTATATACCTCAACCACCCTAGTGCGCTAGCATAGAGGGTGGTTGGGTATATATACTGTTCTTTCAATGTGTGACTTATATATATTTGCATAAGTCGGGCTACATTTGAGCCCATTGCAGTACCCTGACACTGCTCATAGAACACCTCTTCAAATAGAAAATAATTATGTGTCAGTAAAACTGCCAATAGTGACAGTAAAAACAAGAGCCCCCCCAATCATGTGCCAGTAACAAGAGCCCCCCCATCATGTGCCAGTAACAAGACCCTCCCATCATGTGCCAGTAACAAGACCCTCCCATCATGTGCCAGTAACAAGAGCCTCCCATCATGTGCCAGTAACAAGAGCCTCCCATCATGTGCCAGTAACAAGAGCCCCCCCAATCATGTGCCAGTAAAAGTATTGTACATATAAAAAAAAACAACTTATACTTACATCCATGTCAGCAATGCGATGCAGGCCTCTTCTGGCCTGTGTCCCGCGCTGTAAGGCTCAGGCGGCACGATGATGTCATCGCGCCGCCTACACCTGCCTCTGATAGGCTGCCGACACTAGGCCGGCAGCCTATCAGAGGAACAGGGAAGGGACACGCCTCTCCCTCCCCGTGGCAGCACAGACATCTGTATCGCTGTCCTGAGGATGGCAATAAAGATAACTATGGAGATAAGTGCTTCCACAATGGAAGCGCTCATCTCCCTGTGCCCTGCCGCCGCTGCCCCCCACTTTTCCCCGTTGCACCCCCTCCCCTGGATCTGCCAGTGGGTGAGGGACTATAGTCAATACACTCATCACCCAAACTACCAATACTAGGCCAGTTATCTGATAGTGGACACTTACAAGTGCTCAACTGTAGCCCTCCAACCTGCCTCCACATTCTTTACTGGTGCCAAAAAATTGCACTTGGAATCTGTTGCTACAAAATGTACCTGAAGTTCTGCATTGCACTTAGTAAAAGATATGCTGACTTCTGGCCTCATTCTTCATACCTACATTTCCATTGTACTGATCTCCAGGGAGTGACAGCCTGAGTGAGTACCCCATGACACAACAGTTCATCAGGGCCACTACCACTCCCAATCTCTGTACCGGCTCCTCCAGGGCTCGCTGCACATCTGCATCTGACTTCATGGGTGGCACCTCCCTAGCCTCCTTCAGACTACCCAGCAGACCCCAGATCTTTATAAATAACTATATTAATTTGCGTATCGGATTAGTATACAGAACTTGTGGCTCATTTAGACGAGTAGATAATCGTTCAGGCGACTGACGACACAAGTGACCTACTGACACAATATTAATGATAACGTGCAGGGAGTATCGTACATGCAGGGAGTAAGGTATACAAATTTGTTCAAATTTGGATCATATACTCGCTGACTATGGTCAGACAGGTCTAGTCATTGTGCCTATCGGCAAAAACTCACGCAATTCACATTTACATTACCGCAATTCATTAACAACAAACTGTAATTTACTTGTTCACCTCAATGATTTCATAAGCTTTGGACGAGCGCTTTTAGTAAAATTGTTCAGTCGCCACATACACGATTATCTACTCGTCTAAATGAGCCTTTACTTTTCACTTGACAAGTTAGCGCCATGGTCTCCAGGCTCTTTATGCTGCAGTCTCTCTAGTGACATGGGGCCATAAAGGGATGACTAGACGGTTGGCGGGGACACTTCCTTACCTGGTTACACAAAGGCTGCATTTTTAACAGGAAGTGTAGAATAAAAAACATCTGAGTCAGCCATTGACAGGAGCTATACACAACCTTAAGCTTCTTGATAAATCTGCTATTGCAAAACCTTTCCGGCTTGGGGTCATAAATGCAAATTCCCAATAACACAAGGTGCATGACAAACTTTACAGGTTATAAAATGCTATTCAAGGAACCCCCAGGGATTGCAACATTTCTTACTGATGAACAAAACATGTTACAAAAAAACTATAGATCTAGATCACTTTTCATCCTGATTTTCCTGGTTCATGAGTTGAACAGAGGGGTGCACCACCAATGAGGCCAGGTGAGGCGATTGCCTCAGGTGGCAAGAACTAAAGACAAGTGGGGGCAGTGGCAGGGCTGTGGGAATATCTCTCTATATTCAACAGTTTCACAGTATGCCTTAAACAGTATTTGGTTCTCAGGACTCGTTCTGGAGGCAGACTCCGCAAATAAGGTGCCAGACTGCGGGCATACAGATCAATCTGGTCCTCCTGCCGGGCTCTAGACAAATAATCCAGGACCTGACTATTTATCATAGCCTCGGCAGGAGGCATTGGTCTTCGACGGCGGGTGGGTAAGGACAAAGTGTGTGTGTGTTGGGGGGGGGGGGGTCCACTCTGGAGGCTGGGGGCCGAGAGGCGGCAGAGGTGCTGGGCCCTTCAGCACTCTCTGGAGGAGCTTGTGACGCAGCAGGGTCCTCATCTCAAGAGATGAAGTGTTGCGGCGCACTCTCTTCAGCTTCCTCCTCAAGGTTGTCCTCCGTTCTACAAAATTAAAACAAACAAATTAATATTTGAACACAAAAATATTTATCAAACAAATTAAAATCTATTACTATCATCCGCAAGTCATTTTGAACATAATGCTAGTTTAAATTGGACCGTCACCACTCCTGACGTGTTCAGTAATTACTTCATGTACTCCCCATGTACTAACATTTCTGAAACATCTATTGATATGGCTCAATGTTGTGCCATTACTTTATTATTTCTCAAATAGAAGTTATGAAGGAATTGCCATTTGCCTTCAGTTTTAAAGGGTACAGAGGGGTGGTAAACAGTTGGGGGGTGTACCTGCACACCTAAACATGGCAGCACTGATGGGATAGAATTAGTCTGTGCAGGTACACCCCCCAACTTGTTACCTCCCCTCTGTACCCTTATTGAAGGCAACTAGCAATTCAATTATAACTTCTTGCAGGAATAATAAAGGGACGCCACTACATAGATTCATAAGAATAGATGCTCATGAATTGTTATTATAAGGGGAATGCATGAAGCTATTAAAAAAGCCATGTCAGGAGCGGTAACAGGTCCTTTTGAACTAACCAACATATTACATATGTGGTCATGTAGCAACATAAGGGAAATTAGAAGTGGCATAGCTGCCATTTGCAAATAATCCTATTCCACTTGTAATGTGGTTCAACTACTTATGCAAATACAAGAAGGAATCGGATTGGTTGCTATCGTCAACTATGACATTTCTAATTTACACATTGGTCGACATACAGTGTGTATTGATAAACACGTAGTGGTCATTGTTTATAATGAACTTACGGACGCAGCTCAATTAATGGACGGAGGAACATCAGTTGGTCCCAGAACAGATAGGGCCTTTTTTTGGTTGCCCAGGACCCACTGCTGCCTTGGTGCTGCATCTCCTTCCGGAACTGGACCCTGCAGCTCCGCCACCGATTCTTTACTTCATCCACTTTAACCGCTTGCCGCCACGCTAACGCCGAAAGGCGTCATTGCGGCGGCTCCCCCAGGCTACGCTAACGCCAATAGGCGTCATCTCGCGTGAGCCGAGATTTCCTGTGAACGCGCGCACACAGGCGCGCGCGCTCACAGGAACGGAAGGTAAGAGAGTTGATCTCCAGCCTGCCAGCGGCGATCGTTCGCTGGCAGGCTGGAGATGTGTTTTTTTTAACCCCTAACAGGTATATTAGACGCTGTTTTGATAACAGCGTCTAATATACCTGCTACCTGGTCCTCTGGTGGTCCCCTTTGTTTGGATCGACCACCAGAGGACACAGGTAGCTCAGTAAAGTAGCACCAAGCACCACTACACTACACTACACCCCCCCCCCCCCGTCACTTATTAACCCCTTATTAGCCCCTGATCACCCCTGATCACCCCATATAGACTCCCTGATCACCCCCCTGTCATTGATTACCCCCCTGTCATTGATCACACCGCTGTAAAGCTCCATTCAGACGTCCGCATGATTTTTACGGATCCACTGATAGATGGATCGGATCCGCAAAACGCACACGGACGTCTGAATGGAGCCTTACAGGGGCGTGATCAATGACTGTGGTGATCACCCCATATAGACTCCCTCATCACCCCCCTGTCATTGATCACACCCCTGTAAAGTTCCATTCAGACGTCCGCATGATTTTTACGGATCCACTGATAGATGGATCGGATCCGCAAAACGCATACGGACGTCTGAATGGAGCCTTACAGGGGCGTGATCAATGACTGTGGTGATCACCCCATATAGACTCCCTCATCACCCCCCTGTCATTGATCACACCCCTGTAAAGCTCCATTCAGACGTCCGCATGATTTTAACGGATCCACTGATAGATGGATCGGATCCGCAAAACGCACACGGACGTCTGAATGGAGCCTTACAGGGGCGTGATCAATGACTGTGGTGATCACCCCATATAGACTCCCTGATCACCCCCCTGTCATTGATCACACCCCTGTAAAGCTCCATTCAGACGTCCGCATGATTTTTACGGATCCACTGATAGATGGATCGGATCCGCAAAACGCATACGGACGTCTGAATGGAGCCTTACAGGGGCGTGATCAATGATTGTGGTGATCACCCCATATAGACTCCCTCATCACCCCCCTGTCATTGATCACACCCCTGTAAAGCTCCATTCAGACGTCCGCTTGATTTTTACGGATCCACTGATAGATGGATCGGATCTGCAAAACACATACGGACATCTGAATGGAGCCTTATAGGGGGGTGATCAATGACAGGGGGGTGATCACCCCATATAGACTCCCTGATCACCCCCCTGTCATTGATCACCCCCCCTGTCATTGATCACACCCCTGTAAAGCTCCATTCAGACGTCCGAATGATTTTTACGGATCCACTGATAGATGGATCGGATCCGCAAAACGCATACGGACGTCTGAATGGAGCCTTACAGGGGCATGATCAATGACTGTGGTGATCACCCCATATAGACTCCCTGATCACCCCCCTGTCATTGATTACCCCCCTGTCATTGATCACCCCCCCTGTCAGGCTGCATTCAGATGTCCGTATGATTTTTACAGATCCACGGATACATGGATCGGATCCGCAAAACACATACGGACATCTGAATGGAGCCTTATAGGGGGGTGATCAATGACAGGGGGGTGATCACCCCATATAGACTCCCTGATCACCCCCCCTGTCATTGATCACCCCCCCTGTCATTGATCACCCCAAGTTGATTTGGCCCAAGTTAGCGGAAATTATTATTTTTTTTTTACAAAGTCTCATATTCCACTAACTTGTGTCAAAAAATTAAATCTCACATGAACTCACCATACCCCTCACGGAATCCAAATGCGTAAAATTTTTTAGACATTTATATTCCAGACTTCTTCTCACGCTTTAGGGCCCCTAGAATGCCAGGGCAGTATAAATACCCCACATGTGACCCCATTTCGGAAAGAAGACACCCCCAGGTATTCCGTGAGGGGCATATTGAGTCCATGAAAGATTGAAATTTTTGTCCCAAGTTAGCGGAAAGGGAGACTTTGTGAGAAAAAAATAAAAATTATTAATTTCCGCTAACTTGTGCCAAAAAAAAAATAATTCTATGAACTCGCCATGCCCCTCATTGAATACCTTGGGGTGTCTTCTTTCCAAAATGGGGTCACATGTGGGGTATTTATACTGCCCTGGCATTCTAGGGGCCCCAAAGCGTGAGAAGAAGTCTGGTATCCAAATGTCTAAAAATGCACTCCTAAAAGGAATTTGGGCACCTTTGCGCATCTAGGCTGCAAAAAAAGTGTCACACATCTGGTATCGCCGTACTCAGGAGAAGTTGGGGAATGTGTTTTGGGGTGTCATTTTACATATACCCATGCTGGGTGAGAGAAATATCTTGGTCAAATGCCAACTTTGTATAAAAAAATGGGAAAAGTTGTCTTTTGCCAAGATATTTCTCTCACCCAGCATGGGTATATGTAAAATGACCCCCCAAAACACATTTCCCAACTTCTCCTGAATACGGCGATACCACATGTGTGACACTTTTTTGCAGCCTAGGTGGGCAAAGGGGCCCATATTCCAAAGAGCACCTTTAGGATTTCACAGGTCATTTACCTACTTACCACACATTAGGGCCCCTGGAAAATGCCAGGGCAGTATAACTACCCCACAAGTGACCCCATTTTGGAAAGAAGACACCCCAAGGTATTCCGTGAGGGGCATGGCGAGTTCCTAGAATTTTTTATTTTTTGTCACAAGTTAGTGGAAAATGATGATTATTTTTTTTTTTTCTTACAAAGTCTCATATTCCACTAACTTGTGACAAAAAATAAAAACTTCCACGAACTCACTATGCCCATCAGCGAATACCTTGGGGTGTCTTCTTTCCAGAATGGGGTCACTTGTGGGGTAGTTATACTGCCCTGGCATTCTAGGGGCCCAAATGTGTGGTAAGGAGTTTGAAATCAAATTCTGTAAAAAATGACCAGTGAAATCCGAAAGGTGCTCTTTGGAATATGGGCCCCTTTGCCCATCTAGGCTGAAAAAAAGTGTCACACATGTGGTATCTCCGTATTCAGGAGAAGTTGGGGAATGTGTTTTGGGGTGTCATTTTACATATACCCATGCTGGGTGAGAGAAATATCTTGGCAAAAGACAACTTTTACCATTTTTTTATACAAAGTTGTCTTTTGCCAAGATATTTCTCTCACCCAGCATGGGTATATGTAAAATGACACCCCAAAACACATTCCCCAACTTCTCCTGAATACGGAGATACCACATGTGTGACACTTTTTTGCAGCCTAGGTGGGCAAAGGGGCCCACATTCCAAAGAGCACCTTTTGGATTTCACCAGCCATTTTTTACAGAATTTGATTTCAAACTCCTTACCACACATTTGGGCCCCTAGAATGCCAGGGCAGTATAACTACCCCACAAGTGACCCCATTTTGGAAAGAAGACATCCCAAGGTATTCGCTGATGGGCATAGTGAGTTCATGGAAGCTTTTATTTTTTGTCAGAAGTTAGTGGAATATGAGACTTTGTAAGAAAAAAATAAAAATAAAAAAATCATCATTTTCCGCTAACTTGTGACAAAAAATAAAAAGTTCTATGAACTCACTATGCCCATCAGCGAATACCTTAGGGTGTCTACTTTCCGAAATGGGGTGATTTGTGGGGTGTTTGTACTGTCTGGGCATTTGTAGAACCTCAGGAAACATGACAGGTGCTCAGAAAGTCAGAGCTGCTTCAAAAAGCGGAAATTCACATTTTTGTACCATAGTTTGTAAACGCTATAACTTTTACCCAAACCATTTTTTTTTTTACCCAAACATTTTTTTTTTATCAAAGACATGTAGAACAATAAATTTAGAGCAAAATTTATATATGGATCTCGTTTTTTTTGCAAAATTTTACAACTGAAAGTGAAAAATTTCATTTTTTTCCAAAAAAATTGTTAAATTTCGATTAATAACAAAAAAAGTAAAAATGTCAGCAGCAATGAAATACCACCAAATGAAAGCTCTATTAGTGAGAAGAAAAGAAGGTAAAATTCATTTGGGTGGAAAGTTGCATGACCGAGTAATAAACGGTGAAAGTAGTGTAGTGCCGATTTGTAAAAAAGGGCCTGGTCTTTAGGGGGGTATAAACCTGTGGTCCTTAAGTGGTTAAATAAAATTACAACAAACAAACATTTAACCAAACAATACAATCTTACAGAGGACAGCGTATGACATGTGCTATACTATGGAGGACAGCGTATGACATGTTCTATACTATGGAGGACAGCGTATGACATGTGCTATACTATGGAGGACAGCGTATGACATGTACTATACTATGGAGGACAGCGTATGACATGTACTATACTATGGAGGACAGCGTATGACATGTACTATACTATGGAGGACAGCGTATGACATGTTCTATACTATGGAGGACAGCGTATGACATGTGCTATACTATGGAGGACAGCGTATGACATGTTCTATACTATGGAGGACAGCGTATGACATGTTCTATACTATGGAGGACAGCGTATGACATGTGCTATACTATGGAGGACAGCGTATGACATGTTCTATACTATGGAGGACAGCGTATGACATGTTCTATACTATGGAGGACAGCGTATGACATGTTCTATACTATGGAGGACAGCGTATGACATGTTCTATACTATGGAGGACAGCGTATGACATGTTCTATACTATGGAGGACAGCGTATGACATGTTCTATACTATGGAGGACAGCGTATGACATGTTCTATACTATGGAGGACAGCGTATGACATGTTCTATACTATGGAGGACAGCGTATGACGTGTTCTATACTATGGAGGACAGCGTATGACGTGTGCTATACTATGGAGGACAGCGTATGACGTGTGCTATACTATGGAGGACAGCGTATGACGTGTGCTATACTATGGAGGACAGCGTATGACATGTGCTATACTATGGAGGACAGCGTATGACATGTTCTATACTATGGAGGACAGCGTATGACATGTTCTATACTATGGAGGACAGCGTATGACATGTTCTATACTATGGAGGACAGCGTATGACATGTGCTTTACTATGGAGGACAGCGTATGACATGTGCTTTACTATGGAGGACAGCGTATGACATGTGCTATACTATGGAGGACAGCGTATGACATGTGCTATACTATGGAGGACAGCGTATGACATGTTCTATACTATGGAGGACAGCGTATGACATGTGCTATACTATGGAGGACAGCGTATGACATGTGCTATACTATGGAGGACAGCGTATGACATGTACTATACTATGGAGGACAGCGTATGACATGTGCTATACTATGGAGGACAGCGTATGACATGTGCTATACTATGGAGGACAGCGTATGACATGTGCTTTACTATGGAGGACAGCGTATGACATGTGCTTTACTATGGAGGACAGCGTATGACATGTGCTATACTATGGAGGACAGCGTATGACATGTGCTATACTATGGAGGACAGCGTATGACATGTACTATACTATGGAGGACAGCGTATGACGTGTGCTATACTATGGAGGACAGCGTATGACATGTGCTATACTATGGAGGACAGCGTATGACATGTGCTATACTATGGAGGACAGCGTATGACGTGCTTTACTATGGAGGACAGCGTATGACATGTGCTATGCTATGGAGGACAGCGTATGACGTGTACTATACTATGGAGGACAGCGTATGACATGTGCTATACTATGGAGGACAGCGTATGACATGTACTATACTATGGAGGACAGCGTATGACATGTACTATACTATGGAGGACAGCGTATGACATGTGCTATACTATGGAGGACAGCGTATGACATGTGCTATACTATGGAGGACAGCGTATGACATGTGCTATACTATGGAAGACAGCGTATGACATGTGCTATACTATGGAGGACAGCGTATGACATGTGCTATACTATGGAGGACAGCGTATGACATGTGCTATACTATGGAGGACAGCGTATGACATGTGCTATACTATGGAGGACAGCGTATGACATGTGCTATGCTATGGAGGACAGCGTATGACATGTACTATACTATGGAGGACAGCGTATGACATGTGCTATACTATGGAGGACAGCGTATGACATGTGCTATACTATGGAGGACAGCGTATGACATGTACTATACTATGGAGGACAGCGTATGACATGTGCTATACTATGGAGGACAGCGTATGACATGTGCTATACTATGGAGGACAGCGTATGACGTGTACTATACTATGGAGGACAGCGTATGACATGTGCTATACTATGGAGGACAGCGTATGACGTGTACTATACTATGGAGGACAGCGTATGACATGTGCTATACTATGGAGGACAGCGTATGACATGTGCTATACTATGGAGGACAGCGTATGACATGTTCTATACTATGGAGGACAGCGTATGACATGTTCTATACTATGGAGGACAGCTAGGATCAAACATGTATAGATTGGCCACTTACCCAACCTCTGGTGACTCTGGCCTTGACTTTTCTCCCTTATTCCACCAAACAGTTCCTGAGCTATTTCTAGCCATACGGCGTCCATTTTGTACTGGTCGTGCTACTCCCCCGACCTGCTGTCCTAAATACATGGTCTCTCCTCCACAAGAAGCATCAGCCTCTCAACATCAATGGCTTTTGGGGCCTTCATCATGTTCAAATTCGCTCTGCAAGGGCAGAATCTGTGCAGAAAGTCTCCTCTCCCAAGCACTGCCTCGAGCCACACAGAGAAACTGAACTTCCTGTCTTTAAATCCCTTCACTGTTGCCAAGTTACTTCACGCAGCAGTTACCATTCACTTCTATGGGGGCCTGCGTTGCGTGAAAAACGCACAATATAGAACATGCTGCGATTTTCATGCAACGCACAAGTGATGCGTGAAAAACAATGCTCATGTGCACAGCCCCATAGAAATGACTGGGTCCGGATTCAGTGCGGGTGCAATGCGTTCACGTCATGCATTGCACCAGTGAAAAACTCGCTCATGTGACAGAGGCTTAAGGGTTTAAAGCGTCATACATCGATATAATGCTGTGTGACCCGTCAGTGCTGGGAGGTCAGGACGGGAGCTCTCCGAGACACACGCTGCGAGTTCAATGCATTGAACTCACTCGTGTTAAATCAGCCTAAATAAAAAGGGCAGGCATGATGCAGCTCTGTATAGCGAAGTCTAATATACCATTAGAGGGCTTCTGTCACCCCCAAAACCCCTTTTTTTTTTTTGGGCTTGTTAAAATCCTTATTTACTACTATTCCCTATATAGGGCTCTTACCTTTGTCTGTGGCTTCTATTCCTTAAAAAACGATCTTTTAAAATATGCAAATCGCTTCACTACCAGCAAATAGGGCGTCTACTTGATGGTAGCCGCCGCAAAAATCCGGCCCCTCCTCCTGTTGATTGACAGGGCCAGCGAGCGCTCTCCTCCTCCGGCTGGCCCTTTCAGCATTTCAAATCCCGCGCCTGTCTTCATTTGGCGCAGGCGCTCTGAGAGATGGGGGCTCGCCTCCTCAGCACTCCCGCGCCGATGATGTCACCGAAAGAGAAGACGTCATCGGCGCAGGCGCACTGATGTAGTGCTGAGGAGGCGAGCCTCCTTCTCTCAGAGCGCCTGCGCCAAATGAAGACAGGCGCGGGATTTGAAATGCTGACAGGGCCAGGCGGAGGAGGAGAGCGCTCGCTGGCCCTGTCAATCAACAGGAGGAGGGGGTGGATTTTTGCGGCGGCTACCATCAAGTAGACGCCCTATTTGCTGGTAGTGAAGCGATTTGCATATTTTAAAAGATTGTTTTTTAAGGAATAGAAGCCACAGACAAAGGTAAGAGCCCTATATAGGGAATAGTAGTAAATAAGGATTTTAACAAGCCCAAAAAAAAAAAAAAAAAGGGTTTTGGGGATGACAAAAGCCCTTTAAATGATCTCTCCAGGGCTTTTCCTAAAATTCCTGTTGTAGTTAACCGTTTCAGCGTTACTCATCTTGGCAGTGATCATGTGACCACTCGAATGGCTGCCGGCCCGTCCACTGAGGTCCTGACCAGATGTACTCCTATGTCTTCCTGTTCAGCGACATAATGTACATGCAGTTGTCAATCGCATCACACCTAGGGGGTTAAGCAGCTGGGGTCGGAGTGCAGGCAGCAGGGACTGAACAGACCCTACACAGGCTGCGCTGATACACTGCGCCAGACCAAAAAAGTTTCATGTGTATCTGTGTGCAGATCACAGCAAAAATACAAAATGCCGGTATTCATGGCAGGAACCTGATGCACCCTATTATAGTGTATGGAATCAGTCCGGTGCCACCGTTGTCAGGCATATGCTGAGAGATTTCCGCATTCTGTGCCTATGCTGGAGCAGAATACCAGAATTGGGACACAGATGTGCAGAGTTACCTACTGACCTCAATGATAAGGGTCCATTCACACGTCCGTAGTGTGTTTTGTGGATCCGCAAAACACGGACACCGGCAATGTGCGGTCCGCATTTAGCGGACCTCACATCGCCGGCACTAATAGAATATGCCTATTCTTGTCCGCGGACAAGAATAGGACATGTTCTATTTTTTTCGGGAACGGAAATGCGGACCCGGAAGTGCGCAAATTGTGGAACAAAATTGCGGACGTGTGAATGGGGCCTAAAAGATTAGAAATAAAATAAAAGGATTACAACAGATTGGATACTATTCCGAAAACCGATAGTAAGGCCTTCTGCACACAAGCATGCAAGGTAGAACCTCCAAGACTTATAATGGACCCTCCTGTATGCTCTTCTTACTTACCTCTGCTTTCTAGTCTTAAATCTGAAAAGAAACCTGCCATGTTCAGATCAGACTCCATATTACAAAGCCATTCTACCCTAGAAGCACAGGTCTAGTGAAGAAAATATCTGTAAAAGCTTGTTCACACGACCGCGTGACGCCCGTGCTGTGGACCGCAAATTGCGTTCTGCAATGCACGGGCACTGACAGTGGCCCAGCTGCATGGGGATCGCGGACCCATTCACTTGAATGGGTCCGCGATCCGTTCGTTCCGCAAAAAGATAGAGCATGTTCTATCTTTTTGCGGTGCGGAGGCATGGAACGGAACCCCAGGAAGCCCTCCATAGTGCTTAAAATTCTGCATATCCGGATTTCCGAACCCATTGAAGTGAATGGGTCCGCATCCGTGATGCGGAATGCACACGGAATGGTGCCCGTGTATTGCGGATCCATAAATGCGGGCCGCAATACGGCAACGGGCAGCACACGTTCGTGTGAATGAGCCCTAATGGCAACGTGCCAAGTACCATACCGTGTCACACGTAGTGTAGAGCAGTGCTCCCCACCTCCAGTCCTCCGGGACCACCTACCGGTCATGTGCTCAGGATTTCCTTAGTATTGAGCAGGTGATATAATTAGTGTCAGTGCATCAGGACTTACCACAGGTGTTCATTCTGTGGGATATTCTCAAATTATGAATGGCAGGTGGGCCCTGAGGACTGGAGTTGGGGGGGGGATCACTGGGGTAGGGCTGCCTTTATACAAGACCAAAAAGTGTGGACTTGTCTTAAACACGATGGAATAAAAAAAGAACCATGACACACTTGCCCCACAGACTGAAAAAGGAGTCTTTTAATCAGCTTTATTATAAAGGAGGACCGGTCACCCACTCAAAGTTGAAAACTGCTCACCTCCTGGAACTGCTGCCACTACTGAGTCCTCTGGTATTATTGCTTTCTATGTACCTGCAGCTCCTCCAGTTCCTGAAGTCTCCTGAAGGTTTCTAATTTCTAGCACCCAGTACGCAACTGTGGCTGCACATAGCCAAGGGGGAGGTCACCGACACGCTTTTCTCAAGGGGGTGTGATCTTCACTGTTCTGAGGCTGTCCAATCAGTACATGGATAAAATTACGCTGGAGGACTCATCAGACTGGGAGTGGAGCAAGGCCAGTTCTGGGAGTTTGAGCCGGTGAAAGGTCCTAACCAAAGTACACAGAAAGCACCAGTGTGAACCCAGCCTGAAACAAGCTACAGTCCTTACTATCACACCCATGAGAGCCTCCCATAATCATCATCAATGCCACAATACAGAGAAATCAATAGTTGTAAACAGACAATATCAGGCAGATGTCGGTTTTAATCAAGGTGTGATGCACATCCAAGTAGTGCAAAGGTTAAAAAATAAGAGCAATCTGACTCCAACTTATGGATAAAAAATATGACAAGCACGATAAAACAGATACGGCAGATAACCTGCTGATCAACGTATTCAGGCAAAGTCTCTTTATCTGACCGCGCGCTCGCAAAGCGCTCTACTCAACCAGTGATGGAGAAAGAAAAGCAGAGGACACGTTGCTGGAGCCTGGGCAAGAGAGTCAACAAGCAGATATTAAACCTGTCCTAGTCCACCAAGGGGTGGGACATTAACACCACCATCACCGTAGACCCCCAGAACCACAAATCTCAATCCCTTCATTACTAGGGCTGCAAGCATTAACTTGTTTATACCACCACAAAGAATTTGCATTGATCCCTTACACTACCCTAGACCACCAGGGAAGCCTGAAATCCAATAGCCTCTTACAGTTAAAAATACAGTATATAATAGTGAAGCCAGGTGACTACCCATATGTGCAGTGGTATACATGGATATCCTAGCTTTTTCAAACCAAGCTGTAGTGGTGGCCACGTGGGTTGGGTTTTCCAGAAACAGATGATGACACCACATACTGTAGATACGTCCCAACACTTTTGCCATTTCTTACCCTTTCCAGACTGGCAAGACAGGAGCACAGGCGATTCTGGTGCCCCTTTTCATCCCTCCTCTGTTGCTCTGGCCTCCAAACTGCTGCTGCTGGAATGCTCACTGGGTAAAGGACCTGTGGCTGTGTGAATATCCAAGTCAGGTCCTTCTCTCCTAACAAGAGAAGCCCTCCCTTCATCAGCATTTCTCAGGGCCGCTGTGCAGCTGAACCTGCTGCACAGGTGACATGTCCTCCCCTGATATACAGTCACAAAACTACAGGGAAGGTGAAGTCAAAGTGTTCACTTTAAGTAGAACTCCCACAAAAATGTTTTATTCTCTGAGCTGTTAGAAAGGTGCATGATGTAATCTGTAGTGAAGGTAATCTTCCTACCAGTGTCTGTATTTGTAAGTTATAACCTCCCTTCTGAGCCTCAGCTGTGTCATGTGACCAACTCTCTGATCTCCAACTGACACAGGACAGGAAGTCAGTTACTTCTCTATTCATTAATATGAGACTAACACTGAGGCTTCCATAGGAATACACAGAGATACTGGCTTCCTGTCCACACATAAGATGCTGCGTTATTTGGAAAGTCTGATTGCTGGTCACATAACACAGCTGAGGATCAGAAGGGAGGGGATAGCTCAAAAGTACAAACACTGGTAAGATTACAATTTTTTTTTACAGGAGTTCTTTAAAATTATCAAATGTAGGCATCTGTATTGCATGCAGTGTAGAGTTCAGATATCAGGACTAGCAAACAGGATTATACTGTAATATGTTTGTGGACAACACACAATTAAGTACAAAGATGGCGGCACTCACCTGCATAAAACCTTCTTTATTTCATAATTAAAATCCAGGCAAGTAACAAGATAGATAAGGGCAAGCGGCTAACAGCAGTTTTGCACAGTATGCGCTGCCTGGTATATACCTGAGCGCACCTGAGTCGTCAGAGACCTCCCTCTTTTACTCATTATACTGTAACATACTTATTGGAATGCTGTTACTTTCCTGGATTTTATACTGGCGAGTGCCACAATCTTTGTACTTTTCTACATTATATATTGGATCTCATTCCTGAGCACCACCAAAAGATCATCCGGACGGTTTGTGGCTTCCCATACTCCAGCAGTGCCGGTCAGTTGTTTCTTATTATTACACAATTAAGTAAAGTTACGTAAGGGAAAGATAGAAGCTTCTGGTCTGCAGTGTAAAATCGGTAACAGTACCCTGACTACCAAGTGCCATTCATAACGCTCAAGTCTTCTTATGCAGCAGAAAGGCCATGGAGACCCCCTAAGCCTTCAGGGCACTTATAGCTTGCCACTCACCTACGATTAGCTTTCGGAAGCTGGGGTGGGGGGGCTTGATCTGTGTTTTTTTCACGTAGGCTTTAGGAGACAGGGAATTGCCTCAAAATATATGTGTCAAAGTATAAACCAAGTCTTACCTGCAAACAGAGCGTCATCATCTTTGAAGAGGACCGGTTACCTCTTCAGACATGTCTGTTTTACCAGCTACTTGCATTCCCCATGTAATAATTCTGAATGACTATCCTGTGCCATTCCTTTTAGAGGTTAAAAATTGCTAGCTGTTTGCAATGAAGGTCCAGATGGGTGTTACCAGACTCCCCCCCCCAACTGGTAACACCAGCAATTCATTCAGAATTTCTAGCAGGAATAATAAAGAAATGGTACAAAGAATAGAGTTGTTATTCCATGGGGAATGCAAGTAGTTACTAAAACAGACATGTCAGGTCCTCTTTAACGCACACTATCTAAAATGTGAATATCCTTAACACCAAGTTCTTTCAAAAAATAAAACTTCCCTTATTTTATTAAAGCCACAGAATTTTTTCAAAAATGTAGAAAGGAAATGTCACATTAAATATACAGGCTGCGTTGTTCATATTACATAGAAATTCTTTGCAAAAAAACTGGATATTGTTTGCTGTGCTGGAAGAAAACGCTTCACAAATTTGCACAATTAAATTGCAAATTAATAAAAAGTCAGTCATGTGCCACGTGGGCTGAAATGTCTTCAGTTCCTTGGTTCCTTCAGTGGGGAGTCTGTTTCTTCATGTTCCGCTCCGTCACGCGGTTCTCCTTAGTCTGGCACGATGAGGATAATGTGGACTGTTCCAGGCCGCACCGCCGTCACATCACACAATGCTTACTTGTGTATCCGCCGAAGGGTCCAGTGACAATGGGACCGCTGCCTTGCGCGTTCTTTCACGTCTGACATATCTTGGTTTCCTTCCTGAAAAAGCAAACCATTTAGACTGGGTTCTCATAGGCCGACCCTCCAAGTGTATGGGTCCGGCACTTCTAAATAGACAGTCGCATCAGTACCACCCAAACCAAGCAGTATGGCTTTCAGCATTTCAGCCCATTGTCCAATTGAGAGATGGCCGGAAACCCAAAAACCTCTGTCCGTTTCAGTTTTCTAATCTCATGCAATGCCTTTAGCCTGCCCATACACATGAGATTAATATCGTCCATCAAGGCCTTCAAAATATTCCCAGAAGGGAAATGTGTGGGGAAGCGAGGATCGAGCAAACTGGAATTTTGAATGTCTGACCCTTCGTTCAACAAAAAGCTGGAGTCTGGCAACAGTTTTTGTCCCTGTACCTACTGAAATAATAAAGAAGCGGTCAGGGCAGATTAGGGTTGTTGCAGGTATCGAGATTTCGATACTTTTGTCCCGGTATTGATACGATACCGGGATTTCCATTTTTTCGATACTGGCCTGCGCTGCTGCGCAGTCTAGTATCACAGAACATGAGCGCGCTGCTGCCAGCGCGCTCATGTTCCCTCAGCAGCACAGGGGAGAAGGAAGCAGTCTCTCCCTCCCCCTGTGCTGCTGCTGCCACCAATGAGGAGAGAGGGGCGGAGGAGAGGCGGGTGCACTGCACCACCAATGATTGGAGGACCTTTTTTATGGGTTTGGACTTAAAGTTACCAGGCTACACAGAGCGGCGCCCAGGGATCTCCCTGCACCTACTATTATTCCTGGGCGCCGCTTCGTTCGCCCGCTGTGCCCCAGTTACAGTCTCCTGCTCCGTATGCCAATTACTACTATCGGAGTGATGGGGAGGAGACACCAGCTTCTCTAGTGGGCGTTCCTTCTCCCTGGCTGTAGCGCTGTCCAATCGTAGCGCAGCTCACGGAGAAGGAACGCCTACTAGAGAAGCTGATGTCTCCTCCCCATTGCTCCGGTAGTACTAATTAGCATACGGAGCAGGAGACTGTAACTGGGGCACAGCGGGCGAACGAAGCGGCGCCCAGGAATAATAGTAGGTGCAGGGAGATCCCTGGGCGCCGCTCTGTGTAGCCTGGTAACTTAACTAAGTCCAAACCCACAAAAGGTAGTCTAACTCTTAATACAGGAGGCGGGTGCCTGCCGGCAGCAGAATCACATTGCCGGCACCCTGCCTCTGACAGGGAGCTGCGATCAGCCGCAGTTAACCCTTAATACAGGAGGCAGGTACTGGCAGCAAATCTGAGGGGTTAATTATTATTGGTGGCGCAGCGCCCCCTCCCCCCCTAGTATTAAAATCATTGATGGCAGTGGCCACAGAGTCCCCTCACCTCCTCTCATTGGTGGTGCAGTGGCAGTTCTGATCAGAGCCCCAGCAGTGTAATCCTGGGGCTCCGATCAGTTACCATGGCAGCCAGGACGCTACTGAAGCCCTGACGGCCATGGTAACATCCCTGCACAGAGCAGCAGGGACAGTGTGAGGTCCTATTCACCCTAATAGAGTGGGTGAATAGGACCTAATATCAGGGTGAATAGGACAAGGGATGAAAAGATCCCAGGTTCTAGCCCCTAAGGGGGAAATGGTTATTAAATGAAAAGTAAAAAAAAAAAAAAAAAAAATTTAAGTATAAATTACATATAAAATATATAAATAAACAAACAAACATACATATCGCCACGTCCGAAAAGTCCAAACTATTAAAATGGAAAAAAAAAAATCTATGCGGTGAACGCCGGAACAGAAAAAAATAAAAACTGCGCGATTCAGCATTTTTAAAAAATGCGGAATGCACGTGGCTTTTTTGGTTTATTTTTTTTTCGCGTGGTATCGAATATCGCAATACTTTTTTATGGTATCGGAATGGAACCAAAAATTTGGTATCGCAACAACTCTAGGGCAGATATTTTAGTCAATAGCTATCTAAAGGTGGCTATACACATTCAATGCTCGTTCGGCCAACAACCATCTCTCCCAGCTTCCCCATACAAATTTGGTTAGGCCAAGCATGCATGCGTGTTCAATGAGGAGAAAGGAGAAGGCTGTTGCAGACACTTCTGGTGGTGGCTTATCTCCATGGAGAACTAAAAGGATCCGGGCATTGAAAAATCAACACCCGATCCTTCTCTGGCCCAACATAATCTGTCGCGAGCTCCCCATATGCATTAGATCGGCGGGCAAACCTGCTGTTTTTGGCAATTGATCGATTAATCTGTATGGGGCCCTTTAGGGCTCAGGCACAACTGTTGTCTATTTTGTGTGCCGCCAATTGTTGAGCTGCAAAACATGAATACCAGCCGTGTGCATCCTGCATTTTACGGAACGTCCGGGCCATAATAGAAAAGCCCTATCCTTGTCCATAATGCAAACAAGAATAGAACAGGTTCTATATTCTTGTGGAAGTGAACAGCACAAGTTGTGCTGTCCACATCTTTTGGGGCCCCATTGAAGTGAATGGGTATGCATCTGACCTGCAAAAAACACGGATCGGATGAAGTCAAAATTAGTTTGTGTGCATGAGCCCTTAGGCTCGGTCCACATTCGTTTTCCGTCAGTGGCTCCAAGTATTTTGACCTTCTAAACTGTGCGGTCTGCAGCGCTATTCTTGACACTAAAAATACCAGAACCACAATGTAGCCAGAGAAACCTAATTAAAATGAATAGTGTTCATCAAAATCTGAAGCGGATCCGGACTGGCAGCAATTGCTTTGTTTGTTTGTTTGTAGCCGGGTGGTGGTGGGCGCAGGGAAGTATTGTACCCACTCCGGATTATTTGAGCGCATGCGCAGAACCATTTGTTATATTTCACAAGTAATAGTTTTAAATTATGCGGCAGGGACCAGAGTACTTCTACAGATAATTTATGGTGTGCAGAATAAAGTTCTGAGTTACCTGACGGGTTTGGTTCTGGAATCATGGATGCCTAAGAGAAAACATGTAAACCATAAATACGTGGCGCCATGATATAAATCCATTCTTACAGCCCATGGGCACAGTTTCAAATAAAAATCACCAGAAATGTGTTATAATATTCATTAGAAAAGTGAAATCCCTGCAAGTTCTGGTGCCTGAAACCCTGCACCAGAGAGAGATAGCGGTAAATCACTAGGACCGCCCACTGGACTCAGAATGAGATTTATAGCGAAAAATTATGTCATCCTGAAAGTTTCCTGGCAAAACTGTAGATCTGCTCAGCTTCTCCTGATGGGACACTCAACGTGGATAGGTATCCTTTAAGACGCCCAACATGCACACTTACTGAGCTGCCCTTGTAACTCCCATAGAAGTGAAAAGGAGGATTCTGAGAGTTGTAGTTCCAGAACAGCTGGAGTGCCGGAGGCTGCTGATCCCTGACTTATATAATATAGGAATATTTTACTTCCTTACCATTTCACTGGGCTGTAATATGGAGGCTAAATGGAAAGAGAAAAAAAACTATTAGAAATTATAAGCAGTTTATTACATGTGTAGATTAGGTGCATAGATTTCATGGATTAAAGGGATTGTTTCGCTTCCCCGATACCAACAAAAAAACAAAACAAGGCTGCAGCGGTGACATACAGGTATACAACTGCTGTGACCGCAGCAGGCAATCAATGGCCTCAGAGGTGTATGGCATGAGAGGCCAGTGCAGCCCAGCAGATGTATAGACTCTGTAGAATGCATGTATACAGACTGTAGCGTTTGGGTCAGTACATGGATGCACATTTCCTGCATCACTATGACAGGTTACTCTTGCACAAGCTGGATGACCTTTACAAGCTGGCCATGCTTAGTAGATAGGAGCCGCCTATACACATTAGACTGTCAGTGAGGGGTCCTGTTTAATGCCTGGGCCCACACCAGAGTACTGGTCATCAGAGGGAAGCTGAACGGACGTCTGGGGGTGGCATCATTTTAGGATCGCCATATCTAAAATGAATCGGTGCTGCACGGGGTGAAATCTATGGTTTGGCGACCTACAGCCACGTGGAGTCTGAGTCCTATGGGTGAATAGCTTCTACATCAATCACGCCATCCTGTAAGATTTCCCTGGATGCTATATACACTGAAAGTGCAGAATATAATAATTAGCGGTAAGCATGTACCGCGTTTCTGGATTTTGTTGACTGTCTTGAGAAGGAGAGAAGTGGCAGCATTGCCGAATCTTTGCTTTAAAATTATCTCTTTTTTAATTAGGATGTAAAACATTGACAGGTAGGGATGATCTCAGCAACATATGGTGAAAGAGGGTGACAAATAATACACTGCGAGTGACAGACGCTACATCACAGCATCTGCTCCGACATCGTGTCCTATACTCTGACACGCTTTCATCATCTGCTCCGCAAGAAAACACTGGGGACAGCAGGTTCATTGACAATATTTCATATAGACATTTCATTTGGGACAGGAGGATTCTGCCTTCATTTTGGAGCATACTCTACAGTTCAAAATTGCTCCCTGTGGCCATCAAGGATCACATGATCATGACCTTCAATGTTAAATGTGGCCAGTACTGCACTATACCCAAAGAAAACACCTTCAACTGCTCCCTGCCAGCTCCTTCTGGTCTCTGACGTGTATACTTCTGGACTGGGTCATGTGCGCCACTGCAGCCAATCACTGGTATCAGCTGTGTCCCCAAGCTGCATGTCATTGCTCAGTCACATGACAGCTGAGGCCTGTGATTGGCTGCAGTGGTGCACATGACCCCCGTTCACAAGTTTACACATCAGAGACCAGAAGAGCCAGAAGGACCCTCGTTGCTGGAACAGAGCTGTGGGAAGCAGGCAATCCTAACAACATTTACCATTGCCGCAAAAGCTAGGATACCCATTTAGAGGGGTTTTCTGTGAATAAGTACTTTTTCTCTAATGCCCGCAGCCTGTCTCCAAAATAAGAAAAATGTATACTTACCTGCTGCCTGCCACTCCGGGCCTCCACGCAGCCTCCGGTGTGTCCATGTTTCGATCCGCCGCTGCATGGCCACAAGCAGCACATCACCACTGAAGCCAGTCATCGGCTGCAGAGGAGCAGGTGACTAAACCCATGCAGCGCTGGATGTAAAGCTCTGGGGACCGGAACACGAACACAGCGGAGGCTGGGTGGAGGACCGGAGCAGGTATGAAGCGGCCAGTGCTCATGCCGATATGTACCGTATGTTGTATGCAACCTCAATTATCCTATCAGGGCAAGAGTTGTACGTGAAAATTGCGGCTATTTCGTCCATGCTGAAATGCATGCTATACATCAGATCACGTGGGAGTCACCGTAAAACTGCAGCTGCTCACAGACAACCACGTGTCACCAAGGAGACCTAGCCAAAGTATGGCATCAGAAGATCCCTCTGCCAATAAGTGGCTTCAACTGGGTGAAGGTGGTGACCCATTCACCCAGTGTCCTCAAAGACAACATCTTCCTAAATACAAGCCGCCATGGTGAACATGAAAAATACAGCATTAGGGCTCATGCACCCGAACGTATTTTCTTTCGGTGTCCATTCAGGTTTTTTTGTGGAACCGTTCATTTCAATGGGTCCGAAAAAAAAAAAAAAAAGGAAGTTATTCCGTTTCCATATGTCCGTTCTGCAAAAATATTGTCTTATTATTGTCTGCATTACGGACAAGGATAGGACTGTTCTATTAGGGGCCAGCTGTTCCGTTCCGCAAAATACATACGGTCGTGTGCATGAGCCCTTAGATGTTGGCCATTCAAATGAAACATGGAATTTCTCCTACGAGTCTTGTGAGAATGGATTTGTCCTGCGGTGACTGGAAGAGGTCGGCAAGAATCATTAGCAACAAAGTCTGAGGAGGTTTAGGGCCAAGTTGAAAAATAACATCTCTATACCAGGTTGGCACAAACCTCTGAATGTGCATGGCCACCTTAATCCACATGTAAAGGATCGGGGCTATTTGCAACCATTTTTATTACTCCTATGCATCAAAAATAAAAATGAAGGCATTTTGCAAATCTAGAGACACTATCTAGCTCGATCCTGTGTTACTCCGCTTCCTTTGCCCCCTCTCCTCGCTAGCCTACAGTCAGTAGAAGAAAGGGCTGATGAAAGAAGAACACGGCTACCCACAGGGTTTGTTTGTAGTCTGTAACCATGAAGACATAGAAGCCTGCCTAGGAGCTGGATACACAAAAGTTTTTTTGTTTTTGTTTTAAATCGCCACTATTTGCAAACTTTTGGAGCCCCCAAGCTGGAGCAATAACTGCAGAAGAGCACACAACCTCTAACTTAGGCTACTTTCACACCAGCGGCAGCCTTCTCTAACAGGCTGTTCCGGCGGGTGAACATGTCGTAGTTTTGAAACGGCCGCCTCTCGGCATGTTTGCCGTGCTGCCGGCGAAACTCTGGCGGCATGTGTGCACTAGCAGCAGCACGGATCCGGCAGCCTAACAGAGTAGGCTGCCGCTAGTGTGAAAGTAGCCTTAAAAGGGGGTTTCTCACTTAGCAAATAGCATTTATCATGTAGAGAAAGTTAATACAAGGCACTTACTAATGTATTGTGATTGTCCATATTGCTTCCATTGCTGGCTGGATTCATTTTTCCATCACACTATACACTGTTAGTTTCCAGAGGTTATGACCACTCATCAATCCAGCAGCGGTGGTCATGCTTGCACACTATAGGAATAAGCGCCGGCCTCTCTTAGGGTCAGCACTCAGTGGCATGCATGCGCAGCAGCTCCCGGCCACCACCAGCGGTGGTCGTAACCTATGGATACAAGCAGTGTATAATGTGATGGAAAAATGAATCCAGCCAACAAAGGAGGAAATATGGACAATCACAATACATTAGTAAGTGCCTTGTATTAACTTTCTCTACATAAATGTAATTTGATGAAGTGAGATAAGAACCCCTTTAGAGAGGACCTGTCACCACTCCTGACATGCCCGTTTTAATAGCTTCATGCATTCCCCATGTAACAACGATTCTGGAGCATCTATTCTTATGGTCAATGTTGTGCCATTCCTCTATTATTTCTACTAGAAGTTATGAATGAATTGCTATTAGCCTTCAGTAAGGGTACAGAGGGGAGGTAACCAGTTGGGGGTGTGTCCCTGCACAGACTGAAAATGGCAGCACTGATTGGATAGAGGCAGACTGTGCAGGTACACCCCCCCAACTGGTTACCTCCCCTCTGTACCCTTACTGAAGTCTAATAGCAATTCATCCATAACTTCTAGTAGAAATAATAAAGGAATGGCACAACATACAGACACAAGAATAGATGCTCCAGAATTGGTATTACATAGGGAATATATGAAGCTACTAAAACAGGTATGTCAGGAGCGGTGACGGGTCCTCTTTAACAAGCAATTACTCTTTGTTTTGAGGAAAAATAAAAGGTTTCACAGAAGATATCCGATCCCAAGTGATGGAAGTGAAATGTAGGATTTGCTGGTGACATACTGTACATACTCCTATAATTTGCTACTTTATCACCACACAAAATAAGCAAGAGCTGTGCTAAGGTCCGTCACATCTGACTTACCTTTATTCCTTCTGTAGAAGATTTCCGGCAGCATATGTGAGCGTTTGAGGTAAAAAAAGGAGGCCACCGAAAGAACAAGGAAGAGACTGATGAAGAGCGTTCCCAGGAGGAGAGATGCCGCCACCCCAGGATTACCTGCATGGGACAATGAACAAAACGTACCACAATCACACTCCATATTTAAGGCACTTTATACAACTAATTGGGATATGCATAAAAATAAAATAAAAAAATAAAATCACATTAACTGAGGAATAGCCTTGAGCGAACTAAAGTTCCGGTTATCGAAGAATCCAGTTATGGATTCTGAATTCCGATATGGTCTGTGGTAGCGGAATCCATAGCCCTTTGGATGCCGAATTTATAACCCATGTGCTCAACACTACTGAGGAACAAACGGAACACTTACCTGGTGACCTTTTCATCTTTTTAGTTGCAGATCTGCTGATTCTCAGGCTTCTTTTCTGTCATCCAAGATGGCCGCACCTCTTCGTAGACTGCCCGATGCACACGGAATCAGTAGCCCAAGACACTTCCTACTTGTCCAACCCTTTTCTCGGATTGCCCAGCATTGGCCAACCCAAGGGCAGCAGGCAGTGCCTTGTGTATCACATGCACAGTATAAATCAAGTAGGCTGCCAGGTTGTGCGGACATCTTGAATGGCAGAAGAGGAGCCCAGGAACTGGCGGATCTGCAGCTAAAAGATGGAAAAGAGGGCAGTTTGTTCCCCAGTTGTGAACCAGAGGGACGATTTTCCCATCACCTACAGTATGGCAGAGGAAATATGAAATTCCTATGTTGCTCTGCCTACCAGTCAGCAGACAAGATCTGGCTGTAGATCATTGATCATGAGATTGTTGAGTAATGAAAGCCAATTTGAAATTTAAGGAGTTCTCTCAACAGTCAACCCCTTTAACATGATTGGCAGCAGAGAGACGATTTTGGAGGCCGTCTTTGCCTGGTTATTTGTAAGTGTAAATTACATGGCAGCTTTTCAGATGAATGGCCGTCTAACAAGAAGGCCCAAGTCTGCCAAAGCTGGTGTTTGTTAGGGGCCCCTCTGACCTACGGTAAGTGGGAAAACGGAACGTGGTTGAATTATAATGGATCCAAAATCCTACATTTAAAACAGGCTCCAAGGGAATCATAGGTTCAATGAAACCTATATCTCACATGGACATCTTCAGTTGCGTTTCTTGGCAGTGAAAGAAGTCGTGCTCAGTTGATGTAACTTCTGTGACCGGACACAATAATCAGTCAAAACTGGAAAAATTGTATGAATCTACGAGGCGGAAAAGAAAAAGGTGCACAAAAGTGGACTTCATGTGATGGGAGCCACAGGACTAGTTGTTGGGCTCCAGCCTCAGTGTTGTGAAGGAAAAAGGCCCAAACTTCTATCTCTAAGGCTATTTTCACCCATTAAATGTGTATGTCTGAGTTTTCTGATGGGAAATCCTTGCAATGGACCCAGTGTGAAAGGAACTTAAAGAGGATCTTTCAGCGGTCCTGACATTACAATATAAGTACCTGGCAGTGTAGGGCATATTGATGCGATGTGATATTGCTTATTCTTTTTCTATGCGCTACTCTGTTCCCCCGCTGTGCCCCCCGTTCTGGTTTACCACCTGCTATGCAAATTCATACTCACAGCCAGGGAGAAAAAAAAAAAATCTCCGAGACGCCCCCTAAGAAACACGGCCATCTTCTTCTCCCTTTACCAATGGTATGGATTAGCATACAGGGCGGGAAACCCGAGTGGGGGAACGGAGCAGTCCATCGAAAAAAATTAAAAATAAGCGATATCACATCTCCTCAATATGCCCTACAATGTCAGGTACTTACATTGTAACGTCAGGACCTGTGAAAGGTCATCTTTAAATGGGTTATCTGGGAAATAATATGGATGACCGATCCAAAGGAGTGTCTGGCCTCATAACAGCTGATCAGCGGGGGTCCCAGGTGTCGGACCCCCGCCGATCTGATAGTGATGGCCTATCCTGAGAATAGCTCAAATATTAATTCCAGGATAACCCCTTTAAAAGGGGTTTCCGGCGCAACAAATTCTTGGCAGCAGGTTTAGAATGGCTTAAAGGGGTTGGTCCATCTCAGACATTGATGGCATATCGCTTAGATCTCCAAAACGGGGTCCCCCAAAGTGATGGATAGCACACCATGCATGTGCGGAGTGCTCTCTATTCACTGCTATGGGAATTCGGAAGATAGCCGAGAGAGAGAGAGTGTTTGGCTATTTTTGGAAGTCCCATAGTGGTGAATGAAGAACGTACGGCCCTTGCACAGCCATATTTTAATTCGCTGCAATGGGACTGCTAGAAAAAGCCTACAGCAATGAATGGAGGGTGGCCGCTCTTGCACGATATTGCGCTCCTTCACTTCGTGGGACACGTTCTGGACACAGGAGCAGGTCCCAGAGGTGGCACCCTCACCTATCAGACATTGATGGCATATCCTTGTCAATATCCGAGATGGGAATATCGCTTTAAAACATAAAAGAACCAATACTCACCTCCACAGATCCCGATGCTGCCCAGGTCCCGGCTGCTCCCGACTGCCTGCCTCCATCTTGACGCACGTGAAAAACCCACGTTGCCAGTCACTAGCCGTACTGGTGACCCACCTTAGGAAATGCCCACTCAATCATTGGCTGTGTACTGATACGGGAGTAGGAAACGGAGCAGCGGAGACCCGGGCAGCAATGGAATGGCAGTGGGGTGTCGGTGGACATGCAAGTGGTATAACTGCTCTTGCTCGGGTCATGACCTTCAATTAGAATTACCTATATTTTCCAGAGAGGTTTGCTACGGTCTTTCTAGTCATGATTGGTTTAGGCTGCGTTCACATATTGTTTTAGCCCCGGGGCTTTCCAGTGGGTATACGTCTGAATACCTGGAAACCGTATTCACATTTATACCACGATGGGGGTATTAACTTTAATGGGTTAAACTGAGCTCAAGCGATTCATCTTTGGACTCCATTGGACCCATTTTCTGGTAGTTTTTGGCGTGGTTGCAGGGCAAAACTGGGTGGTAGACTGAGCTATTCAGTCAGACAGAATGTCGTACAGGTCAAATGGCGTCCAAAGATGAATTATCTGAACTCCGTTTAACCAATTTTATTCAATTTTCAGGTATTCAGCGGTGTATGCTCTTGAGGGTAAGCCCTGCAGAGGGTTAAAAAGCGCTATGAGAGGGCACCCTCAGAGGTGTATACACAGAATGGAATCTGAATAGTACAGGACACATAGCGCTCAATACCGAAGCTGGGACTCGTGAGAGCAAATGGCATAGGCTTGGACTTTTCTTAAAAAAGTTGCATTCTCGGGCCTTGCAAATACTGCCCTGCCCGTCACAATAGTTCCGTCATAGGAGGCTCAGGATGGACAGTTCTAGTTCCGACAGAGGAGTGGGAGGACACAAACGTAGATACATTTGACAGCAAGGGATGCCACGGTTGTAATTAACGGGGCCTCCTGGATGAGATTGTGAAGGTGCACACATATAGCAGTCCTGGCTCCAGGATCACAACCTGCTTTGGCAGCACATGATACCCCTGGACATGTGGGCAGCATTAGCTTCTCTTTGCTCATTTCATTTGCATATCGCAGGACGATAAGTGTATTGATCTTAGTTTAATCATTAGGTCTCACAAGTAATCTGAGGCCACCTTTGAGCAGCAGTGTTCCTGGGATTTGTGCTTTGCCTTATTCTTCTAGGTCACTAAACAGACGTTGGAAATGGTTCTAATGTGACTGAGGGTCTCTAAGGGCCCCCGACACATGAATTTGCTGGGTTTTTCCCGTGAACAATAATATAGAAACTGCTTGAGTTTCTTCCACACGGCAAACCGTTTTTATGGCTTTTTTTTGTTGTATATATTATATATATAGCTTGTGCGTCCTGCATTTCATATTTACCATAGACTTTCAGCCAACATCTGGTATTTTTTTTTTAATTTTTTTTAAATCAAAAGGTGTTGTCTGGGGTCAGAGCTGAACCCGGACATATCCCTTTTTTTACCCAGGTAGCTGCTCTGATATGAGCATTTCACGCTCCGATGTTCTCCCTTGCCCTACGCTGAATTGTGTAGGGCAAGGGAATTTTCTTGAGATCCAGTGACGTCCCGGGCTCTCCAAGGGTAAGCTGGTAGGAGGCGAGCCCAGAGACATCACCGACACTAATGGGCTAGGGCAGCACTAAAGCCTGCCCATATGTGCCAGTGACGTCACCACCAACACTGCTAGGCAGAAGCCTCCACCTAGCAGTGTAAAATATATATATAAGCAAAACAATAAAGCAAATGGGCAAGGGAGAGCTTATATCAGAGGGGCTGTCTGGGTGAAAAGGGGGATATGCAACCCCCTTTAAGCTAAAACTGCAAAAAAAATAAAAATAAATAAATCACATGCAAAATGTGCTAAAACACCATAAAATGCCTGTCTGATAGTTGTGTATAGAAGGAAAATTGGGTGAAGGTAAGGCTAAAGTGAAGAAACAGAATACTGGAATTACCATAGCCGGTACCCCAAATTCCAGGCTGTATCCCCAGAGAATCTAGCAGCAGAGGGCACACGGTTTGCCTAGCTGCCATCGCTACAGCATTGCTGTCGCAGTACAGTCCGACATCAATCACATGGCACAGGTTCCTGCGCAAAATGCCACCACCTGTGCGCGCGCACACACCAGACAAATGTGATGCCCCACCAACGTGCAAACTCAGACCCTTCTCACTGTAAGCTCCAGGTTAATATAACCTACTAAGTGCCCTTGTATGTAATGGGGCACACAGTGAGCACTCTGGGTGTGTGTTGTGTCACTGGGAGGACCCTAAAAAGGTTAGCGAACACATGTACAATACCCTCCCATTGTGCATCCCCAAAAATGGGGACTGCTTGCTGTGCAGCAGTAAAATAGGTCAGACCGCTGTGTACGCCCTGCATATATAGTCCTATATCGAGTGCACCCAGTACTGCTGGGAACGGTGGTATAACCCCAGTCTGGTGAATATTACTATACATCCAGCCTTCCCTCCCACATGGTACAGAGAAGTCATGACTTTCAATGGGATCGCTCATGGCACCCGGCACATGTGTGTTGACGCCACGTCTATCACTGGACAGAAACTTATGTTTTTAAAAAAATAATCTTCTGCCTGTCGCTTGCAGGCAATGGACGCTGGAACGGTGTACAAGTCAGACGTGTCCGGCTCCGGCATAGCACAACTGGCCTGACACAATCTCATTCCTTCTGTATATACAGCATGGCGGCTCCATGATCCCCTCTCTGCCCCGACACCACGGTCTCCTACATCATATTCCAACACAAAACAGTCATTGTGAATTCAGTGAGAAAACAAAATGGTATACGGAGCGTTCACACTTACTCAGATGATGAGGAACAGATGGAGTTGTGCTGAGATTCATGTGGATTTCCGATGCTTGAGTGGTAACTGACACATGGCAAAAACAAGAACAGAAATAACAATGCTGGAATGACTGGCGCCATCAAAACCATTTAATTATGTGCAAGGTGTAGAGCGGAGTCGGCAGAGGAGGCCGCTATTTTTACAGGGTTTCAGTTTCATTTGCCGTTAAAGGGGTCAGTCTCACTTCAGAAAGTGGCATTTATAATAGAAAGTTAATACAAGGCACTTACTAATGTATTGTGATTGTCCATATTGCCTCCTTTGCTGGCTAGATTCATTTTTCCATCACAATATACACTGCTCGTTTCCATGGTTACGACCACCGTGACATCCATCAGCAGTGGTCGTGCCTGTACACTATAGAAAAAAGTACCGGCTTCTCTGGTGGCCGGGACCGTGAGCTCATATAGGCCGGTGCTTTTTTCTATAGTGTGCAAGCACGACCACCGCTGTTGGATGGCAGGGTGGCCGTGACCATGGAAACAAACAAACAGTGTATAATGTGATGGAAAAATGGATCCAGCCAGCAAAGGAGGCAATATGGAGAATCACAATACATTAGTATGTGCCTTGTATTAGCTTTCTCTACATGATAAATGCCATATGATGTAGTGAGACAACCCCTTTAAGGATCATTTCATTCCTGTTGCTTTTATACCGTCAACATATTCAGCATTGCTATACAGACAGTCATCATTCACATCCGTCTCCGCCTAAGGGTGCATTCAGATGACGGTATTTCTGAGTCCGCATTTGTTCCGCAACAGGTGTGGACACATTCATTTCCATGGGGTCACAAAAGATGCGGACAGCACACTGTGTGCGGTCCGCATCCGTAGTTCCATTCCGTGGCCCCCCAAAAAAAACAATACAGAGCAGGTCATAATCTTGTCTGCAATCGCAGTTCTATTTAGGGCTGTCTCTGTGCTCTCTGCAAAATGTGGGCGGCAAAACACTTACGCTCGTCTGAATGTAGCCTTAGGGTAGGTTCACACCTCCGTTCATCGGATCCAGCAGAGAACCTTATCCAGCCTGGCCGGATACTGCCATCCACCGCCGGATCCCTTTGACTATAAGTGGGTCTGGCGTCTTTCCGGCACGAGTGCCAGGTTTTGGTCGGATCACTTTATGGTCAATGGGGTCCAGCGGGGACCGGCAGTATCCAACTAGTTTGGTGAACTCCCAAAGGCTGTGTTCTGCCTGCTGGATCTGATAAGTGGAGGTGTGACCCTACCGGTACAATCTCATTTCCCTATCTTACAAACACAGGAGCCAAATTTCACTGAAAGGCGTTTAACCCCTTCAGGACAAAGTCCATTTTGTGTTTTCGTGTAAAGGGTTTTTCCAAGATTTTGAGACCGATAACTTATCCTCTGGATAGGTTATCAGTATCTGATCGGTGGGAGTCCGACACCCGGGACCACCGCCGATCAGCTGTTTTGAGAAGGCACCGGCGCTCCTGTGAGTGCCGGTGCCTTCCCCGTGCTTATCAAGCGCAGCGCCGTACATGGTGTAGCGGCTGTGCTTGGTATCGCGCTCAGCCCCATTCACTTCTACAGGATAGATTATCAGTATTAAAATCTCGGAAAACCCTTCTAAACCTCCTTCTTCCAAGAGCCATATTTTTCTGCCCAAATGAGGGATTCAAAATCCACACCGCAACGTGTAGATTAAATATATATAGATTTTTAATGCTCATCTACTGTACTTAGCTGGAACTGTATTCTGTACTGTAGGCGGTGTATTCATATATCATTTTTGTTATTTTAAAATGTAAAAAATTCTGCTGTGTCGACATACTGCGACACCTTTTTATTCCTATGGCTACTGAAATAAATGTAGCTGTTTTTTGGGGGGATTGGGCTTTGAATATTTTTTTAAAAGGAGAAATATTTCTTCTTTTTCCGTTGAATTTGGGTGGAAAACGTACAATATTACGTAGCATTATGAAAATACTACTAACACCATGTTAGGTCGCGTTGTGGCCCATCCCTTTTCACGCTACGTTATGAAGTCACGGATTAATAAGGACACTATATGTAGTAATAGTTGAAGTTCTTCAAGGGACAAGAATTTGGTGATGCGGGTTTACTGCACGTGCAGGATTAGCACTCGCTCCGCACGTAGGTGAATCACTGGAGAGGTGCCAAGAATCCAGACGAAGCCAGGTAGACTGGTTCAGATATGCAAACATTTTTCTACAAACAATGACAACAACAATGCGCAAATGATCAGAAAGTACTAGAACAGAGCGATATTTATAGGTGCTGACCCCACCTGCTGCACCCACAGCTCGCTCCCAGTGACGCGCCCTTACTGGATTCTACCGGACCAGAAGCTTCACAGGGGTTGTCCGTCCTTTACAATCCCCTTCTGTTGCATAGTTGGTAAGGCTGGAAAAAAGTCACAGGTCCATCCAGTCAAGCTTATGGGTGCAGATTAGTGTCGAGCGAATCAAAGCTAAACAAATTGACTTTGATTGGAATTTCAGGTAAAAAAAAAAAAAATTTATTCGCCACAAAGCCGGATTTCCTGGCACTTCGTGGTCACTAATCACTTTTTCCTGAAATGGCGGTAAAAAACAAATAAAAACGCGCCAAATCTCTCGCAAGCCGACGTGTGACATCATTAGGTCATCACGCTGGCCGGGAATGGTGACGTCATCAGTGACGATGTCATCACGTCAGCATGTTCTGTTGACAACGCCATTAAAACCCATGGGGAAAACCACTCTACAGACGGTGTGGAATCGCACAAACAATTGACATGCCGCAGATTTTAAAATGCGCACGGGGGGGGGGGGGGGGGGTCAATTTCCTTGCATGCAAAATACGCAACGTGTACAGGAGATTTCGCAAACCTCATTCACTTTGCTGGCCCTGTATTACGCTGCACAGAAATTCACAACATGTTCGGGTGGTCTTAGACGTAAGCTCAGGTTACCGCGTGAAGGGTCCATGGATTCTAGAGAACTGACAGCACTGCCCCACAGAAGACTGCGAACACGTTCCATACGTGGGTGCACTTTGTGTCCTTATTCAGGAAAAGCACTTCTGTTCTGCTGAAACATGGCTCCCACGTGCCCAAAGCAACGCCCACCCGGCCGGGCACTTGGGAGCCGCCTTCCAGCAGAACAAAAGTGTTTTTCTGGACATGGAATACAGATAAGGAGTACACACAGGTACCGCGTTTCCCCGAAAATAAGACCCATACAATAAGCCGTAGCAGGATTTCTAAGCATTTGCGCTATATAAGCCATACCCCGAAAATAAGACCTAGTGATAGGTGTGGCCATGCAGCGTACCGGCGCAGAGCGGTAAAGAAGACAGGCAGCCCTTCTCATCTGCCCCATCGTGACCGCTGCTATCTTGGAGGTGACCGGAGAGGTGCGGGCAGCCCCATCAACAAGGTCGGCTCCCCCCGTGAGGGCCCGGTAGTCCTGTGCGTGCTACAAGCGGAGGCATAGAGGGAGACTATGAAGTGGGGGGCAGGACGCTCTGCTATAGGTAGTGTGTCCCCTCAGGGGGAAGACGTAAAGCTGTGGCTCCCCCAGAACCAGTCTGTGGGTCTCTCTCACACCACACATACATCAGGGTATAGGGGAAAAGCTTCAGCTTTTGTAGGATTGTTGTTCCCTACGTAATAAAAGTAAGACATCCCCTGAAAATAAGCCATAGTGTGTCTTCTGGAGGAAAAATAAATATAAGACGGTGTCTTATTTTCGGGGAAACACGGTATGTATGGAAGGTGTCTGCAATCTTCTGTGTTAGTTATATTGGTGAATATGACGTGACAGGCTCCCTTTAAGAAACACAGCAAAGAGGTTAAAATCTTAAAGGGGTTGTCAGACACTAACAAATGCCCCCCCATGTGCCCGGGAACTTCACACTGATTCTACTTGCTTGGCTCCCCGCGCCGCCGCTTCTGCCCGTGCGCGGATGAAAACATCTGGTGTCGGGGGGAGATCACGGGGCGCAGCCAATGGCAGGTGGGGACGAGCCTCCCTAGCATCACCCACGCTGCCATTGGCTGCTCCGCCCCTTTGTTTTCATCCGCGCACAGGGAGAAGCAGCCCCTTTGAGCCTTCTTCACACACTGCAGTAAAAAAATAAAAATAAATATGAAATCATCCTTAGGGCTTATTCAGACGGCCGTATGCGGTCGGCAAACATGCGAATCGTTTTTTTTTGCGTATTAGATGCTGTCCCATTCACTTCTATGGGGCCTTTTCTTCCATTGCACAGCTCATCAAAACAAATGAAACATGTCCTATACTTGTCAGTGAAAATCAGGACATGGCCCCATTAGGCTCCATTCACACGTCCGCAAAATGTGTCCGCATCCTTTCCGCAATTTTGCGGAAAGGGTGCGGACCCATTCATTCTCTATGGGGACGGAATGTGCTGTCCGCATCCACATTTGCGGATCCGCACTTCCGCATCCGTGCTTCCGTTTCCGCCAAAAAATAGAACATGTCCTATTCTTGTCCGCAATTGCGGACAAGAACAGGCATATTCTATTATGTCGGCAATGTGCGGTCCGCAAAATGCGGAACACACATTGCCGCTTTCCGTGTTTTGCGGATCCGTGTCTCCGTGTATCCGCAAAACACATTGCGGACGTGTGAATGGAGCCTTAAATGTCTATGGGTCAGCAAAAAAACGGAATGCAATCCGTTTTGCGGACATGCTGAACTGTCCGCAAAAAAATGGATCCGCATTTTTGCGGACAGCATACGGCCGTCTGAATGAGCCCTTAAAGGGGTATTCCCTTCTCAGACAATAGGGGCATATTGCTAGGATATGCCCCCATTGTCTGATAGGTGCGGGTCCCACTGCTGGGACCCGCACCTACAACGAGAACGAAGCGGGGAGCACTGTAGCTAGAGGACCCCGGATTTGCCAGGGTCTGTCCACCACCAAGCGCTGCTCCCATAGAAGTGAACGGGAGCGCACGGCGCATGCGCGGCCAATGCTCCCACTCATTTCTATGGGGCAGACAGTAATAGCCGAGCCGGCTATTTTCGGCTGCCCCATAGAAATGAATGGAGGGTGTCTGCGCATGCGCAGTGCGCCCTCCATTCAATTTCCGCCTCCGTTCCCCCACCACTGGGACCCGCACCTATCAAACAATGGGGGCATATCCTAGCGATATGCCCCCATTGTCTGAGATGGGAAAACCCCTTTAAGGCTAAATGCACATGATCAGGATTGCATACGGATTCACAGCGCGGATTTGCGTGCGGAGAATCCGCACCGTAGGTCATACACATTGTATTCTATGAGAATTTGAGATTCTTATGCACACGATGCAGATTCTCTCAGTCTGGATTTTAAATCCGCAGCATGTCAGTTTGTTTTATTTTTCCTGACTGGATTTTCTCCATTCACAGTAAAATCCTCACTTATGCGGATTCTCCGCATACAAATCCTGAACGTGTGCGTGTACGCTAAAGGTCTTGTTTTATCACCCAGACGAGTGCCACCCTTGGCCCTCAGGCTAGTTTCACATCTGCGGCAGAGAACAGCTGGAATGCCCGCTGGCCCCATTAACTATAATTGGGTCCGACGGAGATCCGGTAAATAAGCCGAGAATCGGCCGGACACAAACCGCTGCCAGATGTGAAAGTAGCCTTACAGTATCTGGTATTGCAGCTCCTCCCCAAGTGAATGAACCTGAACGGCCATACTACACACAGCCTAGGGACAGGCACGGCGCAGTTCCTCACAAAAAGCAGGCCTTTTTTTCTAATCATGGACAACCCCTTTAATTCTAGCCAGTGTGAATCCTTAGCACACAACATAAGCACCTCTGCCTACACTTCAAGAGGTTGGCTTCCTTGGGCTCCATCAGTAACTTCTACAACCAGGA
The DNA here is from genome assembly GCF_905171765.1 of Bufo bufo. Lineage (NCBI taxonomy): Eukaryota > Metazoa > Chordata > Amphibia > Anura > Bufonidae > Bufo > Bufo bufo. The sequence goes on along the minus strand of NC_053389.1, from coordinate 95,701,499 downwards.
AAACTCCAGCCTTAGTTTTATCATTTCCAATAGTGGTCAGATGTTCTGTGGTAATTTTATTTGATGGGTAGAAATACTCCAGCAGTGATGAGCCTGTAGGACCGGCCTTCACGCATGGTCCACTTCTTTTATGCTCTCCTTGTCAGGTGGACAGGAGGAGACGTGCGCGCGAGTGGCAGAGCTGCGTGTGTCAAATGCCGCCTCTCCTGTCTAACTGGATGGACCACTTCTACAGCTGCACTATACACACACACAATATAAAAGGAGCGGCCGCAGAAGACACACAGACCGACGATGGACGGGGTGAAAAAAGAAACTAGGCAAGTGGTCTAAAATCTGGAGCAATATTGCTGCACAAATTACCACACCTCGGCAGTCATGGCATGCTGGGAGTTGTAGTTTCAGGAGGGTCATTGGAGACCACTGCACCATAAATCTATTTTCTGTATGTGTATATTACAATAAGGGCTAGTGCACCCAACCGTATTTTTAGTTTGCGTCTGATCCACGATTTCTGGCGGCTGGCACACAGATCCATTCATTTCTAGGAGGTTGCAAAAAAAAAAACGCGGACAGCACGTTGAGGTCATCTGCGTGTGGTGTGCGGCCTTTCCGCAAATTATAGAACATGTCCTATTTTTGCGGCCAATTATAGCAGTTTCTATGACACAGGCTGAGGAAAAAGCGGGATGCACGCGGGCGGTATACGTGATCCAAAATACATACACAGTCGTGTGCGAGTAGATGAGAGGTACAGATATACTACAGAGGCACTTACCGCCCCTGCACGCCGTCACATTCTGAGACACTTCCAAGCTGGTTTCATTATCACACTTTATGCACGAAAGGCTCGTGTCATTCGTCCACACCTGGTAACAACCTAGGAAGGAAAAAGTCTATTAAACTCCAAAGGAAAGGACACCAAACACAAGTGGCAGGTCATACAAGATTAGTCAGCATTCCTACACCGCATTTTGCTGCGGGTTTTTGTGGAAAGGTTTTTTGTGTTTTTCATGGTGCTTCATCTGTGTGTTTATTTTCCTGCAGCCACATAGACACGCTGTGGATTGCGTGTCCGGATTTGTGGGCAGCAAAGTGGATGAGATTTTAATAAATCTCTTCCACGTGCTGCAGAGAAAAATCGGTGCCGTAATCGGCATGCTCTGCGGATTTGAAATGCAAAGCTTGTCAGTTCTTTCTGTGGATTTCCACAGCAGATTTCCCCCGTTACAGCATAGTGCGAAGTCTACGGCAACCCCACCACAAAATCTGCATGTAAAACACGTGGAGTGTAGTCCACGGCAAACCTGCAACCGATTTCTAGCTTCCAATTTAGTTGTGCTTCACACGGCCATGCTCGGTATGTGTATCGGCCGCATCTCCTGGACCGCGGTCCCCCTGACCTGGACTGACTGCGTCAGTCATTTATGATACAGGCAGTTCATATCTGATCACGGCTCTATTGTGCTGTACTCACGTCATCATGTGAGTACAGTACAATAGACTCACAATCTGATAGGAATGGACTGTACCATAAAAGACTATGATGCAGTCAGTTTGGGTCAGGGAAGCTGCAGTCAGTCCAGGAGATGCGACCGACACACATACAGAGCATGGCCGTGTGAATCAGCCCTTATGCTACGTGTGGTTGTAGCCTAAAAGTCTATATCCAACCATTATAACATTTACAGATCAGGGTACGGCATTTTTTTTTTGTATTTCTTGTATATGCTTCTTTAGAGGTTTTCAAAAACAGCAGTAATATTGGGTCTAAAATGGTCTTGCGCTCTGTGAGCTGGATGATCAGAATCTGAGATACTGTATCTGATGTTGGATTAAAAAAAATAACTTAAAAAAAGACAAAGAAAGCTAGGATTTACAGTGTGACATGTAGAGCCGTCTGTTTTCTCTTGCATACACCCAACATACCAAGCAGAAACCCACCCCATTCCTTAGTCAGTCATCGCTCTGGAGATTATGTCATTCAATACGGTTTGGACACTGCAAGTATTCTGGGTGTGATCCGCAGTCAGAAGAAATGTTAAGACGACATAACCGATCAGTCCTGTTTAGGCTAACGCGTCTCAGCAGCTTCAGTGCTTACAACACAAGTTTAAATTGCGCATGAAGACACAATTTCCTTTTAAAGGGTCCTCCTGATAGGTCTTTTACCCTTTGGCTGAGTACGTAAAGGCAGCAGGCCATTCCTAATGGGAAGTTGTGATGCCTCTCCTCCGATCCGGACGTCATGTAGAGTTATAAGATATCGGGCAGAATGTGTCTGGACTGTTGCATAGAACAATCCAGGAACGCGCTGGGGGGCAGCTGCAGATCTTCTTATCCATGACTATCCTGCTGTAGGCAGCGAATCTCCATCAGGGTAATTTCTGTAGATGATGTAAGGCTACTGCCGAACAATCTTCTCCATCCCTCCCCGATTAGGCTGGAGCTTACATACCGCCTGTGGCATGCGGTCATTCTCCAGCCTCTCCTGTGCCTCTTTCATATTGACTGCATGATGCTGCTCTATACAACGATACCTTCTGACAGAGGTGACATGACCACATCATGCGATAACAAAGGGTTTTTTTGGTACTTAGATTTCGATGGCCAATCCTCATGATAGGTCATCAATATCCGATTGTGGGGGTGTTGGATCCCACCAATCACTGGATAGAAGGCTTCGCCCATTGTGTAGTTTCTGGCGCTGGCATATTTCCGCTGACTTGAAAAGGGAGCTGAGCTGCAGTACCCGGGCACGACCACTACACAGCGGGCAGAACTTTGGGCTTCTAGTTCTGTTCAATGTATAGTTTTTGGGGCTAGCCCGAAACCGCTGATAGTCAGGGTGTGGGGTGTGACTTCAATGGGAGCAGTGCTGCGGTGAGGAGCACTGTCCACTACAATGCTGAACTGCTGTATAGTACTGGTGCCAGAACTACAAAGAACAGCTGATCAAATGGGGTGTGGGGCGTCAAACCCCACCGATCAGGTAGTGATGTCCTCCCGTGAGGGTGGGCCATCACAAAGGCTGGTGGACAACCCCTTCAACTGTCCGCTGGAAGTCCTCTTGATAGGTTTCTAAACTTGGTTTTCGGATTGTGACCCCTTAGCAGATTACTAATATGCTGCCTATTGCTGAGCTACACTTAGGACATCAAGATAAAAATGCACATTTACTGCTGTGTAATTTCCAGCATCTCATGTTAGACAGAGCTAAGAAGAAAGGAAGTCAAAAAAATAAATAAAGAATAATTCACTGCGCCTCCTAATTCACAGACTTTGCAGAAAATGGATTTGGCACAAAACGTGTGTCCCAAAAGTAGCCAACTAATAGTTTGAAGTTAGCCTAGACCAGGGATGCCCAAGCTGCGGCCCACCAGCTGTTGAAAAACTACAACTCCCAGCATGCCCTGATAGTTGCAGGCTGTCCGGGCATGATGGAAGTTGTAGTTTTGCAACAGCTGGAGGGCCGCAGGTTGGACATCCCTCGCTTAGACAGTCTGAATGTGCAGCAGATCTATCATCTAGCCCAAGTCATGGTGAGAAATCTTGGGACGGTCTAGGATCTTTGCACGTGGCACAGCCGCTGAACTCGTGTAACACCATCATTATCAACACTGCAGTTAATAGGAAGCACAGTCTGGTTGCTACTTGTTGGCAGCCATCATGCTCACAATTACCTGGACTGCATCTCTGATCTACAGGGCAGGAGCCATTTAAAACCGGAGTCTCACTACAGCAGTCGGAGACCTGACACAGGCAGAAAAGAGATAGAACAAGGTTAAGTAATGAAAAAGTGCAATGCCAAGACTTCTGTAAAACGTTCCTAGAAGTATGGGGACTGATTAGACTACGTTGTGCCCTACCTACCAACATCCTTCAATTAAAATCAAAAAGTTGGCATTTGCAGTGTGTATTCCAAGCCCAATAAAAAATGCCCCATGACCTGCAGATTGTAAAATCGCTATGCGCACCTTATCGATGGCCGTTCCAGCAGTGCCCAGGTACCCGCTGCGCTCCACTTCCTGCTGACGTTCTGACACAGCAGGAAATGGCTGGGAAGGCTACTCAGCCAATCACACGCTCAGGCAGGTCATCTCTGCAGCTCATAAGCCATTTTATTTCTCTTTTTGACCATTTGAAGGTCATGGGACAAGTGGACTTCCTTTCCAATATTTTTTTAACTGATGACCTATCCTCTGGATAGGTCATCAGTAACTGATCAGTGGGGTCCAACACCCAGGACCCCCCCGCCGATCAGCTGTTTGAAGAGGCACTAGTGTCAGCAGTAGCACCGCGGCCTTCTCACAGCTCAGCAAGTACAGGGGCTGAGCTGCTCCTAGGCAATGTGACCAATGAACGTGACGTCACATGGCCTACGCTAAGGCTAATTTCACACTAGCATTTTTGGCGGATCTGTCATGGATCTGCAAAAACGCTTCCGCTACAATAATACAATCGCATGCATCCATCATGAACAGATTCGGTTGTATTAGGTCTTCTATAGCCAAGTCATTGGGGGATGGATCCTTTTTCTATTGTGCCAGAGAAAACGACTTTCAATGGCGTTCAAGACAGATCCGTTTGGCTCCGCTTCGTCAGGTGGACAGCAAAACGCTGCAAGCAGCCTCCAGAGCGGAATAGAGACTGATCGGAGGCAAACTGATGCATTCTGAGCGGATCCTTTTCCATTCAGAATGCATTAGGGCAAAACTGATCCGTTTTGGACCGCTTGTGAGAGCCCTGAACGGATCTCACAAACGGAAAGCCAAAACGCTAGTGTGAAAGTAGCCCAAGATGCGAGAAGGCAGCACCGCTACCACAAGTGCTGGTGACTTCTCAAATGGCTGTCGGACCCCCACAAATCAGATACTGATGACGTTTTCAGAAAATAGGGTCATTAATATTAAAAAATAATAATAATATTTAAAAAATAAAATCAGAAAACCCTTTTAAAGACATTGTACGAGATTAGGGCTGTGTTTGCCATTGTGGCTCAGGCTCATTCTCTGGAATGGGACTGAACTGCAATAACCGCCATGGCCAACGGAGAAATGCGGTGCAGTTTCTGGAGGAAAGCAGCCATGGTCGGCTAATTCCTTTCATTAACCTGTCTGCTGTAAACAGTCCCTTTCATGTCCTACACTAGGGCACAGTGGTCTACAAGAGGATGGACCTGAGTGGGGGACCAAATATCGGTGAGGACCAAGAGCTGCATCAAGTACTGCTCTTTAGGACCACCATAGTCCATAGAAGTCAATGGATGGCCAGTGACTGTAATGTGCATTTCCCCCTGTGATTATCCGTAGAATATATAGACAGAGGTTAGGCCTTCATTTACTTTTCTCAAGGTTTACAGAGCTCTTTTATTCACATACTGTGGTTTCACCGAGCTATTTGTTCTCTTTCCAGTACAAAGTCAAACAGGACCTTGTTCAAACTTAAGGTAACCTCCCCACGACTCGCATTATATTAGGGAATTGTATTGATAGCAAGGTGTCTCCAAGGTAAACTTCAGAGGTGAACTGCATGCACAGGACATATTGTTTAAAATCCTGGAAGCCTAAAGATGAGCCCAATGCCACAACTTAGTAGATAATTAGATCTCCCCTACTACAAGCCATGCCCTGGTCCCTCACTACTGCATTGTGAAGACCCCTCCCTCTAGGATTCCTCCTGTATTCCTTGGGATTTGGGGATAGAGCAGATCTTGAGGAGGTAAACCTGTCAACAGAAACTGAATATTGCCCCTCTGATGCCCTTCCCTGGAGAAGCGGCACCACATGCCCAACCGATTATGATCTCCACACCAGAAATTGTACGCTGAGCCGAATGGGCTTGTTGATGTAGGCATTGGGGGAAGATAAGATAAGTCGGCTGACATCTGTCCAAGGTCAGCTTCAACCTAATTAAGTTATTAATGCAGTTCACCTCTGAAGGTTCTTCCCATCCCCCCCCCCCCCCCCCCATCTACGGTGGTCTATACTGAGCATGCATGTCAACAGGGACAATGATTAGATGCACATCAGCAGAACCCACAGATTTGGTTGGGCGGACAACTTAATGGGGGCCTCCTGATGGCAGATGAGGATCAGGCTGATGGATTTCATTATGCCCAATCAGTCTGTATTCAGAGGCGTCTGGCAGGGGCTTAATCCACGCTCTGTTCAGAACAAGTACCTGCTTGTCAAAGCCGAACATAAATGTGTATAGGGGGAAGGGGGCAGCTGACACCTATCTGTACAATGGACAGGGCAATGATCAGAAGCAAACCATTCATGTCCGGTTCACATGGAGCAATAGGCCCCCAGGAGGAGCGACCACTATTGCCACAGTATACTTAGTCTATACAGATTCATGGTTTGTGCTGCATAACCGATGCAATCACCAGAAGAACGAGCGTGACTAGTGGAGCAATTAATGGGAACAAGTGTTCGGACCAGATGATCGCTCCGACTGTCAGCACATGTTACAGGACCCTAAGCAACATCTCCCCATCCGTTGGGGGCTGCCCAGTTCTGAGAATCACCACATCCCAGCAGGTCCTGGGTCAATCTATTATAATCTTGACTTTCTGCCTGTACTACCCACTTACCGGACCTGAGTACCAATTCCTTTTAGCATTAACCACTTTCCTAGATCTTTTTACGGCAGAAAGCAACTAGCTGAAGACTGAGAGGAGAGCTCTTCTTTCCAGTTTGCTCTGTGAACCACATCTTGTACCCATTACAGTGGTATTGCCACCTCAGACGTTCGAGACATAGCCATACGAGATGGTATACATGCCTTACAGAAGTGGCTTATACCTTGGGGACCTGCACACATCTACAAAAAAGGGGGACCACGTCCCGTCTGGTGATTGAAGTGGAGAAGGAAGGCCATAAATACCAGTTCTCATCTGTGGGCGGCCATACTACCACATGCCATCCATTGTTAGCCCATTTCAGGGGTCACCAATCTCCGGCACTGCAGCTGTTGTAAAACCACAACTCCCAGCATGCACACTTGCTGAGCTGCTCTTAAATCCTTCCCTAAAAATGAATGGAGCCTGCTGGGAACTGTAGTTTCACAAGAGCTGGAGGTTGCTGACTGCCAGGTAATATGAAGGTCATGCATATGGGCCACATTGAGAAGTCATACAGGTAATCGTCATACGTACCAAGAAGTTCACCGATTCTCCCACAGAATCCATGATAAACCTGCCCAGGAGAAGAAGACAGGCCACGGCCATCCTAACACAAGAAAGCTGGGGTCAGGACCACATACCGATGGCAAAATTAGAATCGCATACAAAGGAGCGTTATATGGCGTCCTATACATCTACCAGTATATTAGTCCAAATATCAGTCACCTACTCACCTTGGAAATAAAGCCACAATTTTTAGTCATGCATTTTCATGCCAAGTGTTTCTTGAATGGTTGCTACGTACCCGGGGCCGTTATCCCTGTCCGTCTGGATGGGTTTCACATGCAAGGATCCGACACTAAAAGAAAAAAAAATATCAATGCAGTTTCGGTGGAGTAGGTACAGCGTGAACAGCTGATAACGGAAAGCACTGTGGCATGCTGCCGGCGAGTGCCAGGGAGATGGGTCAGGGGAGCCAATTCCCAGCACACGCCACATGAGTGGTGAGTGCAGCAGACACCGAGGGCACACACACTAATCATGCATTGACAGCCTCCTGCGGGCACACACAGATAACCCAGCTCTCCATCTGAGATTACAAGCCGCCAGGATTGGTTTGACTCTGGGAGGACGGTCACACTCCAAACTGATTTTATATTGCTGAAGTATACGGTAACTTGTGGAGAAAGAGGCAAAACTGAGAATGGCTTATTTACATCATAAAAGCCCGGGCCGTATAGAGAGAGCAGAACTGCACAAATACCGGCGTCAAGTGTTAATACTGCCACCTGGAGGAGAAGTTATGTACTGCATCCATTTCATAAATCAACTGGGGACCTATTTATTAATACGGATGTACCATGCGATACGCCAGTACGTAAATATAGAACATGTACCAAATGGCTCTGATCACCTAGGATCGATCACGGACCATTTTCTGCTTGTCTCCCACGTTGTTGCCGCTTCTTCCTCTCTCTCTAGTATTCTTTACGTTGCTACTGACTTTCAGGGAACTTAGAGTGAGTGAACAATGCAGGAGGAGGAGGAGAGGCATCTGATAAGTGGAGAAAGAGGCATTATCTCTAATAAGGCAGACTACAAAGTTTCTTGCTTGTAATATATATTACACTTTTAGAAAATGTTTGGAATCTGCCTTATTTGCACTGACTACTTCGTTGCTGGTACCTGTAGTTCACGCATGGATTTCAACGGGGCTTGCGTTGGGATCCTTCTAGTACATAACAACTACCCTAAACAGGCAGGACTGCAGTAACTCCTCACGAATGGCCAAACCATGGGCACAGAGTCCTTATAGTACCACATTCGGGTCTACTCACACAGCTTTGGAGACATTTAAACCCCGATGTATACCCCCGTATAGAGATACAGTAACATCTTTTGCCCATGGGCTCCTATATTAAGGAAACGTATGCCATGTGGTATTTTTGGTGCAGTCACACAATGCAATGTACTGTAATACAGCATCTAAAGTGGCATGAAATCAGAGATGTATGGAGATGAAGTGTAGGCCAGTGTTGCAGAACCTATTTTTCTGGGGACTGCATTGTCACATTGCTCTATTTCAAGGGGCCCCAAAAAAAAAAATTCTGCCCTCCTTCAGTTCTATTGATTAAAGGTAGTGCATCCCCGATTACACAGGGACATTTGCTGATGAGAATCATCCATCTTTCATCCAGATTGCTCGTTAATCAGCAGCACAATTATACAGGCCAATCATCAGAAAGGAGTGTTCCTCTGAATGCTTGTTCCCAGTAATTCGTGCAGTGTAAGCCAGGCATAAGTGGTGACATTTGTATCCTGCTTCCTATTCAGAATTGAGCACAGTTACAGGGAAAACTGCTTTGTACAAGGCAGAGCTTATCAGGGTCTGCTAAGACCCTGCAGCTCTGCACCTGAGACACCCAGCAATCACGTGATCTCCAGGTCCAATAGAGGAGGCCGCATAGCGGTTTTCTCTATTCACTGTGCTCATTGAGCACTATGCACCTAACGGATGAGAAGGCGGAGGCGGTAATAAACATAGCGGTTCGCATAATCAGCCGTGTTTCTGTCCAGCAGGACAGGGGGCCACAAACAGCTGGTATGTGGTTCTGAGGTTGTGCACCCCATTGGTGCCGTATTATGGCTCCATACAACTGGCAACTGATTATAGCGTCAACACGGATCATTCCCTATAGCTTTGAGGGTCTTCATAAAAACAAACCTTTCCAACTGCAGGGCTGACAGCCTCCTTGTGCCTTCCCTGCAGGTTTGTCAGCAGCCATGTTTTAGAACAGCCTGTAGTCTGCAGTGTATTATCAGAATACAAGCAGCGGCATATGACAAACTGCATCTGACCTTTGGTTTTCAGGGTGATGTCTGAATTATGACAGCTGCTGGAGCGGTGACATTAACTTCCTTCACGAGCTGGCATAATACTTTCACATCGGAAAATAAATATACACAAAATGTACTATGGACATAGGAAGAAAAGACAAAAACAGAAACTCTTAGGCTAGGTTCCCTCCTCGACCTACAAAGCATTCAGAAAGTCCTCAGACCCGGTCGCTTTTTCACATTGTTATGTTGTGGCCTTGTTCTAAACTAATTAAAAGTTCAATATTTTTCCCCCTCCATCATTCTGCACTAAATCCCCCCATAATGACAAAGTGAAAACAGAATCTTCAAACTCTAATATATTGAAAAGGAAAAAATATATATTTAATCTTGCATTGACATAAGTACTCAGTTCAACCAAAGGTGCCCAAGTAGGGACAGTGACGTTGATCACTTCCCTTGAACTACCACAATGACATCAAATGAACTACATAGCGGGAGCTGTAGCGGATATAAAACTTAACTTTTAATAAAAAATAACACAAAAAGATAATGGTGTGCACACCCCTAAAATGTGCCCCAAACATAACAAACACAAACAAAAAGTGATGATCACCCCGATCCCGGAGTAAGGATGGATCTTACCGGTATAGTAGAAGTTGCTTGGAATCCTACTGTAGAGACAGTAAACCTCTTCTAGAAGAGGGATGGATTTCTGTGGGGGGAGGACGGGGACAGTAAATACTGACCCTAATGTGCCCTGTGAGGACTAGAGACTCCTAATACAGAGTCATCGCCCTGAAAAAGGCGGCCCCGTCTGGAACCTGTCCCTATTAAGACGGCCCTCGATATCCCTACCTAGGGGTGATGTGAAGGGCTCCCAGGGTGGGAAAAATATTTAATGCCCCAGACTCATCAGGGGACAATAATGCATCCTGTACTCAAATAGTTAATGCCCCCCAGGCACATATGTGGGAGCCTAAAGGTAATTAGTTAGTACTCCCCATACAAAAAGGACCAAATGATATGTCCCTTCAAAAGGTTGCAACATAACAAAATTCGAAAAAAATAAATAAATAAATAAATTAATTAATAAGAAACAGGGAAAGGGTCTGTAGACGTGCCAAGAAAAGCTCCTGATGTATATGTTAAAGGGGTTGTCAGAGCTAAAGACTGGGGTAGCCCCCATAAACACGCCAAAACAACAAAAGTAGCGATACTCGGCCCCTTTTCTTCCCACTTCTTCCTGCACTGTGTTCTGCTGTTTGGTCTCCCGACTGCAGCAGTGGCGTCCCGTATACTGCTGAGGCCAGTGATTGGCTGCAGTGGTGACCTGCATGCATGGTACGTCACTGCTGCAGCCAGGAAGAGGAAATCAGTGGTGGTGGGGGACTGGAGTGCTGGCAGTACGGCTCATTCTGGTATTCTAGCATATATACAGGGGCTGCCTGAGATTTTATTAAACTGACCACCCCTTTCAACAGAGGCCGATGGATATCTAATGGCCGATTCACATGACTGTACTCAGTCCGGGAAACACAGCGCGTGTGTTGACTGCATCTCCCAGACTGACCGGGCTCTCCTGACCAAAACTGACAGCATCATAGGGTCTATTGTACTGTACTTACAGGATGATGCGAGTACAGTGCAATAGCCCCACAATCAGATAGGAAATTACTATTATAACTTATTATTATGCAGACCGTTTTGGTCAGTCTGAGAGACATGGCCGACACATGCGCTGTTACCTGGCCTAAGCACAGTTGTGTGAATCAGCCCCAACAGTGGCATCACCCATAGGCTATGATGTCCGTGAACAGACGAGTGATGTTCCATAGGATACCATACAGACAAATTTATTTTTTGTCCGCATCCTATCTGCAGTTTTTACGGATCGGATGTGGACCCTATCATTTTAAAGGGGCCAGGAGAGATGTGGACAGCCAGTATCTGCGTTTTACGTATCCGCAATTTGCGGACCACAAATACAGCCCTTAAAGTGGTTTTCTGCTACTTAGATATTGATGTGCTATCATCAATATCGGATCGGTGGTGGTCCAGCACCCTGCACCCATGCCGCTTAGCTGTTCTGGGCGGGTGTCAGGTGACAGCTGATCTGTGGGGGTGAGGGGTGGTGGACCCCCACTGAACTGACACGGATGCACTATCCTGGGGACAGGTTATCAGTACCTAAATACTAGAAACCCCCTTTAACATATACATTTATTTTTTTAACTTGGCTTCTCCATGAGATGTCCAGCATGTCCATGAGTGATACATGGACAGGTCGTGTGTCTCCATCATACAGGCACTAGATGAAGTGCTAGGAAACTGGTGGAAACTGTGCGTCAGATTGGTTATATGTTCTAGACACCCCTTGTGCCTCTGTAAACCGTAAGACTGGCTAGAAAAGGGAAGCAGCTGAAAGAAGTCCTTAAAGGGTTTCTGTCACCCCACAAAACTCATTTTTTTTTTTTTGGATAGTTAGATTCCTCATAGCGCGATATAGGAGAATATAATTGTCTTACTTACTTTCATGCGGCCGATTCTTTATAAAACGAAGTTTTATAATATGTAAATGAGGGCTCTACCAGCAAGTAGGGCGTCTACTTGCTGGTAGCCGCAGCAGCAATCCGCCCCCTCGCCGTGTTGATTGACAGGGCCAGCCGTGATCTCCTCCTCCGGCCGGCCCTGTCAGTAATTCAAAAATCGCGCGCCTCCGGTCATTCGGCGCAGGCGCTCTGAGATGAGGAGGCTCGTCTCCTCAGTGCGCCTGCGCCGATGACATCACCGAAAGAGAAGACGTCATCGGCGCAGGCGCACTGAGGGAGTGCTGAGGAGGCGAGCCTCCTCATCTCAGAGCGCCTGCGCCGAATGACCGGAGGCGCGCGATTTTTGAATTACTGACAGGGCCGGCCGGAGGAGGAGATCCCGGGTGGCCCTGTCAATCAACACGGCGAGGGGGCGGATTGCTGCTGCGGCTACCAGCAAGTAGACGCCCTACTTGCTGGTAGAGCCCTCATTTACATATTATAAAACTTCGTTTTATAAAGAATCGGCCGCATGAAAGTAAGTAAGACTATTATATTCTCCTATATCGCCCTATAAGGAATCTAACTATCCAAAAAAAAAAAAAATAATGAGTTTTGTGGGGTGACAGAAACCCTTTAAGTGCACAATTAAAGGGGTTATCCTATGACAAATGAAAATCAGACATAATATAGTACATGAAAATCGCTTTCTAACAAAGCTAGAACCAGCCCTGTACCTCACATGGACCCAAAGATCTCCACATTAATTGCTCTGCTGGATTTATTTCAGCCTGGCAGCTCAGGGGGCGTGTCCTTTCTGCTGCAGCTCTCTCCCTGTAACTGCCACGGCTTATAACAGAACATACAGCTGGTGGCGTACAACAGTGCATGTGACCACCTCAGTAAGGAGGACAAAGAAATAAGGAATAGAACAACCAGCAGGTGGAGCTGTACAGATACATTTCAGTGAATATCTCAGTGACTATACTAAATGTTTAAATACATGCAATTACAAAAGTATTCAGATCCAGGTGCTGGGTTAGGAAAAAAAAATATATATATCTTGAATTTTTGTTCATGGCAGAATCCCTTTAAGTAGGACAAACATACCTAATAGGTCTATCAAGATGGACTGAAGCAAAGAATAAGTCTCTACTGTTGTTCTTGAATTCTGTTCATGAACCAGGAAATTTATAATACAGAACTAAAAGTTCACGTAGTCTGAATCTGTAGTGTGAGGGCAACAAGAAATGTACACAATCTGAATGTGAAGATGAAACATATTTAAAGGGGCTGTTTGTCTGTTTGTAAGGGTACCAGTTGGGGGTGTGTCCCTGCACAGTCTGACACTGGCAGCACTGATTGGATAGAGTCAGTCTGTACATGGACACACCCCCAACTGGTTACCTCCCCTCTGTACCCTTACTGCAGACTGCTAGCAATTATCCATAAACTTCTAGTAGGAATAATAAAGGAACGGCACAACATAGAGACATAAGAACAGATGCTCCAGAATCGTTATTACATGGGGAATGCATGAAGCTATTAAAACTAAGACATGTCAGGAGAGGGGACCATGGGATTTCTCTTAGACAGGGAACTGGGAGGTGGCCAACCCAAAAGCGGTCTCTGTATCTCGCCTTCAATTCTGACAAGGTCACATGTGACCCCAATGGTGTCCACTGCAGTGGTCACACGATCGTGTCGAAACGTCATCTCTGGAAGCCAGAGACCTGGGAAGTGATGGCAAAGACGCAGCGGTGAGTATTACTCGCTTTTTATTTTAGAACAATCAAAGCTTTTGGTCAAACATTTTAAAGGGGTTGGAGAACCCCTTTAAAATAAACCAGGCGCATTCCAACTAAGCAAGGCGTCGTCTGCAGCTCCGAACGACAAGGCTTCACAAACAACCACTAGTCTTACTTTTCACTTCATCCACGTTTTTTTTTTTTTTTTTTAGCAATTTATGTCCGATTTCTCGAAACATAAAGATTTTCTGGGTTTCTTGACTTCTCTTTCGTTTTTGAAGCCATAATGAAAAAAAAACAAAAACTGATCTACAACATCCCAAAAACAGTTACCTGGTAGAAAGCCGTCGGTGAGGAGACATGTAGCAGGAAGTCTTCACAGCGCACGTCCTTCCTGTAAGAGGTCAGCACAACCAGTTCTGCACACAGACACACGTGTTATCATGCACACAGCCGTACCTTCCATCCGTGTGGCCATCGGCAGTTTTTGCGGACTGCACGCTCACCCGCTCATCTCTACGAGGCCATGCACACATCCTCTTTTTTGCAGAATCGTGTTGCCGTTCCGCAAATCACAGAACATTGGTGTCCTCTCTATTGATCGGGATTTCACAGATCTGTTTGCAGACTGAAATATGGACACAGCTGTGGGGGTCATTCACTAAACGCGCCATTTTTCAGTGTAAAAAAGTTGCAAGACCCCTTTTGCAACGTTAAATGCTCATGCAACATTATTTTGCCGCACTGGTGTTTGTTATGGCATCCCCACCATTTGACAGTGGCGGGGGCGTAACAGGGCTTTGCCCCCAACAAATTTATCTTTCGCACCTGGAAACAGGGAGTGGACTTTACACCAGTCAGGGGCTGGAGAAGTGTTCACTCCAGGAGCGCGAGCTGCCAAAAGGTGCACCTAATTGATGACGAGGAGCGCGTCTCGCCATAAATGAGCCGAATCCGCTGTAAAGCGCTGGTCTTTGTAAATGACCCCCAGTGTTCTGATCAGCGATTGTGAGCCAAAACCAGGAGCGGATCCTACACAGAGATAAGGCCTCATAAAGATGACTGGATTTGTCTTGCGATCCGCAAATCGCGATCCCGGACGTGAGCATGCCGCCATTTTCTTTTTTACTTCGATAGAAGTGTCCTATATTTGTCCACAAAACGGAAAAGAATAAGACATATTCTATCTTTTTTGCGGAACCGCAGAACAGACATCACATGGTGTGATGGCCGTGTTTTTTTTTTTGCGGCCCCACTGAAATAAATGGGTCCGACCCACAAAAACTGCAGATTGGATGCGGACCCGAACCACGGTCGTGTTCCCAATGGAAAGATCTGCACCTGTTCTGTGTTTGTGACCCGCACCTGGTTTCGGCTCACATCACTGAAGTGTGAACTAGGCCTGAGGGAGGATCCTGACCGTGAGCGTCACCCCTGAAAGTTTAGACTCAATGCCAGGGCCACAGATATTACCAGGCATGTGGCATTATCGCCGTACAGGCAGATTGTGGTGTGTGGCAGCGGCCATATGTCACTAGGGAGCGACACCGCACACAGTAAAAGGTAACCTGGTCCATTCCTTAGCAGATCAGAGAGTGGAGCAGCCGGTAAAGACTGGCAATCTCTGCAAGGAAATGGGAATTGCCAATTTCTTGTTTTGACAACAGGAAGTGCAGCCATATAGGCCGTCACCAAGAAATGTAAAGTAAACGGCCGGCTCGCCAGCACGCTCAAAGTAAAATAAAAATGTATATTTAGTTGTGACTTTTGCAAAAAAAAAAGGTAGAAAAATGTCCCCACTTCCGCATCTTCATTGTAAATGATAATATAGCTATATTCTATCCACGTACACGTGTGCACCCATCTGACCCTGCTATAAGGTAAAGCCACTCGTGATGTGCGGTTTGTTTCCTCCGCACTTGGGACAAGCGCATCCCACAAGGAATAATTACACTAACGATCTGTTTATATCTTCAGAGTGGACGTCAAACCATCGCATTACCTGCTGCAGACTATTACTCCTCATGTAGACAGCAGTAAGCTGCTGTATGGCAGCACAGGGAGAACCTATGCATATGGGCCCCCCACGAGCCATCACACTCCCACCATAGACCTGGAGTTCCACCGATGAGAACATGGCAAAAGTTTTTGAAATGATGCTACCTTTAAAGGGGGTTTCCACTACTTAGATATTGATGGCCTATACTCAGGATGGGTCACCCATTGCAGATCAGTGGGGGTCTGACACCCCACACCTCCCAAGATCAGGTGTATCGGGCAGCCGTCAGAAGGTTCTGTCCGCTGTGTACTGACCATAGTGGGGTAGTGAATGGGAGCGGAGTTTACGGTACGCTGGAAACCGGACAGAGCCTTCTCCCCATTGCATCATTTCGAGCACTCTGGTGATGGGTGTCGGACCCCCACCGATCTGATACTGATGACCTATCCTGAGGATAAGCCATCCATATCTAGTACCAGAAAACTCCTTTAAGGAGCCCACACACACACACACAAGGATAAAGAGGTCCAAAACAAGCAACTCTCTCGTATGGGAGTGTACGGACTTTCTCCCGAGGGGCCGACATCAGGGGGAAGAAGGATTGGGAATGTTGGATTTAAAAATGCTCAATCTTTTGTTCAAGGGAAAGAATATTCCCCATTGCAAACTGAGAACACATGCACACTTGGCCAAGCCAAGAATACAGGTGTATAATGGGGGAGGTTGCGGGGTCAGCAGTAGCAGTGCGGTAGAAAGTCACTTTTGCTGAGGTTTTGTAAAACTTGGAAACCAATGACCCCCTGGAGAGTCAGCAGAGAAGGGCGAGGAGTGCGGATGCCACTACAGATCTTGGGGTGGGGGCGGTGGGATAGTCGCCAACCTGCTTTCTCACTTATAAAAGCTCCCAAAAATGTGCTAAACCGCCACCAAGTTGTGACCTACGGATACTAGGACCCTACTCCATTTCACTGTACAGAATTCCCACTCAAAACCTGAAACATATCCACCAGGTGCGAATACGGCCTAATGGCTCCGCAGCACCCGCAGGGTGAAGGAGTGTTTTATAGCGGTTGTCAGTCACACGCTGGGGTGCAGATTCTACACCAGGATTAAGCACTGTGTGGACCTTTTATTTATGGATTTTGTATGCCTTTTTCAATAAACTAATACTTTTCTTTTTTGTTTCTGTGGCGAGGGCCGAGGTCAGGCGTGTGGAGCCTAAACTTCACTTGGCAGAGGTGATACCCACAATACGGGTATGGGCGAGCTTTACAATTTATGCCATTTCCTGCAGAAGGTCAGTCTGCGCTGTGGATTTTGTGAAACCTGCATCAAATCAAAAGCATTTCCACAACGAAAAGCCATTATTTTCTGCTGCGGACTTCAAGCAGGAACTCTGCAGCATTTTAGTCAAGAGAATGTGTCCTAAGGCCCCATTCACACGACCGTATATTTGGTACGCATCCGATCTGCGTTATTTGCCGTGTGCTGTCCGCATCCGTTCCACAAAAAATAAAAAGATAGAATATGTCCTATTCTTGCCAGTTTTGAGGACGAGAATAGGCATTGTTACAACGCATCCGCCAAAAAACGGATGCAAGACGGATGTCACACAGACGCCATCCATAATTTTTTCGTATCTGTATTTTGCAGAACCGCAAAAAACATAAGATCGTGTGAATGCTCCCTAAGGCTGCGTTCACATCCCCGTAAGATGATCCGCCATGCAGCGGTTTAGGCATTAATTCCGGAAAGCGGCCGGATCCCCATTATAGCCAATATCCAGCAGTAATCTGTTGAATGCGGCAATGCCGGATGTTCTCCGCCAGGGAGGCCTCCAGAGATGTGAATGCCGCCTTAAAGGGGTATTCCGGTTATAACAAGCTACATACAAGTTCTGAGCGCTGTACTCGGCTACCTCCGAGAAATGAATGGAGCGGCAGAGCTCTTTTCCAACCAGCTGCTCCGTCCTTTTCAGGGGGGCTTCATGGGGTACAGGATCCCTGTTCTCATGATCGTGGGGGTCCTAGCTGTAGGATCCTGTGGATAGGGGATAACTGGAATACCCCTTCTACAGGTTTTCCCACCACATCAGTTAGGTGTGACACCAATGTCTGATGGTGGAGGTGTAAAGCCGCCATGTCATTCCCTCCCTGCTGTGACAATATGAGGAAAGCAGCAGTCCAAAACCATGTGAACGCCGGAAATTAAAGTGGCTGTCTAACCTCAGGATAGATCGTCAATATCAGAATGTGAGGTTGTCGGGTGTCTGACCCCCACCAGACGAGGCGCCAGACACGACACTGCGTACAGACCACAGCGCTATATGCGGTGTAAGTGGCCATGCCGGGTACTGCAGCTCAGCTCCCAACCACGTGAAAGGAAACTGTGCTGCAGTACGCCGGCGCCAGAAACTACGCAGCGTATGGCCGCCCTGCTTCATTGTTGAGTTTCCAGTGTCTGAATCAGCTGACCCTATCTGAAATGTATGAGCCGTCCTGAGGATAGGTTATTATTAACCCCTTTAAACATCAGCGCAGTCTAAGGGTACGTTCACATCTGCCTCATGCGCCAATTACAGAACAATGCACACCCTCAATGCAGCGCCGCGGAGCTCGTCACAGGCAGACGTCGCTTCATTTTGTACTTCGGTTTTAGTCGGTGGGCAGAGCCAGCACGTAAAGCCAATTCCGGAAGTTTTAAAGGACTTAGGACTAGGGATGAGCAAACTTGCGGTTTCAAGTTTGGCGTACAAGGTTCCTTAGGGATTCCGCTAACTTATGGTCGAGCGGTAGCAGAATCCATAACGGAATTCTTAGATAACCCGAGCCTTGTACGCCAAACTTCGCTCAACACTACTCATGACCTTTTCATACGCCCCGTGAGACAGATAGGGGTCCCCACCCGCCCTTTTCTATGAACCAAGGCCGCTCTGTATCCAATATTCAGCCCTACATGGAACGATTGCCATGTAACCACATATACATACAGAGGTCGCCATTGTTCAAGTTGGTAAAGGTGGGCGAGGCGCTGAAGTCACCCAAACTGATTGAATGAAATGTAGTAAAGCAGCCACTATTCTATATAGGACACAACGCACACTACGTCACGTAATCCACACCGCCAGAACGCAAAAAGGGCACCAAGATTTGTAAAAGTGCCCGGATCTCAGTATTTTTACCGGGGTTTCATTATCTTTGGTAGGTGTATGGCAATCTATAGGTCTTGCATCAAACTCTGCCCACTAGGATATAAATCTGTGCCACTTTCCCCGACCTACAGCAGCACTCTTGGTAGATGGGTCGCTCCTGGCACTAGGGAAGTTTTATTCATGGTGAACTTTCATCCACTGACTGACCATGGAGACAGCAGACCTATGGACACTCTTACCTCCGCAATAAGAAGTCACACTTCAGCCCCGAAGGCTCAGTTTCATCTTCGCGGCGATCCTCCTCCTGGGACTTGTAGTCTCCCCAGCACCTGACCTCATTAAGCAGCAACGTCAAAGACCCGCCAGACAAACTACGCTTCCCAGAATCCCGCGCGGCTCCCTCGCCTCACCTGTCTGGATCTGCTCCAGGTAACAAAGCCTCTTTCATTCTCTTCTCCGCCTTTGAAGAGAATGGGTGAAAGCGCCCCGGGGGCTGACGGGAATTGTAGTTTCCGATCTTATCAGAAAAGCGTTTGCTGTGGCAGGGGAGAACTAGAATACCCGTCATGCATTGCGATAAGAAGACGGAAAGAACTGTTCATCGCGCACAAGATTGTCGTTGCTAAGAGACCAGGACGCTTTTTCCCCCACCTGGGTTGAGAAACGTGGTTGTCACTACTGGGTGCAGAAAATGTCTGCATTTGACACTGTTGTGGGGTCACTGGCTGGTGGGCTTGTTACATTTGCCTCAGGACCTCACATCAGCCCCCCATATCAGAACCTCACATCAGCCCCCCATATCAGAACATTAGACCAGACCCCCATATCAGGACCTCACATCAGACCCCCATATCAGGACCTTACATCAGACCCCCATATCAAGACATCAGACCAGACCCCCATATCAGGACCTCACATCAGACCCCTATATCAAGACCTCACATCAGATCCCCATATCAAGACATCAGACCAGACCCCCATATCAAGACATCAGACCAGACCCCCATATCAAGACATCAGACCAGACCCCCATATCAAGACATCAGACCAGACCCCCATATCAGGACCTCACATCAGACCCCTATATCAAGACATCAGACCAGACCCCCATATCAGGACCTCACATCAGCCGCCCATATCAGAACATCACACCAGACCCCCATATCAGAACCTCACATCAGCCCCCCATATCAGAACATCAGACCAGACTCCAATATCAGGACCTCACATCAGACCTCCATATCAGGACCTCACATCAGACCCTCATATCAGAACATCAGACCAGACTCCAATATCAGGACCTCACATCAGACCCCCATATCAGAACATCACACCAGACCCCCATATCAGAACCTCACATCAGCCCCCCATATCAGAACATCAGACCAGACTCCAATATCAGGACCTCACATCAGACCTCCATATCAGGACCTCACATCAGACCCTCATATCAGAACATCAGACCAGACTCCAATATCAGGACCTCACATCAGACCCCCATATCAGGACCTCACATCAGACCCCCATATCAGGACATCAGACCAGACCTTAAAATAAATAAATTCACTCAGCTCTCCTGCTCCACTGCTTCTCTACAGGTCTGGCGGTCCCTCCCGCAGTCGCGCTCCCTGATCGTCCTTGGGCCTGCTATGTCCTGACAGTGTGGCCCCAGGGAGGAAGACCATGGAGGATGATTACCGGCAGCACTTCACTACCCTCTCCCTGCACCTACTGCATACTAGTGAGCGCTTCCATAAAGACACGCTGCCATTACCCCCCCCCCCCCCCCCCCCCCTCCACAGACACACACACTTTTGGGGGGAAAAGTATATCTTATAAAGTAAAAAATATAGTAATATGCGCATGAAACTGTGGTACAATTGTGCTAAAATTAGGTGCACATCCCAATATTTTTAAGAAAAAATGTGGCGCATCTCACCACTCTAAACAGGCAGAAAAGTAGACCAGCCCTGGAGTGGAGTAGAAATTATACTGTTTTTAGGACTAAATAAGGCGCACCTATATAAATAGGTTGGAAAATAGGAGCAGAAGTTAGAAAATTAGTCTAAAAAATCCAAATATGCAAACAAAGCGCAAAAGCCTCTAAAACAGGTGCATTTTGAGTCTAAAGCAGCAATTTTACACCTAAAAACAGGCGCAGGCTCTATACTAAATCTTCCCCAGTCTGCTGCCGACACTGTAGTAGGAGACGAAGTGGAGGTGCACGGCGGTGTGAAGTAGAAGTATTTTATTTTTTGCCTGGTCTAAGGTCTGCAACTCTGCATTACACCATCCCCCCCACCTTCCACCAAGTTCAGTTGTCAGTCTGCCCCATGCCACCATTCTGCCCCAAGTGTCCAACCTTTTTGAAAACAAAAATATGGTCACCCTACTCATAACAACCCCCCCTAAATAAAGCCCCCAGACCACCATTAAATGAAGACACCAGACTAGACTCCCGATTACTACAGGCTGCACAGCAGACTTCCCCTAAATAAAAATCCCAGACTACCCCTTAAATAAGACCACAGACCAGAATCTCAATGAATACAACCCCAGACCAGTTCCCCTTCAATACAGACCCCAAATCAGATTACCCTCAAATACTGACCCAGACTATCCCCAAAATACATACTCTAAAGTCTAATGTGACGTCCAGATACCAACATCTCCCCACAACGTCCTCACAACTGGGCCAGTCTTGAGATGTATATGCTGGATGTCCTGAAGTGGAGGAGTGCAGGAACATGGAGAGGTAAGTATATGGGCTCATGTGTGGCCTGCACTGACGGATGCAGACCCGTTCAACTTGAATGGGTCCGTGATCCGTCCGCACCGCAAATAAATAGCTCATGTTCTTTTTTTTTTGCGGTGCAGAGGCACGGACCAAAATGCCTCAGAAGCACTCTGTGGTTCAAGTGAATGAGTCTGCATCCATGATATGGTGCGCACATGGCTGGGGCCCGTATATTGCGGACATGCTGTTTGCGGGGGGCAATACGGGGATAACTGGCACACGTTCTTGTGCACGAGCCCTATCTGACACCTGGGAGATTTGCCTGCTCTTTCAGGAGTCTCTCAGACATTCTGGAAGAACTGGCACTGTAGCTGGCATGTTTTGTTGGCTATGGCAAATGGATGGGAGAACAATGATTGGTGGGTATTGTTATGGACGCTACATTTGGTTGGTACTGTTCCATGGACACCATGGAGGTCATTTACTAAGACCAGCTTCCCCCCTGTGCTGCAGGAGGATTCTCCTAATTTATCAAGAGGTGTATGCCTCCGGAAGTCTGTGCGCCTGGAGTAAAAAGTACCCCAGACCCTGACTGGAGTAGCTTTTGCTCCTCTTTTATACAAATAATAGTACATTTTGGCTGAGCTGAAATCCTGGCCACTGTCCCTGCCACTCCCAAGTGATGAGGATGGAGTAAAAACAAGAAAATATTGTTGCACAGGCATTTAAAAAGTCACAAAAATAGGTCTTGTCTTGGGGATGTGGCCTCTGGTGGGCTTGTACTTACTGATCCTGCCCCTGGACCCATGTCTGCTGGAGTCCATCTTGCCCCTGGACCCATGTCTGCTGGAGTCCATCTTGCCCCTGGACCCATGTCTGCTGGAGTCCATCTTGCCCCTGGACCCATGTCTGCTGGAGTCCATCTTGCCCCTGGACCCATGTCTGCTGGAGTCCATCTTGCCTGTGGACCCATGTCTGCTGGAGTCCATCTTGACCCTGGACCCATGTCTGCTGGAGTCCATCCTGCCCCTGGACCCATGTCTGCTGGAGTCCATCTTGCCTCTGGAGCCGTGTCTGCTGGAGTCCATCTTGCCCCTGGAGCAGTGTCTGCTGGAGTCCATCTTGCCCCTGGACCCATGTCTGCTGGAGTCCATCTTGCCCCTGGAGCCGTGTCTGCTGGAGTCCATCTTGCCCCTGGACCCATGTCTGCTGGAGTCCATCTTGCCCCTGGACCCATGTCTGCTGAAGTCCATTTTGCCCCTGGAGCCGTGTCTGCTGGAGTCCATCTTGCCCCTGGAGCAGTGTCTGCTGGAGTCCATCTTGCCCCTGGACCCATGTCTGCTGGAGTCCATCTTGCCCCTGGAGCCGTGTCTGCTGGAGTCCATCTTGCCCCTGGACCCATGTCTGCTGGAGTCCATCTTGCCCCTGGACCCATGTCTGCTGGAGTCCATCTTGCCCCTGGACCCATGTCTGCTGGAGTCCATCTTGCCCCTGGACCCATGTCTGCTGGAGTCCATCTTGTCCCTGGACCCATGTCTGCTGGAGTCCATCTTTCCCCTGGAGCAGTGTCTGCTGGAGTCCATCTTGCCCCTGGACCCATGTCTGCTGGAGTCCATCTTGCCCCTGGACCCGTGTCTGCTGGAGTCCATCTTGCCCCTGGACCCATGTCTGCTGGAGTCCATCTTGCCTCTGGACCTGTGTCTGCTGGAGTCCATCTTGCCTCTGGACCTGTGTCTGCTGGAGTCCATCTTGCCCCTGGACCCATGTCTGTTGGAGTCCATCTTGCCCCTGGATCCGTGTCAGCTGGAGTCATTGATGTATCCTGGGTTATTCGCATCCTACATACTGTACATTGCTCCCTGAATAACGTAGCCTGGAGGAAGATACGGATGTACATATAACCCAACCCCCAATGATGATAGGAGTCATATTTACAGAGACATCTATAACCCCTTTAATACTTCCTCAGACATGAAAAAATGTTTCCCCGCAGTAACCACAAAAGCAGAGTAGTTTGTGAAGAGCAGAGCCCCCGGTGTGACCCCACCCAAGTCTACAGCCAGATATTCACACAAGCAGTTCCTCTTATTGTGTTACAAGTGGAATGTAAAGTATGAAGACAGCGGGTCAAACAGAGCAGCCTTGGGATCAATCACTATTCTGGGCTGCATACACATACCTTACCAGAAGAAATACTCTTGGCATCTGCTCCCATGTGGATATCACATAATGTTATCTTTTCCTTTTTTACCAGGAGGCACAAGGAACTCCTTTTTCTTATATAGAGATTACTGGAGAACACGGAGAGCTGACAGATAACAGAACGCGGATGGAAGGAATTAATAGGCTACCCTTCCTTATGTATTTTTCTGGCAGCTATTCCACTGATTCCTGTGTGTAGAACGGCATATAAAGTGTCTTGTGGTCATAAGATCTTCCACCACATGAGTATAAAAGGCGACTCCACCCAGAATACAAAAATCCTGTGACCCATTTACTTCTGTATTCAGTGGTCACATGACATGCCTGCACACGCCGCTGAGGCCATTGATTGGGCGCATCACACTTCCGATCCAGCAGAGCCTGGAAGAGGAGGAGAAAGGAGCTCGGTGCTGGAACCGGAGCATCAGTGACAAGAGAGTATTTATCTTTTAAAGGGATTTTCATATTGATGGATTATCCTCAGGATAGGCCACCATTTTGAGATCGGCAGGCAGGGGCAGACTGGGAACTTAAAGTGGCCCTGGAAAGAATACCAAAAGTTGCTCCCTGTTGTAGACTGGTCCAAACCGATGGAAGGCAGGGCCAGTAATACCATGTTGTGGCACATTAGCTGTTCGAAGATGCTACGGTGCTTCAGGAGTGCTTAGACCTCTTCCTAGGCCAGGGACGTCACATTCATTGGTCACATGGCCTAGACCAGTGGTGGTGAATCTATGGCAGGGGTGCCAGAGGCAGCACTCAGAGCCCTCTCTGTGGGCACCCACGCCCTATAAAAAGTCTATGGCGTACCAATATGCCTTAGACTTTTCCTGCCATTCATCGGCACAGGGCGCACTATGAACAGCACAGGCAGCGCACTGAATGTAGGCCGGCTATTATAGAGAAATGATAAAGTACATGGAAGATATACTGTACTGGACTGCAGTATTCAGGGTAAATTGCCGTGTTGGCACTTTGTGATAAATAAGTGGGTTTTGCGTTGCAGTTTGGGCACTCAGTCTGTAAAAGGTTCACCATCATGTGGCCTAGGCGCTGCCCAGTCTCATTTAAGTGCGATACCAAGCACAACCGCTATACAATGGACAGCACAGTGCTTCGTACGATACAAGGAGGCCGCTGCGCTCATCAGAGACCTGTTACTATTACTAGGGAAATAATTTCATATACTGTGCCTTTAATAAAGTCATATGTGCTGTATTATGTATAGTACTTAGGCCTCTTTCACACGACAGTATGGCTTTTTCAGTGTTTTGCGGTCCGTTTTAAACGGATCCGTTGTTCAGTTTTTTGTTTCCGTTGTGTTTCCGTTTCCGTTCCGTTTTTCCATTGCGTTTTTCCGTATGGCAAATACAGTATACAGTAATTTCATAGAAAAAAATTGGGCTGGGCATAACATTTTCAATAGATGGTTCTGCAAAAAACGGAACGGATACGGAAGACATACGGATGCATTTCCGTATGCATTCCGTTTTTTGGCGGACCCATAGACTTTAATGGAGCCACGGAACGTGATTTGCGGGCAATAATAGGACATGTTCTATCTTTAAAGGGTTTCTATCACTTCGTATGCCATAATTAGCTCTCAGACACTAGCGATCCGCTAGTGTCTGCTCTGGCCAACCATCCTAATATAAGAGCTTTTTGGGCAGCCGTTTTGCTAAAAAAATAACTTTTATAAATATGCTAATGAGCCTCTAGGTGCTATGTGGGCGTCATTAGCACCTAGAGGCTCCGTCTACCTTCATACACAGCCACCGCCCAGCGCGTCCCTCCAGCCCGCCCATCTCCTGATGAATGCGATCCTCCGTGTGACGCAACGGACGAATTCTCGCGCATGCGCCGTGCGCGGCTGTATTCGGCGCATGCGCAGAGAATGTCTGACACTTCCCTGCTCAGACATCTCCACTGCGCCTGTTCCTTGGAGCACTATGACGTCATCGGCGCAGGCGCAGTGGAGATGTCTGAGCAGGGAAGCGGTCAGACATTCTCTGCGCATGCGCCGAATACAGCCGCGCACGGCGCATGCGCGAGAATTCGTCCGTTGCGTCACACGGAGGATCGCATTCATCAGGAGATGGGCGGGCTGGAGGGACGCGCTGGGCGGTGGCTGTGTATGAAGGTAGACGGAGCCTCTAGGTGCTAATGACGCCCACATAGCACCTAGAGGCTCATTAGCATATTTATAAAAGTTATTTTTTTAGCAAAACGGCTGCCCAAAAAGCTCTTATATTAGGATGGTTGGCCAGAGCAGACACTAGCGGATCGCTAGTGTCTGAGAGCTAATTATGGCATACGAAGTGATAGAAACCCTTTAAACGGAACGGAAAAACGGAAATACGGAAACGGAATGCATACAGAGTACATTCCGTTTTTTTTGAGGAACTATTGAAATCAATGGTTCCGTATACGGAACGCAAAAAACGGCCCGTAAACGGGGGAAAAAAAAACGGTCGTGTGAAAGAGGCCTTATACTGTATATCTTGAATATTGCTTTATATAAAGTGTAATGGTTCTTGATGTACACCACTTTGACACTGACCATGAGTGGTGGTGAATATCATGGCAGTGGTCCTCTTAAGGACCACATAGGTGTAAGGGGTTTTGCGCTCCTCACATAGGCAAGTGGTTGAATTATGGGAGGGGGATGTCTTTCCCACTTTGCTGAGATTGGGCATCTGCTCATATTATAACTGCACCCCTGCAAAAAGGTTATGCCCTGGGAGGACACTGTGGGGGTAGCCAGGCAGTGTCGGACTGGGGTGCCTAGGGCCCACCAGTGGAATTGATTTTGGGGGCCCACCCTAAACTACTGTACGACCACACAGTAGGGCGTAGAGTGAAAGGTGCGCGGTTTGGTTTTTGGAAGGCAGGTTTTGCTGGACTGGTTTTTTGACACCATGTCCCATTTGAAGCCCCCCTGATGCACCCTTAGATTAGAAATTCCATAAAAGTGACCCCATCTAAGAAACTAAACCCCTCAAGCTATTCAAAACTGATTTTACAAACTTTGTTAACCCTTTAGGTATTGCACAAGATTTAATGGAAAATAGAGACACAATTTCAAAATTTCACATTTTTGGCAGATTTTCCATTTTAATATTTTTTTTCCAGTTACAAAGCAAGGGTTAACAGCCAAACAAAACTCATTATTTATGGCCCTTATTCTGTAGTTTACAGAAACACCCCATATGTGGTCGTAAACCGCTGTACGGGCACACGGCAGGGCGCAGAAGGAAAGGAATGCCATACGGTTTTTGGAAGGCAGATTTTGCTGGACTGGTTTTTTGACACCATGTCCCATTTGAAGCCCCCCTGATGCACCCCTAGAGTAGAAACTTCAAAAAAGTGACTCCATTTTAGAAACTACGGGATAGGGTGGCAGTTTTGTTGGTACTAGTTTAGGGTACATATGATTTTTGGTTGCTCTATATACACTTTTTGTGCAGCAAGGTAACAAGAAATAGCTTTTTTGGCACGTTTTTTTTTTTTTGTTATTTACAACATTCATCTGACAGGTTTTATCATGTGGTAATTTTATAGAGCAGGTTGTCGCGGACGCGGCGATACCTAATATGTATACTATTTTTTTTATTTATGTATGTTTTATACAATAACTTCATTTTTAAAACCAAAAAAATGTTTTAGTGTCTCCATAGTCTAAGAGCCATAGTTTTTTCAGTTTTTGGGTGATTATCTTGAGTAGAGTCTCATTTTTTGCGGGATGAGATGACGGTTTGATTGGCACTATTTTGGGGTGCATATGACTTTTTGATCGCTCGCTATTACACTTTTTGTGACGTAAGATGGCAAAAAATTGCTTTTTTTACACAGTTTTTGTTTTTATTTTTTTACGGTGGTCACCTGAGGGGTTAGGTCATGTGATATTTTTATAGAGCCGGTCGATACGGACGCGGAGATACCTAATATGTATACTTTATTTTTATTTATGTATGCTTTACACAATGATTTCATTTTTGAAACAAAAAAAATCATGTTTTAGTGTTTCCATAGTCTAAGAGCCATAGTTTTTTCAGTTTTTGGGCGATTATCTTGGGTAGGGTATCATTTTTTGCGGGATGAGATGACGGTTTGATTGGTACTATTTTGGCGTACATGCAACTTTTTTGATCCCTTTTTTACCTTTTTTGGGAAGTAAGGTGGGCAAAATTTCAATTTTCTCATAGTTTTTATTTTTTTATTTTTATGGCGTTCACCGTGCGGGGAAAGTAACATGACCGTTTTATAGATCAGGTCGTTACGGACGCGGCGATACCTAATATGTGTAGTGTATTTTATTTTTTTAATTTTTATTCAGTGATAAATGTTTGTTTTTTTTATCTTAACTTTTTTCACTTTTTTTTACATTTTTGTGACCCAGACCCACTTGGTTCTTGAAGATCCAGTGGGTCTTATGTCTGTATAATACAGTACAGTACAATATTTATTGTTCTGTACTGTATTTTACTTACACTGAACAGATCTATGCTTTTAGCACAGATCTGTTCAGCACCATGGACAGCAGGACGCCTGAGCAGGCGTCCTGTTGCCATGGGAACCTTCCCCGTCTGCTCAGAACTTCGCAGACGGGGAAGGGTAAGCACAGGGCTGAGGGGGGCTCTCTGGGGGCTCTCTCCCTCTCCATCGGGGGGCTGCAATGGCACAGCAGCCCCCCGATGGAGAGGGAGGGAGCTCCCTGACCGATGACAGTTAACTTTTTCCATACAGCGGTCCGTACGGACCGCGGTATGGAAAGGGTTAAACGGCTGACATCTGCACAGATGTCAGCCGTTTATACCAGGGTGCCAGCAATGTGCTGGCACCCTGGTATACCCACTAGAAGCCAACGATCGTTCATGGGGAGGCGGGCGGGGGATCGCGATCCCGCCTGCCGCACCTCCCGCAATTCCCCCACCGCCTGTGACACCCCCCCCGCACCACCCGCCGGCATAAAATCGTGCAGGGGTGCAGGGGGGGGTGAAAAATATTGATTTTAGCCACTCTAAAGTTTCTGATCCCCGCGGTCAGGGACCGCGGGGATCAGAAACTGCAAAAAGCGCAGCAAACCGCAGGTCTGAATTGACCTGCGGTTTGCTGCGATCGCCGATACGGGGGGGTCAAATGACCCCCCCCTGCATTGTTACGGGATGCCGGCTGAATGATTTCAGCCGAAATCCCGTTCCGATTAACCCCTAGGGCGCCGGAATACATATTTTAAGTCAGGACGTACCGGTACGTCCTGGGTCCTTAAGGACTCGGGAAATAGGGCGTACCGGTACGTCCTGGGTCCTTAAGGGGTTAAAGGGAGTCTGTCATCACAGTTTCACCTTTTTAACCCTTCCCATAGCTTTCGAGCAGAATTACAGTTGATAAAAACGTTACCTTAAAAAAATTGGCAAAAATCATCTTAGTAGGCTCGCAAGTGCCCAGGGGCGGCGTCAACCTTGTAGGTGCCCAGGCAGCTCTGCCTTATCGCCGCTTCCCCCCGCCCATCCTTTCCCTCTGCCCGCCCATCTTCTTACTTCTTCTTTTGCCGATATCCCGCTCCTGCGCACTGAGTCCGTTAGCCGGCACATGCGCATTAATTACTGTGATGCCGTACCAGGAATGGACATCGCAGTGCGCATGCGCCGGCCGATGGACTCAGTGCGCAGGCGCGGGATCTCGGCACCTACGAGGTTGACGCCGCCCCTGGGCACTTGCGAGCCCTCATTTGCATATCCTACTAAGATGATTTGCCAGTTTTATAAGTCCACGATTGCTTATAAAGGTAACGTTTTTATCAACTGTAATGCTGCTCGAAAGCTATGGGAAGGGTTAAAAAGGTGAAACTGTGATGACAGACTCCCTTTAAGCAACTCATTTAGTTGATAACTGTATCTGTTATTTACAGTCAGTAGTTTGGACAGCGGTCACACATTCCATGTCCTAGATGAACCGCCCAGTCCCCCAGCCTAAACAATATCCAAAGTGAAGGAAATGTTTCCTGCATATTCAGAAGGATAAGTTTATTGAAGTGCTGGCAGTAGTGCCCCGGCCTCCGCACAGCTCACCAGGCTCAGCGCCGTACATTGTATAGCGGCTGTGCTTGGTATCATGTTCAGTCCCTTTCACCTCTATGCGGCTGAGCTGCTCCTAGGCCACTTGATCAATGAACGTGACGTCACATGGCCCAGAAAAATCACAGAGAAGGGCACAGAGCTCACAGGAGCCCCGGTGCCTTCTCAAACAGCTGATCGGCAGTGGTCCCAGGTAGGGATCGACCGATTATCGGATTTACCGATATTATCGGACGATATTCAGGATTTTCAAAGTTATCGGTATCAGCATCTAACCTTGCCGATAACGAATCGCGAACATGGATCGCGCTGCTATCAACGCGATCAATGTTCCCTCAGCAGCACAGGGGAGAAGGAAGCGGTCCCTCCCCCCTGTGCCGCTGCTGCCGCTGCCACCAGTGAGAGGCAAGAGGGGAGGAGGAGGGGAGGGGCTGTGGCCATTGCGCCACCAATGATGTTAACTCAGTTATTAATTCAAATATAGGAGGCGGGTGAATCATATAGCTGCACCTGAGGGGTTAACTGTCGCGGATCGCAGCTACCTCTCATAGAGGTCAGGTGTCGCTATATTTTATTTAATGGGCAAGTTATCTTCATTGGTGGCAGTGGCAGCTTCTGATCAGAGCCCAAGCAGTGTAATTGCGGGGCTCTGATCGGTTACCATGGCAGCCAGGACGCTACAGACGCCCTGGCTGCCATAGTCAGCTCCCTGCTGACATGTGTACTATGCACAGGGCAGCAGGGAGAGTGTGAAGTCCTATTCACCATGATAGAGCTCTATTAGGGTGAATAGGACAAGGGACCCAGGTTCTAGCCCCTAAGTGGGAGATAGTTATTAAATAAAAAAAAACACCAAAATATTAAGTATTTAATCTTAGATATATAATGGCATCTCTTCATTTAACAACAGATTTGTGTAGGAATTTGTGAAAATGCACAAAATATTGGTATAAATTATCGGCTATCGGCCTGAAAGCCAGGTTATCGGCTCTAAAAAAAATCTATATCAGTTGATCCCTAGTCCCGGGTGTCAGGCCCCCACCAATCAGATATTGATAACCTATCCACAGTCATATGTGACTGATATCAGCCGGTCCTCTTATAACGCTCTAGTACTGATATACCGTATTTTTCGCCCTATAAGACGCACCTAGGTTTCTGGGGAGGAAAATAAGAAAAAAATTATTTTTAACCAAAAGGTGTGCTTTTGGTGGGTTTGGAACTAATGGTGGTCTGTGGATGGCACTGTTACTGGGGATCTGTGAAGGAGACTGTTATAGGGGGGATCTGTGAAGGACACTTATGGGGGATCTGTGGATGACGCACTGTTAGGCCTCATGCACACGACCGTTGTTTTATTCCGTGTCCGTTGTTCAGTTTTTCGTGATTTTCTGCGGACCCATTGACTTTCAATGGGTCCGTTGAAAACTCGGCTAATGCACCGTTTGTCATCCGCGGCCGTGATCCGTGGTTCCAGTCCGTCAAAAAAATATAACCTGTCCTATTTTTTCCACGGAAAACGGTTTGCGGACCCATTCAAGTCAATGGGACCGTGAAAAAACGCGAAGGCACACAAGATTGTAATCCACGTCCACGTGTCCGCATCTGTTTTTTTCCTATCATTTGCATGGCAAACTTGACTTAGATTTTTTTTTACTTTCCTTCATGTCTAGTGGTCCTCCAAAAATAAAGGAAGACACACGGAAACAAAAACAGAAACGGAACAACGGAACCCCATTTTGCGGAACGGAACACAACAATGGTCGTGTGCATGAGGCCTTATGGGGGGATCTGTGGATGACGCACTGTTATGGGGGGATCTGTGGATGGCACTGTTATGGGGGATCTGTGGATGGCACTGTTATGGGGGATCTGTGGATGGCACTGTTATGGGGGATCTGTGGATGCCACTGTTATGGATGTGCCATCACAGACCCCCCCACCCCATAACAGTGCCATCCACAGACCCCCCCCACCCCATAACAGTGCCATCCACAGACCCCCCACCCCTTAACAGTGCCATCCACAGATGTCCCCCATAAAACTGTCATCCACAGATCCCTCCCCCACCGCTCCAGTGCTGCAGTATACAAATATAAAATGTCTCATTCAATTAAAAGTGATTAAACATGCCCCCTCACTCCTAATATTACCGTACACCCTAACAGCTTCTGTACTACGCAGGCAGGCAGGCCGGGCGGCCAGCGCGTCACTCACTGATGTCACGTGCCTGCGCCGCCTGCTTGATTCATAAAGTAGGTGGCGCAGGCAAGTGACATCAGGGAGTTATGCTGCCGCCCGCCCGGCCTGCATTCTACAGAAGCTGTTAGGGTGTACGGTAATATTAAAAGTGGGGGGCATGTTTAATCACTTTTAATTGAATGAGACATTTTATATTTGAATATTGCAGCACTGGAGCGGCGGGGCCGGAGTACAGTGACTGCACCGGCCCTGCCGCAATTGCCGACCCCCAGCTCCTCCTCCCAGTCCCTCCCCGCTCGCTCATACATCACAGCCTGCGATGTAAAAATGTCAGCATTCGCCCCATAAGACACAGGGGCATTTTCCCCCCCATTTTGGGGGGGGGGGGGTGCGTCTTATGGGGCGAAAAATACGGTAACCTCCAGAGACATTACATCATATGTGACGGATATCAGCCGCTCCTCTTATAACGCTCCAACGCTGATATAACCTTCAGAGACATTACATCCTATGTGACTGATATCAGCCACTCCTCTTATATCGCTCCAGTACTGATATAACCTCCAGAGCAGGGGCGTATATACAGGGGTCGCAGTTGCGACCGGGCCCGGCACTCCAGGGGGCCCAGCTGCCTGTGGACCCCTGGCCCCGCAGTAGTGCTGTGCCTGCCTGTATAAGGGCTGTTTCACACGAGCGAGTGAGTGTTTCACACGTGTGTGAGTGTGAACCTCCGCTCTGGACATAGCGACATAAAGCTGTCAGTATGATTCTGTAGAAATAAGGTGAAGCAGAGGCACATAGCATTATAAATCATGATAATGCCGTGCGCTCCTGCAAGTCCAGAGCGGAGGATCACACTCACACACGGAGCGTGATTCCCTCAATGGACTCGCTCGTGTGAAACAGCCTTAACCCGGGCGGCCGACCTAGGGCCTGCCGCCCAGTGTTGCGTTTCTGCGCTGCAGTGCCAGGCCAGGCCAGCCCTACCCTCCTTGAGTGAGTCTCCTCCCCCTCATTCTCCTCCCCGTGCGGGTGCGGCGTGCCTAGTCATTTCCTGTTGGGTGGCCGCACCGGACATGACTTTTCCCTAGGCTGCGCAGGCGCACAACAACGCCGAGACGCAGCAGGGAGAAGGCGCCGGGAAAGCTTTCGGGAGAGCGTGAAGAAGCCGGTGCCGGTCCGGAAGTGAAGATAAGATTTGTAAAAAAAAAAAGTCCTTATAATTGCTCACCACAATATGGTGAGTGAGTTCAGAGTAGGGTCTGATGGGGGCTGAGAGGGGCTGGCTTTACAACTAGCTCTGCTATATTTCTGTAGCCTGCAACCTCTGACTGCCCAGTTGGGCTGAAACTACTACACCCAGCATGTTCTGGCAGTAATAGTTACAGGATATTGGTGCAATTCTGAGCTACTAGTCTATATAATATTATATTGTATTATATAGACTAGTAACTCAGAATTGCACCAATATCCATTTACTATTACTGTCAGAACATGCTGGGTGTAGTAGTTTCAGCCCAACTGGGCAGTCAGAGGTTGCAGGCTACAGAAATATAGCAGAGTTAGGCTACTTTCACACCGGCGTTTCTGGGTCCGCCTGTGAGATCCGTTTCAAGGCACTCACAAGCGGCCCAAAATGGATCAGTTTAGCCCCAATGCATTCTGAATGGATAAGGATCCGCTCAGAATGCATCAGTTTGCCTCCGTTCAGTCTCCATTCCGCTCCGGAGGCGGACACCAAAACGCTGCTTGCAGCCAAACGGATCTGTTCTGAACGGATACATGCATTTGCATTATAGGTGCGGATCCGTCTGTGCAGATTTGTTTTGGTGTCCGCCTGGCGATGCGGAGCCAAACGGATCCATCCTGACTTACAATGTAAGTCAATGAGGACGGTTCCGTTTTCACTGACACAATATGGTGCAATTGAAAACGGATCCGTCTCCCATTGATGTTTAGTGTAAGTCAAAACGGAACCGTTTGCATTATCTTGTTTTTTTTGTTCGTGGTAATGCAAACGGATCCGTTCTGAACGGATACAAGCGTTTGCATTATAGGTGCGGATCCGTCTGTGCAGATACCAGACGGATCCGCACCGAACGCAGGTGTGAAAGTAGCCTAACTCTGCTGCTGGTGGAGGGAGGTTGGGGGGGGGGGGGCAGCGACGGGGAGGGGGGCCCCATGGTTCAGTTTTGCACCGGGGCCCCATGGATTGTGTGCACGCCACTGCTCCAGAGACATTACATATTATGTGGGGGTGAGGGGCTGGGAAAGTGTGAAATGCCACTGATGAGAGGGAAGAGGGGGACACTGGGAGACATAACTTCTTGCCCTGTATAAAGTATAGGTGAGATAGTTGGTGGGAAAGGTCTGTGAGGGGCTGGAACAGGGGGACACAAGATGTGCAGGGGCAGCAGCTTCAGGACTCTCTTCCCACTTCCCTCCCACAGTAACTTACCCCAGTGCTGCTGTGTGGAGTAGTGGGACCAGAGAAGAGGACTGAACTTTATACTGGAGGGAGGCACAGTGACTCAGAGAGAGCAGCGTCTCCATCTCCTGCTGCTGCCTCGGCTCCTCTGGCTCCGCCCCCTCCTCACACATGATGGAATCTCACACTGCAGAGAGGAGGGGGGGGGGAGCTGTCCGCTCATGTCGGGTCGGTGAAGTTTACTTTGGAGAAAGGAACAAGCGCTGCAAAGTATTGTGCTGTCCCTTTCACCAAAGTAAAATGATATGTGTGCCAGTGCTGCAGTCCAGCACCTGATAACAGCCAGGCGCCTGAAAGTATAGTAACTGCCCTGCTGGTGGCTCTGGCTGTAGTATAAGCAGACAGGCAAGGGGCCCACCGGGCATTTCACCGGCTTCCCGGTGAGCCAGTCCGAGCCTGTAGCCAGGCCACAACTACACAGCAGGAAGGCCAGCATGGTTACATGCCCATTATTGTTTGGGCCCTGCTTTACTGATGGCACATTACTATGTGGCGGGTCCTGGTGATTTGATATTATATTTGTTTATTAACCCTTTTTAATGGCTAATACTATGTGGCATGAGTTATATGACTACCTCTAAATGCCGGGCACTTGTTTTTGGGGTGGGTGATACTTTGTGGCTGGCACTACCATGTAGCCACTATTAAACAAAACCAAATTTTGCCATGGTTTTGCCCAACTGTAGCCAAATGGTAGTAGCAACCACAAAGTAACACCCACCCATTAAAGAGTGCCAGCCATTTAGCCATGGTTATAATATAGCGCATGTCACATAGTTACGTGCTGTCAGTTCCTTGCTTCCTCCTCTGCACCACCAGGTCTTTCCTTCCTCCTTGGTCCTGTTTCACATTTGCAGCAAGAGTTCCAGTAAAGGTCAGATCTCCACCAGACCCCATTATAGTCTATAGTTACTTTTCACTTCTTTCCGTCCTCCTCTCCTTTCTTATCCAACTTCTCTGCTCTCCCCACTCTACTACACTATGATCATATGAGTGTGGGACAATAGCCCCACGGGCGGCCCGACGTCCACAGCATCATTGTAATCTATGATTCTGTGCGCACGATCAGTTCCGCTCCTGGACATCTCGGAGGGCATACGGTCGTGGGCAAGCGGCCTTAAGGTGCATTTACACCTACTGAAGAAGCAGCAGATTGTCAGGAAGGAAGCGTTCCTTTACGACAGTCGGCTTCTGGTTCAGTGGGGGTGAAGCTCGGCATTTACATGCAGCGATCGCCTCCACAGTATGATGAGCGGTCGTTATTGCCATCGCTCGTGCTCATTGTTTAGACCGCACGATCTGCCGCCCAGAAACGATCATTTAGGTGTCTGCATGAACGACAATTTCACCCGATGATCGGATGATCATCTGCACCTTTAGACTTGGAGTTGTCGAGCATTCGCAGGGACGTTCATTCTCGATAATCTACCTGATTACTGCACCACGTAAATCCACCTTAAGGAAGGAGGAAATAACCAGATGGTCCCGATGTCACCTTCTCCTACAAGTAATGATAAAGGAGTGACGTGTATCCAGCTGTGGGCCTTCAAGTACCTGGTTTTTCGAGGTGTAATGGCATGAATGGACGCCAGCAGAGGGGGCTATTTTAGGTTTGGGATTCTCTCTCCTTTATGTGCTTCACTTTTGAGACTCATTTCACGAAATAGATATATGTTGTGAGCACTGAGCTTTATATCCAGTGAATGAATTCATCTGGAATACCGCCTAGCGAATGTGGCCACTCAGGACCTGCAGGGGTTGGCCGCTCAGTGTGGTCATCTCCATACAGCAGAGGTTCTGGTGGCACTTTTCATGAGATGTGCTGAAGGGAGAAGTCAGTGGCAATCAACGGGGGAATGTTTCTCTGATGAGCCCACCAGCGTCTTCAATCAAACCAATGGCGGGGGTCTCAGGTGGCACATTCACTTTACACACAAATTATTTTATCATTGATTTTCCTGCCAATTGAAAATGTGACCACGGAACTTTATTTTTTTCCCCGAATGCCTAATTGCACTTTGCACCTTTAAACAAATGAACTTCACCATCTTTATTTGACATTTTGTCTTATCGATGACAGTCTGCACTGTGACAGCCTTCAGAAAAGGTTACTTTTACCATAATGCCCCTAGTAATTAAATATATAGTCCTCTGTGCCTTTGATTGGCGCTTTCAATCTCCTGCAAGATCTGAGTAAATGTTTAGCATGGAAAGTTACAGCGCCGGGTAATGTTCTTGTACAGTTCTTGGTATGATTAAACTCCATTAGTGTGTCCTTATCCCAATTACCTGTTTAATTTGCTTGTGTCCTATCACTGCTTGTATGAACAAATACGGGAGGGGTCAATGAGTAACAGCAGTGGACTCTGAAAACAGACACTCCTATTCAGAGCGGCGAATGCAAACCACGCTCTATATTATGACCTTGGCCCACTCCTGTGTCTCAGCGTGTGCTATACAATGCCTGCCATTAATCTGAATAGTATGTGGACGCTCCGTACCGGCACCAGTGCCCACCTTGTAGCATCTGGGTACAGTACTCTGTCAGTATTCTGAGCACCACCTCGCAAAGCTCCTGTATTGATAAATTACATTACTTGAAAGTTACTACCCCTTGTCTCTAAAGGCCCCTTTACACTGCCTTGTGAGCTATTATCTGTCGGTGTAAATGTGCCACCGATTACCCAATGATCGTTAATCGGGTAATAGGATAGTTTCTGCCATCACCTAAATCATCGTTGGCCGGCGGCAGATCATGCCGTATAAGCAGCCTCTGCTGCTGGCAAATAATGATTTTGTATGGGGACGAGCGATGTGGAGGAGATCACTGTGGAGGAGATCACTGCATGTAAATGACGAGGAGGTAATTGTTGGGAGTAAAAGCTTCCTCCCCGACAATTGTCTGCGGGGTCTTTAAAGGGGTTTTCCCGAGATTTTAACACTGATGACCTATCCTCAGGATCTGATCGGTGGGGTCCGACTCCCAGGACACCCGCTGATCAGCGGTTTGAGAAGGAACCGGCGCGTCGCGTTGATCATTAACTCAGCCCCATTCAAGTGAATAGGGCTGAGCTGCAATACCAAGCACAGCCTCTATACAGTGTACGGCGCTGTGCTTGGTGAACAGAGAGAAGGCTGCTCACAGAAGCTGCCTTCTCAAAACAGCTGATGGGTGGGGGTCCAGGTTTTGGACCCTCACCAATCAGATACTGATGACCTATACAGAGGTCATCAGTAAAAGAAATCTCTGAAAACCCTTTTAACCTCATATTCTGATCCAGCTTATCTTGACCTCGCCTCCTTTTCGTATCTGATGTATCATTTGACTGTCCTTCACTTAACCTTTGCCTTGAATCCATTTTGCATTTGGCTGATATTTTTGTGCATCGCCACCGACCAATTTCCTATCAACTGTGATCTTGTCTTTAGCGTGTGAGTGTCTATTGACAACCCAACCTGTACAACATCTTCTTCTTCCTCTCCCATTGATATAGTCGCTCGCTCCAGTAACTGTTCTTTTGCTCACGTTCTTTTGGCAAAAGCTATGCAGGAAAGAATGGGGACAACCACCTGGAATTATACCAGAAGTCCACTGGTGAAAAGTGTGATCGGTTAGGCATTTTCTTTGAGTATCATTTTGAACCAGAAGCCTGAAGAACCATTTACATGGGGATACGGCCTGACCATTACGAGCGTAGACTGACAACCTAGCATGTTTAGTTCCATTTCAATGTAGCAGTTATCATGGGCATATTTGTCCGATTGTCCGTTAATACAGTTTGCATTATTGTCAGCAGCATACCCCGTTTACACGCCAAGTTGTGCTTCTGGCAAACGATCATTTCTATTTGGGGTACGGACACAAGTTCAAGTTTTTTATGCAGTTTTTGAAGCCAAAAGCAGGAGTGGATCATAAAAAGAGAGAAAGTATAAAGGACTGATACAACTTATCTTCTGTTAGAATCAGCTTGTGGTTTTGGCTTCAAAAACTACATTAAGAAACCTGCATGTGTGGCCTTACCCTAAAAGATGCGATCAACGACAAACGAGTATTTGGTCGCCTGTCATTCGATGGATGGACAATGATCGGGAACAAGCGTTAATACATCGTATGTATCTATATTGTAGCTATTAACCCCTTAAGGACCCAGCCATTTTTTACCTTAAGGACCTGGCCATTTTTAGCAAATCTGACATGTGTCACTTTATGTGATAATAACTTTAAAACGCTTTTACTTATCCAGGCCATTCTGAGATTGTTTTCTTGTCACATATTGTACTTCACGACACTGGTAAAAATCGAGTCAAAAATTAGCTAATTTCCAAATTTCAATTTCTCTACTTTTATAATAGATAGTAATAACTCCAAAAATAATTATTACTTTACATTCCCCATATGTCTACTTCATGTTTGGATTATTTTGTGAATGCCATTTTATTTTTTTAGGACGTTAGAAGGCTTACAAGTTTAGAAGCAAATTTTGAAATTTTTCTGAAAATTTCCAAAACCCACTATTTAAGGAGCAGTTCAGGTCTGAAGTCACTTTGTGAGGCATACATAACAGAAACCACCCAAAAATGACCCACTTTTAGAAACTACACCCCTCAAGGTATTCAAAACTGATTTTACAAACTTTGTTAACCCTTTAGGTGTTCCACAAGAATTAATGGAAAATGGAGATGAAATTTCAGAATTTTCAGTTTTTTGGCAGATTTTTCATTTTAATAATTTTTTTCCACTAACGAAGCAAGGGTTAACAGCCAAACAAAACACAATATTTATGGCCCTGATTGTGTAGTTTACAGAAACACCCCATATGGGGTCATAAACTGCTGTACAGACACACAGC
Organism: Bufo bufo; assembly: GCF_905171765.1. Taxonomy (NCBI): domain Eukaryota; kingdom Metazoa; phylum Chordata; class Amphibia; order Anura; family Bufonidae; genus Bufo; species Bufo bufo. Next base: position 95,662,048 of record NC_053389.1, on the reverse strand, counting down.
ATTGTGCAGAAGGAAAGGAACGCCATATGTTTTTTGGAAAGCAGATTTCACTGGAATAATTTTAAGCTGCCATGTCACATTTGAAGACCCCCTGATGCACCTGTAGAGTAAAAACTCCAAAAAAGTGACCCCATTTTAGAAACTACACCCCCAGGGTATTTAAAACTGATTTTACAAACTTTGTTAACTCTTTAGGTGTTCCACAAAAATTAATGGAAAGCGGAGATGAAATTTCAGAATTTCACTTTTTTGGCAGATTTTCCATTTTAATCAATTTTTATTCACTAACAAAGCAAGGGTTAACAGCCAAACAAAACTCAATATTTATTGCCCCTGATTCTGTAGTTTACAGAAATACCCCATATGTGTTCGTAAACTGCTGTACGGGCATTGCGCAGAAGGAAAGGAACGCCATATGGTTTTTGGAAGGCAGATTTCACTGGGATCATTTTAAGCTGCCATGTCACATTTGAAGACCCCCTGATGCACCTCTAGAGTAGAAACTCCCAAAAAATTACCCCATTTTGGAAACTACGGGATAAGGTGGCAGTTTTGTTGGTACTATTTTAGGGTACATATAATTTTTGGTTGCTCTATATTACACTTTTTGTGAGGCATGGTAACAAAACATTGCTGTTTTGGCCCAGTTTACATTTTTTGTCATTTACAATGTTTATCTGACAGGTTAGATCATGTGGTATTTTTATAGAGCAGGTTGTTATGGATGCGACAATACCAAATATGACTGTTTGTTTCTGGTTGTTTGTTTCAGTTTTACATAATAAAGCATTTTTGAAAATAAATGATTTTTTTTGTGTCTCCATATTCTGAAAGCCATAGTTTTATTTATTTTTTGGTCAACTGTCTTATTTAGGGGCTAATTTTTTTTAGTATGAGATGACGGATTGATTGGTACTATTTTAGGGTGCATATGACTTTTTGATCACTTGCTATTACACTTTTTGTGATGTAAGGTGACAAAAAATGGCTTTTTTTTACACCGTTTTTTTTTTATGGTGTTCACCTGACGGGTTAGGTCATGTGGTATTTTTTATAGAGCAGGTTGTTACGGATGCGTCGATACCTAATATGTCTACTTTTTATTTATTTTTTACATTTAACACAATATAAGATTGTTTTCTTGTCACATATTGTACTTCACGACACTGGTAAAAATCGAGTCAAAAATTAGCTAATTTCCAAATTTCAATTTCTCTACTTTTATAATAGATAGTAATAACTCCAAAAATAATTATTACTTTACATTCCCCATATGTCTACTTCATGTTTGGATTATTTTGTGAATGCCATTTTATTTTTTTAGGACGTTAGAAGGCTTACAAGTTTAGAAGCAAATTTTGAAATTTTTCTGAAAATTTCCAAAACCCACTATTTAAGGAGCAGTTCAGGTCTGAAGTCACTTTGTGAGGCATACATAACAGAAACCACCCAAAAATGACCCACTTTTAGAAACTACACCCCTCAAGGTATTCAAAACTGATTTTACAAACTTTGTTAACCCTTTAGGTGTTCCACAAGAATTAATGGAAAATGGAGATGAAATTTCAGAATTTTCAGTTTTTTGGCAGATTTTTCATTTTAATAATTTTTTTCCACTAACGAAGCAAGGGTTAACAGCCAAACAAAACACAATATTTATGGCCCTGATTGTGTAGTTTACAGAAACACCCCATATGGGGTCATAAACTGCTGTACAGACACACAGCATTGTGCAGAAGGAAAGGAACGCCATATGTTTTTTGGAAAGCAGATTTCACTGGAATAATTTTAAGCTGCCATGTCACATTTGAAGACCCCCTGATGCACCTGTAGAGTAAAAACTCCAAAAAAGTGACCCCATTTTAGAAACTACACCCCCAGGGTATTTAAAACTGATTTTACAAACTTTGTTAACTCTTTAGGTGTTCCACAAAAATTAATGGAAAACGGAGATGAAATTTCAGAATTTCACTTTTTTGGCAGATTTTCCATTTTAATCAATTTTTATTCACTAACAAAGCAAGGGTTAACAGCCAAACAAAACTCAATATTTATTGCCCCTGATTCTGTAGTTTACAGAAATACCCCATATGTGTTCGTAAACTGCTGTACGGGCATTGCGCAGAAGGAAAGGAACGCCATATGGTTTTTGGAAGGCAGATTTCACTGGGATCATTTTAAGCTGCCATGTCACATTTGAAGACCCCCTGATGCACCTCTAGAGTAGAAACTCCCAAAAAATTACCCCATTTTGGAAACTACGGGATAAGGTGGCAGTTTTGTTGGTACTATTTTAGGGTACATATAATTTTTGGTTGCTCTATATTACACTTTTTGTGAGGCATGGTAACAAAACATTGCTGTTTTGGCCCAGTTTACATTTTTTGTCATTTACAATGTTTATCTGACAGGTTAGATCATGTGGTTTTTTTATAGAGCAGGTTGTTATGGATGCGACAATACCAAATATGACTGTTTGTTTCTGGTTGTTTGTTTCAGTTTTACATAATAAAGCATTTTTGAAAATAAATGATTTTTTTTGTGTCTCCATATTCTGAAAGCCATAGTTTTATTTATTTTTTGGTCAACTGTCTTATTTAGGGGCTAATTTTTTTTAGTATGAGATGACGGATTGATTGGTACTATTTTAGGGTGCATATGACTTTTTGATCACTTGCTATTACACTTTTTGTGATGTAAGGTGACAAAAAATGGCTTTTTTTTACACCGTTTTTTTTTTTATGGTGTTCACCTGACGGGTTAGGTCATGTGGTATTTTTTATAGAGCAGGTTGTTACGGATGCGTCGATACCTAATATGTCTACTTTTTATTTATTTTTTACATTTAACACAATATAAGCATTTTTGAAACAGAAAAAAATCATGTTTTAGTGTATCCATAGGCTGAGAGCCATAGTTTTTTTATTTTTTGGGCGATTTTCTTAGGTAATGGCTCATTTTTTGCGGGATGAGGTGATGGTTAGATTTGTACTATTTTGGGGGGCATATGCCTTTTTGATCGCTTGGTGTTGCACTTTTAGTGATGTAACATGACAAAAAAAAGTTTTTTTAGCACAGATTTTTTTTTTTGGACGGTGTTCATCTGAGGGGTTAGATCATTTGATATTTTTATAGAGCCGGTTGATACAGATGCGTCGTTTTTTTCCCTATTTTTTTTAAAAAAAAATTACTTTATTTTACTTGAAACGTACATTTTTTTTTTGTAAAACTTTCTTTTTTTAACTTCTTTTTTCACTTTATTTTTTGTCCCACTATGGAACGGGGTCTGATCCCTGTTTCAATACAGCACAATACATCTGTATTGTGCTGTATTGAACTGTCAGTGTCTTACACTGTAAGACGCTAACAGTTGCCTAGGAGACCCAGCCCTGCGGCTGGGCTTCCGTAGCTGGCAGTCCCGATGCCTGTTCAAGGCATCGGGGCTGCCATAGCAACCCTCGGTCCCCCTTTCACCACAGCACGGGGACCCGATGGGGATGTACAAGCTGTCGCAAACCCTCTGTATGCTGCGGTCAGCGTGACTGCGGCATACAGGGGGTTAATCCACTAACATCTGTGTTTTCACCGATGCTGGCAGATACAACAGGGGCCCGGCTGTCAGTATTAGCCGGGCCCCTGCTGCAGATCGCGGCAGAACGTTAACCCTAGGACGAGAATGCTCGTCCTAGTGCGTTAAGTACCCGCAAGTTAGGATGAGCATTCTCGTCCAAGGTCCTGAACGTGTTAAAGCCTTGGCAGGGCTTTCAAAGCTTTGAAGGTGGTCCCATGTTGTAGGCAAGTCGAAAGTGACAGAAGGTGGGGCAAGACAAGTAGGCACGGACAACAAAAGACAACAAAAGAAGGTGGGGCCAGCAAAACCGTAGCGCAGCATGGCTGGCCAAGTGCATAAGTGCCTGATGCTCCTGGCATTAATTAATGCTGTCAGCATCAGATCGTTATGTACCTGGACAGCAGCTGTGAGGAAGGGTCAGGTGGCCCCCGGGACACCGGCCCCCTGAAAAATACCTGTAGGGTCTATGGCCAGTCCATCCCTGAGCCTTGATCATTAAATGGATTTATCTGCTGTAGACATTTATTGTGAAGATTGAAAACATTTGCAAATAAATACTTTCATATTGTTTAACTCCTTCTACCCCAGGACAGTATTCACCTTCCTGCCCAGGCCAATTTTTGCAAATCTGACATGTGTCACTTTATGTGGTAATAATTTTGGAATTCTTTTATTTATCCAAACCATTCTGTGTTTGTTTTCTCGTGACACATTGTACTTCATGACAGTCATACATTTGAGTCAATATATTTCACCTTAAATTATGAAAAAATCCCAAATTTACCAAAAATTGGGAAAAATTCGCAATTTTCAAAATTTCTATTTCTCTGCTTTCAAAACAGAAAGCGATACCTCATAAAATATTTATTACTGAACATTCCCCATATGTCTACTTTACTTTATGTTTGCATCATTTTGTAAATGTCATTTTATTTTTTGGGGACGTTAGAAGGCTTAGAAATTTAGAAGCAATTCTAAAAAATTTTAAGAAAATTTCCAAAACCCCCTTTTTAAGGACCAGTTCAGTTCTGAAGTCACTTTGTGGGGCTCACATAGTAGAAACCCCCATAAATGACCCCATTGTAGAAACTACACCCCTCAAGTTACTAAAAACTTATTTTACAAACGTTGTTAACCCTTTAGGTGTTCCACAAGAATTAAAGGAAAATGGAGTGGAAATTTCTAAATTTCACTTTTTTGGCAGATTTTCCATTTTAATCTATTTCTTTCTTTAACACATCGAGGGTTAGCAGCCAAACAAAACTCAACATTTATTACCCTGATTCTGAGGTTTACATAAACACCCCACATGTGGTCGTAAACTGATATAAGGGCGCACGGCAGGGCGCAGAAGGAAAGGACTGCCGCATGATTTTTGGAAGACAGGTTTTGCTGGACTGGTTTTTAGACACCATGTCCCATTTAAAGCTCCCCTGAAGCACCCCTACAGTAGAAACTCCCAAAAGTGACCCCATTTTGGAAACTAGGGGAGCAGGTGACCGTTTTATTGGTACTATTTTGGTGTACATTTTTAATCGCTCTATATTACGTATATTATTGTGAGGCAAGGTAACCAAAAAATGGCTGTTTTGGCACTCTTTTTATTTTTTGCAACATTCATCTGACAAGTTAGATCATGCACTATTTTTATAGAGCAGGTTGTTACGGACGCGGTGATATCAAATATTTCTACTTTCCTTTTGTTTGTTTCAGTTTTACATATAATAAAGCATTTTTGAAAAAAATAATTTTTTGCGTCTCCAATTTCTGAACACCATATTTTTTTATTTTTCGGCCAATCGTCTTGTGCAGGGGCTCATTTTTTGCAGGAAGAGTTGACATTTTTATTGGTACCATTTTTGGGTGCATATAATTTTTTAATCATTCATTATTACACTTTATGAGGCAAGGTGACCGAAAAAATTGGTTGTTTTGGCACAGTTTGTATTTATTTATTTTCACAGCGTTCACCTGAGGTGTTAGGTCGTATGATATTTTTATAGAGCAGGTCATTACGGAAGTGGCAATACCTAATATGTATACTTTTTTTATTTTATTTAAGTTTTACACAATAATAGCATTTTTCAAACAAAAAAAAATTATGTTTTAGTCTCTCCATAGTCTGAGAGCCATAGCTTTTTTATTTTTTAACCGATTGTCTTAGGTAGGGGCTAATTTTTTGCGGGATGAGATGACGGTTTGATTGGTTCTATTTTGGGGGTATACGCCCTTTTGATCGCATGGTGTTCACCTGAGGAGTTAGGTCATGTGATATTTTTATAGAGCAGGTTGTTACGTACACGGCGATATCTAACATATCTACATTTTTTTTGTATTTCACTTTAAAAGAATAATAGCATTTGTGAAGCAAAAAAAAATATCATATTTTATTGTCTTCATTGTCTGAGAGTCATAGTTTTTTTTAATATTTTTTGAACAATTGTCTTAGGTAAGTTTCTCATTTTTTGCGGGATGAGGTGATGGTTTGATTGGTACCATTTTGGGGGGCATATGCCTTTTTGATCGCTTGGTGTTCCAATTTTTGTCATGTAAGGTGACAAAAAATGGCACTGTTTTTTTCTTTACTGTGGTCACCCGAGGAGTTAAGTCATGTGACATTTTTATAGAGCTGGTTGTTACAGATGCGGCGATACCTAATGTATACTTTTTTTTATTTATTTCGCTTTAACACAATAATTGAATTTTTTAAACCAAAAAAAATATGTTTTAGTGTCTCCATGTTCCGAGAGCTATAGTTTTTTTATTTTTTGGGCGATTTTGTTATGTAGGGACTCTTTTTTTGCGGGATGAGGTGACGGTTTTATTTGTACCATTGTGGGGGGCATATGCCTTTGTGATCGCTTGGTGTTGCACTTTTTGTAATGTAAGGTTTTTAATTATTTTATGGTGTTTATCGTACATAGTGGATCATGTGATATATTTATAGAGCCGGTCGTTACGGACACGGCGATACCTAATGTGTGTGTGTGTTTTTCATTTTTTTTATATAAAATCAGGGGAAAGGGGCGTTTTCTTCTTTTTTTTTTTTTTTTTTATTAAAAACTTTTGTTTGACTTTTTTTTTTTTTACTTTATTTCTGTCCCACTCTGGGACTTCAACTTTTTGGGGTATGATCCCCTCTGCAATGCATTACAATACATCTGTATTGTAATGCATTGCCTGTTAGTGTATTACATAGAGTAATACACTAACAGGTTGCCTAGGAGACGCATCCTGAGGCTGGATCTTCTGGGCACCCGTAGAAGGCAGGTCCCGATGCCGTGCAAGGCATTGGGCAGCCTCTGCACGGCATCGGGACCCGATGGGCTCCCTCACCCGACGCACATCCCTTCTATGCCGCGGTTGGCTCTGATCAGGGACTGCCGGGCCCCTGCAGTGATTGGGCGTGCACTGCTCCGGTGCCCACCCGATCAATATGACGTAATATTACGTCAAAATGCGGGAATGCACCTGCCGCCATGACGTACTATTACATCATATGTTCGGAAGGGGTTAAAATTTTAGATTGGATGTGGATCCTTTGTGTCAGGACTAATGCACACGACCGTGCCTTTTTTGCGGTCAGCAAACCGCGGATCTGCAAAAAACGGAAGCCGCCCGTGTTGCCTTCTGCAATTTGCGGAACGGAACAGGCGCTGCCAATATAAATGCCTATTCTTGTCCGCAAAGTGTGGACAAGAATAGGACAGGTTATATTTTTTTAGCGGGGCCGCGTAACGGAGCCACGGATGCAGACAGCACACGGAGTGCTGTCCGCATCTTTTGCGGCCCCATTGAAGTGAATGGATCCGCATCCGAGCAGCCAAAACGGCGGCTCGGATGCAGACCCAAACAATGGCCGTGTGCATGAGGCCTCACTGAACAGATTTGACATGGAGCTATTCCTCAATGTGTTGTCCTAGTGGATCCCTGGTCTTCACCCCTATATAGGGATCTGGTCTCTGCTGCAGGGGAACCACTGCACCTTCTAGAGTAGTCTCTGTTCAGATACTGCTGACCCACAGGGGTTGACTGACATTTCTGTAGAGAACTGAGGGATTAGGCAAAACCATAGGGACAAGTTGGGGTCAGGGCAGGCAGCAGAAGAGAAATCTGATAAAAAGTCCAAAGGTCGGGGCAGGTAGCCAAGGCAGAGAGGCTGCAGGCAGGAAGTACAGGCCATAATAGACCTGGATGAGACCCAGACGGGGGTTTAGTGCTCCAGCAGCTGTGCCAGTCTGGAAGGCATAGATGGATGCCAGGGAGCACAGACTGCCCGTGGTGGCGCAAGACCCTGGTGCATATGCCAGCAGCCATGACTGCCAGGAGCAGAGATGCGCCATTGGGTTCCGACCGTGTTACACTGTACCATTCAAATTGGTGCTGTCTAAATGTTAGGATATCTCTGCATTACTGTGTGTTTGGAAGTCTAACTATAACCAGTGCAAGTGGTGAAAACTCAAGGGTGCTATCTTTGGGGTCATGAGCCTCTGGTTGGAAACCACTGCATCAGAAATGATTGTGGATATGGATTTGTGTTGGACAGGGGGTCAGTCACATTTTGAGCTACAGATTTACTATTCTTTTCCATCACTTTTCTCATTAGAAAAGTGTCAGAAAACGATACCAGGGAGACTGGTTATAAATCAGCGTCTGTTTCCTGTGCAAGTTCCAGTATGCCCTATGTAAATGAAGGCACGTAATCCTGAAGATGAGTCAGTCGGTGTTAATGGCATAATAAATGCGAAAACATTCAGGGCACAGAGGAAATGATTTGTAGTCGTATGATGATACAAATAGAGATAAGAAGAGGAGTTTGGTAACAACTTAACTTTTCGTGAGATAATATCAGAAAATATCATGTAGAAAGTAAACTATTTCATACAGAATATAATGTACTGTAATAAAACTTCATAAACAAGATGAGTACATTATAAAATATACTGTTTATATCCTTTTTGAAACACACTTGTACTTTAAAGGGATTTTCCAGTTTTATGTAAAAAAAAAAAAAAGTTTAAAGGGTCTTCTAATTGTGGCTAGGGACAGCATATCGCTAGACCATCACTGGGGGCCCAACCACAAGGATACTGTCTACGTACAGTGCCATTGCCATCCAGGAACTAGTGAATAATTCACGGGGAAACACAGTGGTCTACAGAGTGTTGTAGCCCCTTCATTCTTGCAATCAGCTGGGGTCTCAAGTTGGAACCTTATTACTAGTAAGTGACAAGATATAATAAGGGGTTCTGTAGTTCTTTTAAACTGATCGGCGGAGGTCCAACACCCGGGACCCCCGCCGATCAGCTGTTTGCTACTGACAGTGCCGCTGCCTTCTCAAACAGCTGATCAGCAGGGGTCCCGGGTGTCGGACCCCCGCCGATCAGATGCTGATGATCTATCCAGAGTATAGATCAGGCATGGCCAACCTGCGGCTCTCCAGCTGTTGTAAAACTACAACTCCCACCATGCCCTGCTGTAGGCTGATAGCTGTAGACTGTCCGGGCATGATGGGAGTTGTAGTTTAGTAACAGCTGGAGAGCCTCAGGTTGGCCATCCCTGGTATAGATCATCAGTTTAAAAGAACTGCAGAACCCCTTTAAATGACTGTATAATTTAACAACTTAAAGAGGTTATCTAGTACTGACAGCCTATTTTCAAGAGTGTTTCTAATTATTGGAGACATAGAGTATCCATGCATTACAAAGACATTGGGGGTCACTTATCAACAAAAAATGCCATATATCTGCCACAGATTGCGGCGCAAAGGTTATTTGCTCTGCAATCTGCGACTTTTCCGCCGCTCATGCCAGGTCTAAAAAAGGGGGAGTGATGTGGGCAGAGAAGGGGGGCGGTCCAGCAGGCCCATCTCATTTATCATTTTCTGTCTAAATCTATGCCAACCAGGGAGCTGGTGTAGATTTAGACAAGTGTAAAGTCTGCCTAAGTTATGTAGAGGTCGGCACCTCTACATAACTTAGGCAGATGAACCGCCAACGGAGGAGGGATGAAGATGGGCGTCTAAATCGCCGGTCTTCATAAATGTCCCCCATTGATTGCAAATTGCACTGTGTCATTTTTCATTACTCCTGTGGTGGCACTGCAGGAGAATTGAACAATTACTGTAAGGTTCCCCCACAAATTACCATTGATCTCTGGAGGGTAGTAAACAGGCTTGACACAGCTGGGTAGGTAATACAATCCTTGTTTCCGCATGGCAAATACTTTGTTACATGGAGCAATGCTGTAACAGGTGTGGTTATAGTGCCGATCTTCAGTAGCTCCGCTCATTTACCTTAAAGGGGTTTTCTGAGACTTTTTTAATGATGACTTATCCTCTGGGTAGAATAGACTATATTCAGAGCAGCACACAGATACCGCAGAGGCCTCTTTCTCACCGGAATGCAACAGTCCATCAGCGGCCCCCGATCCACAGCGGCCAATCGATCAGCATATAGATAGACTTGACGGCAGCATCTCCGGACATGTATCTTTATTCATAGTGGGACAATGTGCAACATAGTCAAATAGAACAGCGACGTTTCGACTACGTGATAGTCTTTATCAAGCATGTTAACAAAGTGAATCATAGGAGTTTATAAAGTTTAACAAACACCTCCCCCATGGAGGAAATCACCTATCAAAAGCTTCCATTACATTCTACAACACCCAATAATTAAATTCCACCAATAATGTGCAAATATAACACGTGTGTTGTGTCAATTATTAAAAAGCATATGATTATCTTGTGGGCGATATCATCATTTGGATTCCCATGCACATGTTATCGGCGGTCTTCCGGTTTCATTGCGCAAGTCAGCAAAATCCTACGTCACTTCCGCAATACTGTTATCCTGATAATAATTTTACCCGTTTAATTCATAGTCACATAATCCTGGTCATCTGACCACACAACGTGATCAGTTAACCGCCACCTCCTTCACCCATTCACATGACCATACGTCACAATCACATGATCAACTGATCAGCCCCGGTACTCTAATATCCCAGGCGTAACTATGGGGATCATCATAAACACACAGCGGGGGATCAAAAAGCCTACAAAAATAGTATGTTCAACCGCGCCATCAAACCCTATGGGCATTAACCTGTCTAAACAAGAGAGATTGGCCCTTAGAAGTCTGGAATCCAATGAAAGGATAACCATTAAACCAGCAGATAAGGGGGGAGCAGTGGTGGTGATGAACACTACAAATTACATCAATGAGGTACATAGGCAATTGGAGGATGTGGAGGTTCATGAGTTGCTGAAAGGAGATCCTAAATTTGATGAGAACCTTGAGTGGAATTGTGGAACAAGTGGTCAATGATGGTATTATTGATCAAGATCTAGGGGAATACCTGAGGGTACAGTACCCAATCACCCCCATTATATATTTTTCCAAAAATACATAAGAGACTGGAGAACCCCCATGGAAGGCCGATTGTATCAGGGAGGGGCTCAGTCTTTAGCACAATTGCTATTTTTCTTGACCGATTGCTCCGCACATTTGCTATGGGAGCCCCCTCATATATCAGGGATTCCATTTATTTTTTAATTAAAACTTAGGGCTATACAATTACCAGATAGTTTTATTTTGGTCTCTTTTGATGTTGTGTCATTTTATACTTCTATAGAGCATGAAAATGGATTAAGGTCTGTCGATGTGGCACTAGCCGGCGCGGGATTCTCTCATGACGGTGCACGGTTTGTCCTCCAGCTCCTGAAGGTTGTCCTCAGGAGGAATTATTTCCTCTTTGAGGGCACTTTGTACCAACAAAAGCGCTGGACAGCGATGGGTTCCAATGTGGCCCTTACGTACGCTAACATCTTCATGGCGAAGGTGGAGGACAGGCTGGTGTACCAGTCTGTTTTTATGGAGAGAGTCCTGTGCGGGTGGCGTTACATAGACAACATTTTTTTGATTTGGAAGGGTACTGAAGCTGAGTTAAATGATTTTCATCAACATCTGAACTCTGGAATCCTTGGTTTACAATTTACCAGGATAATATCTGATAATGAAATACAGTTTTTAGATGTGAGGATATATGTTGAGGATGGATATATGAAAACTGACTTATACCAGAAACCAACTGATAAGAATAACCTCCTACGGTATGATAGCAACCACCCCAGAAAGATGGTCGAATCATTACCATGGAGTCAATTACTCAGAGTACGGAGGGTGGTATCAGAAGATGAGAGGTTTGATTTGCAGGTACAGGATATGTGTAAACAATTCTCACAGAGAGGGTATCCCCATAGATTATTGAATAGGACCTGTAGTAAAATGAAGAGTGTAAGAAAAGAGGAAATTCTGCAAAGTAATCCCAAGAAAAAAGACATGGATAGAATATGCAGCGTCCCACTACGTGTGTGTGGGCACTGCTTAAAAGCACTTTTTACCTTGTCAACAGTACTATGTTGTAATGTATGATTTTGTGTGTATGTATCTGCAAAATCCCTGTTACCAGGCAGATTAGGTGTAATTTATACATCCCACCACTAGATGGGGATATAACTTAGGTCCTATATATACCTAGTTCAGGCCTAGTTTAGTCAATTCAGACCAGGTTGTTGAAAATGTAGTTCAGAAGAGAGAAGATCTAAGGGAGTCAGATCAGATTAGTGGGAGAAAATGTAGAGTGAAGACTTCATGATACAGATTAGTGAGTGGAGCCAACTTCGCTAGGAGGTGATACTCAGATGTTAGGCGCAGAAGAGCGTTTTCCTTCTGTGGCCGGACTATAGACTTGCATCCCTGACCATTAGGAGAAGTGTTTGCCTCCCTGGAAAAGAAACAAGCTTTCCTAAGGAATCATCAGTGATAAGAGCCATTATTGAGGGCCACAGACACCTTTGCATGGTGGAGGATTTATAGCTTCAGGCAGCCACACCAAACTTCTGAGAGACAGTTGAGTTTTCCTGTCTAAATATTCAGCTTGTAGGGAAAGACAAGGAATAGGATCCCACACATCAAAAAGGAACCAGGTACACCTAACCCACTGCTCCCAAAACTAAAAACCTGAAAAGCCTAGAAACAGTGGATTTGCAGAATCAACTCTGTACCATCAAGAAACTGCATTTTTGTACTGCTGCAACCAAAGACATCTAAAGTAAAAGTTGTGAGTTGCATTTCACCACTGTCTACCTCATTATTACCACTATTGGTTGTACCACCATTAACGGTACTGGCGTCACGACAAAAAACATCAAGGGACTCAGCCGCAACAAGCACCCTAAGCACCCCTAACATCAAGGGCACCTCAACCACCATCTTGGCTGATGCTTCCCTACCACAAAGCGTGCCCCGGAGGATTTTGTGCTGTCCACCTCAACACTGTGCTGCCAGCCCAGGGAGGCTTTCTGCTAACCGTGAGTAAACTGATGAACTGTGTGTTATTATTTGGCCCTTCATCGGTCCACCGTGAACCTCAAGTGTTGCCCCTGCGACTGGCTAGCTGCATAACACCCTTTGTATCCACCTATGGGAGTTGGAGTAACCAAATAGCAAGGATCCTTGGAAAGGAATGGCATATCTTGCGAAGCGGACTACCAATTTACCGAACCCCCCATAATGGCTTACATAAGGGATATTAATTTGAGGGACAAACTTGTGAGATCAGATATAGGTGGAGATAGGGGAGAGATCAAACAACAGTACCTTGCTCCACAGGAGATGGGCAATTTCCCATGTTTGGGTTGTTGCAATTGTGGAAATATCATTAAAGGAGACACTTTCACTCATCCATATACAGGACACGCTTAGAAGATTAGGGGATATTATACATGTAGATCCAAAGATGTGATCTACATGATACAATGCCCATGTGGTCTTATTTATGTTGGGGAGACGACCATGGAAATCAGGGAATGAATTAACAAACATAAAAGCACCATCAGGAAGAACATGGTGGATAAGCCAGTAGCTAAACATTTTCTAGAAAAGGGACATTCAATTAATCAACTAAGATTTCGAGTAATTGACTCGGTGGGTACTTTGAGGAGAGGAGGAGATAGAGAGAAAATACTGCAGAGGAAAAAATTAAGATGGATCATCACTCTAAGGGTATTTTCACACTACCGTTAGTGTGATCCGGCAGGCAGTTCCGTCGTCATGCTGCGGTATTATGTCTGGCCAAAACGCCTGACAGTGACTGAACGGAAGGCATACTGATGCAAAATGAACGGATTTCTATCCATTCAGAATGCATTGGGATATGCCTGATCAGTTCTTTTCCGGCATAGAGCCCTTTTGCCGGAAAAGAATAACGCTAGTGTGAAAGTACCCTAAGATCATTACAACCTCATGGTCTGAATATTGACCTGATTTAATGTGAGTGGTATTGAGTAATATTATGTTCTTGTTTTTATCTTGATCATGTATTAGTCAGATTTATTTATTAACCCCTTAAGGACACATGACGTATGGGTACGGCATGTTTCCCGAGTCCTTAAGGACACATGACGTACCGGTACGTCATGTGTTGTTCCGATCACTGCCGCCCGGCCGGCTGTGATCGGAACAAGGTGCCTGCTCAAATCATTGAGCAGGCACCTCGGCTAAATGCGCGGGGGGGTCCCGTGACCCCCCCATGTCCGCGATCGCAACAAACCGCAGGTCAATTCAGACCTGCGGTTTGTTGCGCTTTCTGCTGTTTCTGATCGCTGCGGTCCCTGACCGCGGCGATCAGAAACTTTAGTGTGCCGAAAATATATTTTTATCACCCCCCCCTGCACCTCTGAATGATTTTAGCCCGGTGGGAGGTGCAGGGGGGGTGTTTCGGGCGGTGGGGGCGGTGCGGGAGGCGGGCGGTGCGGCAGGCGGGATCGCGATCCCCCGCCCGCCTCCCATTGAATAATCGTTGGTGTAGAGTGGGTATACCAGGGTGCCAGCACATTGCTGGCACCCTGGTATAAACGGCTGACATCGGTGATGCGATGTCAGCCGTTTAACCCTTTCCATACAGCGGTCCGTACGGACCGCTGTATGGAAAAAGTTAACAGTAAGAGGGAGCTCCCTCCCTCCCTCTCCGATCGGGGGGCTGCTGTGCCTTTGCAGCCCCCCGATGGAGAGGGAGAGAGCTCCCAGACAGCCCCCCGCCAGATCCCATCCTTACCCTTCCCCGTCTGCGCAGTTCTGAGCAGACGGGGAAGGTTCCCATGGCAACAGGACGCCTTTTAGGCGTCCTGCTGTCCATGGTGCTGAACAGATCTGTGCTGAAAGCATAGATCTGTTCAGTGTAAGTAAAATACAGTACAGAACAATATATATTGTACTGTACTGTATTATACAGACATCAGACCCACTGGATCTTCAAGAACCAAGTGGATCTGGGTAAAAAAAAAAGTGAAAAAAAGTGAAAAAAAAGTAAAAATCAAAAAACACATTTATCACTGATTAAAAATTAAAAAAATAACATTCCCTACACATGTTTGGTATCGCCGCGTCCGTAACGACCTGATCTATAAAACGGTCATGTTACTTTACCCGAACGGTGAACGCCATGAAAATAAAAAATAAAAAACTATGATGAAATTGAAATTTTGCTCACCTTACTTCCCAAAAAAAGGTAATAAAAGTGATCAAAAAAGTCGCATGTACGCCAAAATTGTAGCAATCAAACCGTCATCTCATCCCGCAAAAAATGAGACCCTACTTAAGATAATCACCCAAAAACTGAAAAAACTATGGCTCTTAGACTATGGAGACACTAAAACATAATTTTTTTTGTTTCAAAAATGAAATCATTGTGTAAAACTTACATAAATAAAAAAAAAGTATACATATTAGGTATTGCCGCGTCCGTATCGACCGACTCTATAAAAATATCACATGACCTAACCCCTCAGGTGACCACCGTAAAAAAAAAAAAAAAAAAACTGTGTAAAAAAAGCAATTTTTTGTCATCTTACATCACAAAAAGTGTAATAGCAAGCGATCAAAAAGTCATATGCACCCCAAAATAGTGCCAATCAAACCGTCATCTCCTCCCGCAAAAAATGAGACCCTACTTAAGATAATCGCCCAAAAACTGAAAAAACTATGACTCTTAGACTATGGAGACACTAAAACTTTTTTTTGTTTTAAAAATGAAATCATTGGGTAAAACTTACATAAATTAAAAAAATGTAATACATATTAGGTATCGCCGCGTCCGTGACAACCTGCTCTATGAAATTACCACATGATCTAACCTGTCAGATGAATGTTGTAAATAACAAAAAAAAAAAACGGTGCCAAAAAAGCTAATTCTTGTTACCTTGCCGCACAAAAAGTGTAATATAGAGCAACCAAAAATCATATGTACCCTAAACTAGTACCAACAATACTGCCACCCTATCCCGTAGTTTCTAAAATGGGGTCACTTTTCTGGAGTTTCTACTATAGGGGTGCATCAGGGGGGCTTCAAATGGGACATGGTGTCAAAAAAACAGTCCAGCAAAACCTGCCTTCCAAAAACCGTATGGCATTCCTTTCCTTCTGCGCCCTGCCGTGTGCCCGTACAGCGGTTTACGACCACATATGGGGTGTTTCTGTAAACTACAGAATCAGGGCCATAAATAATGAGTTTTGTTTGGCTGTTAACCCTTGCTTTGTAACTGGAAAAAAAATATTAAAATGGAAAATCTGCCAAAAATGTGAAATTTTGAAATTGTGTCTCTATTTTCCATTAAATCTTGTGCAACACCTAAAGGGTTAACAAAGTTTATAAAATCAGTTTTGAATACCTTGAGGGGTGTAGTTTCTTAGATGGGGTCACTTTTATGGAGTTTCTACTCTAGGGGTGCATCAGGGGGGCTTCAAATGGGACATGGTGTCAAAAAAACAGTCGGCGCACCTTTCACTCTACGCCCCGCTGTGAGGCCGTACAGTAGTTTACAGCCACATATGGGGTGTTTCTGTGAACAGCAGAGTCAGGGCAATAAAGATACAGTTTTGTTTGGCTGTTAACCCTTGCTTTGTTAGTGAAAAAAATGGGTTAAAATTGAAAATTAGGCAAAAAAATGAAATTCTCAAATTTCATCTCCATTTGCCAATAACTCTTGTGCAACACCTAAAGTGTTAACGACGTATGTAAAATCAGTTTTGAATACCTTGAGGGGTGTAGTTTCTTAGATGGGGTCACTTTTAGGGAGTTTCTCCTCTAGGGGTGCATCAGGGGGCTTCAAATGGGACATGGTGTAAATAAACCAGTCCATAAAAATCAGCCTTCCAAAAACCAAACGGCGCACCTTTCACTCTACGCCCCGCTGTGAGGCCGTACAGTAGTTTACGGCCACATATTGGGTGTTTCTGTAAACAGCAGAGTCAGGGCAATAAAGATACAGTCTTGTTTGGCTGTTAACCCTTGCTTTGTTAGTGGAAAAAATGGGTTAAAATGAAAAATTAGACAAAAAAATCAAATTCTCAAATTTCCTCCCCATTTGCCAATAACTCTTGTGCAACACCTAAAGGGTTAACAATGTATGCAAAATCAGTTTTGAATACCTTGAGGGGTGTAGTTTCTTATATGGGGTCATTTTTGGGTGGTTTCTATTATGTAAGCCTCGCAAAGTGACTTCAAACCTGAACTGGTCCCTAAAAATTGAGTTTTTGTAAATTTCGGAAAAATTTCAAGATTTGCTTCTAAACTTCTAAGCCTTATAACATCCCCAAAAAATAAAATATCATTCCCAAAACAATTCAAGCATGAAGTAGACATATGGGGAATGTAAAGTCATCACAATTTTTTGGGGTATTACTATGTATTACAGAAGTAGAGAAACTGAAACTTTGAAATTTGCAAATTTTTCCAAATTTTTGGTAAATTAGGTATTTTTTTGTGCAAAAAAAATAATTTTTTTGACTTCATTTTACCAGTGTCATGAAGTACAATATGTGACGAAAAAACAATCTCAGAATGGCCTGGATAAGTCAAAGCGTTTTAAAGTTATTAGCACTTAAAGTGACACTGGTCAGATTTCCAAAAAATGGCCTGGTCCTTAAGGTGAAAATGAGCCCGGTCCTTAAGGGGTTAACTTTTTTTTAATCGTTTTTACTTTTCACTAGGTGGAGGATTCGACATGGTGGATATCAATCATGCACATAATCTGCAACATATATGTAGGCGTTTGAGGGATTACAACACATAGATATAAATGTATGCCCGTGCACCTCCTTTTTCATGTGGTCGTCACATAATGCCCGTAGGGTTTGATGAGTAGTTGATCATACTATTTTTGTAGGCTTTTTGATCCCCCGCTGTGTGTTTATGATGATCCCTATAGTCACGGGGACGCCTGGGATGGGATGATCATGTGATTGTGACGTATGGTCATGTGAATGGGTGAAGGATGTGGCGGTTAACTGATCATGTTGTGTAGTCAGATGACCAGGATCATATGACCATGAATTGAACAGCAAAACTATTATCAGGATAACAGTCCTGCGGAAGTGACGCAGGATTTTGCTGACCTGCGCAATGAAACCAGAAGCACGCCGATAACCTGTGCATTGGAATCCACATGACGATATCGCCTACAAGGTAATCATATGCTTTTTAATAATTTACACAAAACACGTAGTTATATTTGAACATTATTAGTAGAATTTCATTATTGGGTGTTGTAGAATGTAATGGAAGCTTTTGATAGGTGATTTCACTTTATTACCATGCTTGATACGGACTACCACGTAGTCGAAACGTTGCTGTTCTATTTGACTATGTTGCACATTGTCCCACTATGAATAAAGATACATGTCTGGAGATGCTGCCGTCAAGTCTGTCTATATGCATATCCTTTGGGTAGGTCATCAGTATCTGATTAATAATAATAATAAAATTTATTTATATAGCGCCACTATATTCCGCAGCGCTTTACAAATTTATGGGGTTCATGTACGAAACAAAACTAACTGGCTAATATGCAACTGAAACACTAGGAGTCAGGGCCCTGCTCGCAAGAGCTTACAATCTATGAGAAATTGGGGTTGACACATAAGGTAGTTGATTGCGATAAGTAGGATTTGAGCCATTATTGAACTGACAGGAGTGGTGCCGGACGATCTGCTTCCTTCAGGTTTGGGACTACTAGAGGATCGAGTTTAGGCCATAGGAGTTGGTGGGGGAAGGTTTAGTCTGGGAAAAGTCCTTTTAGGTAGCTTGATAAGCCTGCCTGAAAAGATGTGTTTTTAAGGCAGGTTTGAAGGTGGAGAAGTTGTGAATTGACCTAGTATTCCGGGGCAGAGTATTCCAGAAAGTAGGTGCAGCTTGAGAAAAGTCTTAAAGACGGGAGTGAGAGGTACGAATTATGGAGGTTATTAGTCTTAGGTCGTTAACAGAACGGAGAGCACGAGTAGGGTGGTAGATGGAGATGAGGGAGGAGATATATGGAGGTGCAGCACTGTGGAGAGCTTTGTGGGTGAGGGTGAGAAGTTTGAACTGTATTCTGTGGTGGATGGGCAACCAGTGAAGTGACTGGCACAGACTAGTAGCATCAGTGTAGCGGCTGGATGGATAGATGAGCCTGGCTGCAGCATTTAGGACAGACTGAAGGGGGGAGAGTTTAGTGAGAGGGAGACCGATTAATGATGCGTGGCAGTAGTCAAGACGAGAATAAATCAAGGCAGCAACTGAGTTTTTGCCGTAAGAAAAGGGCGGATTCTGGCGATATTCTTGAGGTGCAGATGACAAGAGCGTGTAAGTGATTGAATATGGGGAACAAAGGAAAGATCAGAGTCAAATGTGGCCCCAAGACAGTGGGCGTCGTGTTGCGCAGGAGTTATGATAGTGCTGCAGGCCGAAATTGAAAGATCAAGTTTAGGTGAGTTAGTAGATGGGAAGGGGGGGGTATAACAAGAAGTTCAGTTTTTGAGAGGTTCAGTTTTAGATACAGAGAGGACATGATGTTAGAGACAGCTGCCAGACAATTACTGGTGTTTTGGAGTAAAGAAGGGGTGATGTCAGGGGATGAAGTGTATAGTTGGGTGTCGTCAGCATAGAGATGGTATCGAAAGCCAAATCTACTGATAGTCTCTCCGATGGGGGCTGTATAGAGGGAGAAGAGTAGAGGACCTAGTACTGAGCCCTGAGGAACGCCGACATCAAGAGGAAGAGGAGAAGAAGAAGAGCCAGCAAATGATACACTAAAGGAGCAGCCGGAGAGATAGTAAGAGAACCAAGAGAGAGCAGTGTCCTTAGGGCAATTGAGTGGAGCATGGTGAGGAGGAGTTTATGGTCTACGGTATCAAATGCTGCAGAGAGATCCAGAAGAATCAATAGCGAATAGTCACCATTTATTTTTGCTGCTAGGAGATCGTTAGACACTTTAGTAAGGGCAGTTTCTGTAGAGTGAAGAGGGCAAAAGGCAGATTGAAAGGGGTCAAGAAGAGAGTTTGCAGAGAGATAGCTTATTAAGCAAGAGTAAACAAGACATTCAAGGAGTTTATAGATGAAGGGGTGGTTAGAAATAGGTCTGTAGTTAGCAGCACAGGTCAGGTCAAGAGATGGTTTCTTTAGTAGTGGGGTGATGATAGAGTGTTTGAAAGAGGAGCGAAAGATACCAGAAGAGAGAGAGAGGTTAAAAATTGTAGTTAGGTGAGTGATGACAGCCGGAGAGAGGGACTGGAGGAGGTGTGATGGAATAGGATCACTGCTACAGGTTGTGGGTTGAGAAGAAGAGAGAAGCCTGGAGACTTCTTCCTCTGTTATAGGGTCAAAAGAGGAGGGTCCCACACCCGGGACCCCCCACCGATCGAATTTCGGAGAAGGTACTGGCACTTACAGTAGCTTGGTGTCGCAACTCAGCTCTATTCACTTCAATGGAGCTTAGCTGCCCCTTAGGCATGTGTCGTTACATGGCCTAGGCTAAGCTGGGAGAAGGCCATAACGCTACGATGCCTTCTCAAACACCTGAGTGGTGGGGGTCCCGGGTATCAGACTCCACCGATCAGATATAGATGGCCTATCCAGAGGATAGGTCATCAGTATAAAAGTCTTGGCCAGTATCCTACCAGCTAGTGCCACCTTACTTGTATAAAGGACTATCAAGCAAAGTTTAGAAAAAGTGAAAGCCAATCCTTATAAGAGGCCAATTTTATTGAAAACAAACATAAAAGTTAGTGATCCCCAAAATTATAAAGTCATATTTACAGCTGGTAATTACACGATAAAAGGGAGTGTGGTGATAGAGGGATCAAGATATTAAAATTATTAGGGGGTCATCACCTCTTTCATGGCCTTCCAGGCTGGGGACTGTAGCAATAAAGACCAGTAAGATGGAAAAACTTCATAGAAACCAGAGCCCTATCATAAAGTGTGAAGATCTCAGATACCAGCATGATACAGACCAGAACCATTAGAGGGGTCAGGAAAAGGCTAGTGTCCTTCCCACCGAGGTCACACATGAAACCCCTATCTTGCAATATACATCAAAGAAATAAGTGGACAAATCCATATTTGAGCCACGTGCTTCCTCCTGAGAACTCAGGCCATGTATATGCTTCTACGGTATCAAAGTCAAATCCATCCCAGCTCAGTAACAGGGAGCAATTAGATAACTCCAGCTATCCTGCCATTACCTCCGCCATGTTTAGTACGCAGGTGTGTGGGACATTCAGTGGATGGGAGGTAATATGAAATTGCTAAGGGGAATACCCAAAAATATATCTCAATACAAAGAGTTTGAGGCAGACATGTTTCCAGCAAGTGGTCGTAAAAAATGTCATAAAAGGTCATTACCATATTTCCTGGCCTCCTCTGACATCACAGGTGGGGGGGTTATGGGTAGTGATGAGCGAATTTCATATTTTGAAATTCGTTCACGCTTCGTTTGGTGGTAAAAGCAGAACTGCATTACGGATTCCGTCACCTCGCTATTTATTCCGTCATAATAGAAGTCTATGGGCTGCAAAATGGATCC
The DNA here is from genome assembly GCF_905171765.1 of Bufo bufo. Lineage (NCBI taxonomy): Eukaryota > Metazoa > Chordata > Amphibia > Anura > Bufonidae > Bufo > Bufo bufo. Next base: position 95,640,572 of record NC_053389.1, on the reverse strand, counting down.
TTCCCGTTTCCGTTATGCAGGGGAGTCCTCTCCTGCATAACGGAAACGGGACACAAGAATTAAAGGAAAATTAAAGGAAAAAAGACACAAGAATTGAAGGAAAATGGAGATGAAATTTCAAAATTTCACTTTTTTCCATTTTAATCAAGTTTTTCCTGTAACACAGCATGGGTTAACAGCCAAACTAAACTCAATATCTATTAACCTGATTCTGCAGTTTACATTAACACCCCATATGTGGTTGTCGACTGCTGTATGGGCGTACGGCAGAGCTTAGAACAGTTGGAGCACAATAGGGCTTTTGGAGGGCAGATTTCACTGGAATAATTTTCAGGCGCTGTGTCGCATTTGTAGGTACCCTGAGGTACCCCACAGTGGAAACCCCCAAAAAGTGACCCCATTTTGGAAACTACACCCCCCCAAGTAATTTTTCAAGGGGTGTAGTGAGCACTTTGGCCCAATATGCTTTTCATAGAATTTAGAAACCCTTGGCTTTAAAAAAGAAAAATTACATATTTTACTGAAAAATGGCACTTGAGGCCCAAGTTTTTGTTTTTCATTGTCACAAGGGATGACAGGAGAAAGTCACCACAAAATTTGTTACCCATTTTCTCCTGAATACGGCAACTCCCCGTATGTGGTTGTCGACTGCTGCATGGGCGTACAGCAGAGAACGATATGGTTTTTGGAGGGCAGATTTTACTGGAATAATTTTTAGGCGCTGTGTCGCATTTCAAGTTACCCTGAGGTACCCCAAAATGTGACCCCATTTTGGAAACTACACCCCTAAAGTATTCATCTAGGGGTGTAGCGAGAACTTTATTATTTTACTGTATTCATCTAGGGGTATAATAAGAATGTATTTTTACATTTTGGAGTTTGTCTAATTTTCCAAATTGTAATTAGCTAATAATATAATGAAATGCGGAGTGTTAAAAAACAGTGGATTGCATAATAAATAAAAAGTGGCCAAAAGTGCATAAAAAAGTTTAAAAAAATGTAAATTGATTAAATTCATAATCTAGATAAGTGTGGTAAATGCGGAAACACTGCTTAATGCAAAGTCCAGGCTGGACAGGTGTCACATTGATATGTGGTATCCCGCCATATCCCATTCTTTTAACAGACCCTACATCTCTTTTGGGCTCTGCTTTTTTTCGCAGTAGGGGGCACCTCTGATGGGAAATGTTGCCCTGGGATAATTCTGCTGGCATGACTAGATGACGCTATCCCACTGCTATCCTGGAGCTGCTCTCCAAATATAACATTTTTAATGATTTGTTCTTGAAAATCAAGATATGTTCCTTGGTTCCCTGCTTTTTGGAACATGACAAAAGAATATACAGGGCTACTGCATAAGGTGGGCTGCAAGTTTCTTATACCAAATGCAGGATTTCCTAAGCGTGCTATAGGGCTGCAGCATTTGGTCTGCAAGGTCCACCCCACCCATATGTTTATTGTAATCCTGTATGCAGACAGGTTTACAGACGGGTGGTATTTGTGTCGTGCACAGGAACAGGACTGTTACTGTCTGAATGTATAGATGTTATTATGAGGACATCTTTTTTGTCTTGATATTTTACAAGTAAGATGCCCCATTGCAAAGGCCCTTTATTTCCCCAGACTTCAATTTTTGGTTGACTAAAGGTTTGGGCAGGCCTCTTTGATTGCGGCGTATGGTGCCACATGCCACTTTCTTTCTGACTGAAAGGCACCTGAAAAGGGGTACACTGGTGTAATAATTGTCAACGTACAAGTGGTACCCTTTATCTAAAAGAGGGTGCAAAAGATCCCACACTATTTTACCTGCCAATTGAGGAAAGGGGGCATTCAGGAGGGCAAAACTGGGTATCTTTGCCTTCATACACTCTAAATTTATAGGTGTAGCCAGATCCGCTCTCAGAGAGATTATAATTTTTTTGCCCAAAACGTGCCCTCTTCCTTGGCAAATATTGTCGAAATTGAAGCCTGCCTTTAAAAAGGACAAGTGACTTGGTCGATGGCAATATTTTTTTGGGGTTTGGCCTTTTTAAATTTTTCATTTAAATAATTTATAAGGGGCCTAATTTTATAAAGCCTGTGATAGCTGGGAAAAAGGGGGTCAATCAGCACATCCCAATGCACAGGGGCACATTGCTATGGCTGAGAACAACACTGTAAAACAAAACATGCAATGCAACAGCTCTCTGCAAACCAAATAAAGTACAAAAACGCATAATAATTGCTAATGCTATACCTATAAATTAGAGATGCTTGGCAAATCATTTTGTACAAAATTATTTGAGCCCGTCTGCCACACGTCAAGGCGATCTCTGTAAGACTGGTTCCTAACACTAAATTCTACCTGTTATGTGCCATACAATTCAGGGAGTGTCATGGCTGTGGTCACCACATGGGGGGCACTGTGTGTCAGCGAAATGAAGAAATGGCAGGATTGTCTCAAATCGCTGTCTTGTCATTACTTCCCTGTACACGGGGGTATCATACAACACATCAGATGACTAATCAGATCTCATTGTGTTTTTTTTATGAGACCCATATTTAGAAGGAGGCCCCAAAATTTTAAAATGTCCCCCACAACAACAAGGCACCATACGCCATTCTTGACGTAATAGGAGGTGGGGTGACTAGCGATGAATTGAGCAGCATATGAAATTGGTCTACTCAACCATCAAATTTAGCAGTTCTTCTGATAAGAAGATTTAATTTAAAAAAATTCCACCCCCCCCTAACACCCTTAACACCATAACGGATGCCTGTGACAGAATACAATTCTGGAACAGACGGAGTATATGACTCTGTGGACATCTATTCGGGGTCGATGTCGCTAGTGCCCTTCAAAGAGCCTCGTCTGCGACTTTGCTGTGGCTCGTCATCACTAGTGTTAGCGGACGATGATGAAATTTGAAGAGAGAACGGCATCGGAGAAAGAGGTGAAATTATAATGATTATATATTTTAAAGCATTCTGTAGTATGGGGCAAATTTGTCATTATTTAGGAATAACTTTAATGCTGAAGACCCAAATAGGTTATTTGAAATGGATTGTCTACACCAGGCCACCCCTTTCATGATCCACCTTTGCAAGACAATTTTTTTCCTCTATCGCTCCATTGCATCTAAAATATTTGTATGTGTCTCCATGACAACAGACTACAAACAAACAAACCATGTGTAGTCTTATCCTACAGTCATCTGTCCCTATCTCTTACTAACATATATATTATAGGCTAGCAAAAAGTAGGGGACAAGTAGAGGATATTATGACTGAAGGATCAGACTACACAGGGATATATTGTTTTTTTCTGAAGTCTGCTACCATGGAGACATATCGGACCGCAAAATCAAAAAACAATTTGATTTGTAATTAACACTAATATAATTTGTAATTTGTATATAATAATATAATCCTGTAATTTGTAAAGTTCTTTAAATTTTTATTTTAGATGCAGTGAACCAATAAAAAAGACTGGTTACTTAACCCCTTAGTTTTTCTTCCTTTTTTCATCATCTCGTTCCAAGAGCTATAACTTTTTTATTTTTCCAACTATATAGCTTTATAAGGGCTTGTTTTTTACGGGACAAGTTGTAGTTTTTAATGGTGCCATTTTATGGTACACATAGATTTCTGATGAACTTTTATTAACTCTTTCTGCCACTGCGTTTTTACGTTATAAATTTTATAGTGTTATTTTTTTCTGTATAAATAACATAATATATTTATTCTCTGGGTCAGTACGATTACAGTGCTACCAAATATATATATATATATATATATATATATATATATATATATATATTTATTATTTTTATTTTTTTCTTTCTATGGAGTTGTGTGAGGGCTTGATTTTGCGGGTATTTTTCATCTGTATCATTTTGGAGTAAATGGCACTTTTTGATCACTTGTTATTACAATTTTTCAGTGGCAACTAAGAATAAATTAGCAATTCTGTCTTTTTTATTTATTTTTTACGGCGTTCACTGTAGGGGATGATTTATGTGATATTTATGTAGTCCGGGTCGTTACAGACGCAGCAATACCAAACATATGGGGGAGATTTTCTTTTGCAATTTTTTTCATTAAAAAGCGTATTTTCAATGGAAGAAAAGCGTACTTTTTTTAAGGGAGTTTTTTTATTTAATAAATGTGTTTTTTTTGTTTTTTTTACCACTTAATAGTCGCACAAGGGGACTATAACAGACCGTATTTTGATTGCTTTTAAAATACAATGCATTATCACTATAGTGCATTGCATTTTAATGGCAATGCTATTCTAACATTGACCAGCAGGCCTCACTAGGGAGGCGCAGCCTGCTGGAAATTACTAAAGGCTGGTCTGGGGCCTACATCAGAGCTCTGCCAGCCTTCACACACATCGGCACACCACAATCGCATTTGCGGGGTGCCGATGGGAGACAGAGGGGGTCCGCTTCCTCTGTCAGCACTTTACATGCAGCGGGCACCATTGCCCGTGACATGGAAAGTGTTTAACAGCCTGGATCGGCACTCCTGCCGGTCCAGGCTGTTAGAGCAGGGCCGCTGCTCTCATGTGAGAGGCGGGGACCCGTGCAGTGCTTAGACTGGGCCGGCGTAAAAAACTGGTGGCCCAGCCTAAGGCCCCTTAGTGACCGCCTTAAGAAGGCGTATGGGTGGTCACTAAGGGGTTAAAAAGGCTCTCTGACTTTGTATACTTATGTCCTGTCCTCTGGATAGGTCATCAGTATCTGATAGGTGGAGGCCCGACATCCAGAACCCCTGCTGATCAGCTATTTGAGGAGGCCTTCTTGCAGCTTATCCTAGGCCAGTGCCACTATATATTGTACGGCGCTGTGCTTGGTAAGCTGATCGGTGGTTGTCCTGGGTGTCGGACCCCCCACTGATCAGATACTCCTGACCTATACTGAGGATAGGTCATCAGTATAGAAAAAAGTGAGAAAACCTCTTTAAAGTGAACATTCCCTTTAAGAATCTTTTCTCTTAAACAGGCATTGTTGCGCTGCATTCCTAAGAGGACATGTAGTCAAGTGTTTGTTAGAAGACTTTCCTTTGCATTTGATCAATGAACAGCGATAATGATATTCTCTTTGTAATGTAATACAGTTTCCTGTGATACAAACACCTGCATGCCGTTCGTGATTAGATTGTTTTGTAGATCCCACAGTTACTTTTCTGTTTAATGCTCCCTTTGAATAATGGATAAAGCTGATATTGTTTGCCTTCATAAAAGCATTACTCTGGCTTATTGTGATGTGTTTAAAATAATCGACTGAATTTTAACAATAAGATGAAATAACTGTAAGAAGTTGCTTTGATGTGACTTACAAGTAAATCTTGAAGGTGTGTCTAGATCTGCAGCAATTATAGGAATGTTTTTTTAGCTCTACAGAAAAGAAATAATTTTTTAAAGAGCGACGTAGCAGATGTAGCGACACTTTCACTGGATGTGATATAAGGATGCTGTGGTATTTTTTTTATTTACAGTGTTAATCTTTTTTTATATTTTACGTTAAAGAAAAACACAAAAGTACAAATATAGGGGGTCATTTATTATCCAAAAATACGCCTATATTAGGTGTATTTCAGGCACAGATTGTGGTGCAATGGTTGGTTGCGCTGTAATCTGCCAATTTTCCCTACTCACAGCTGGTCTAAAAAAGTGGTTGTGGTGGGGAAGGGCCGGTAGGCCCGTCTCATTCCTCATTTTCTACGCCTTGTTTTTGTGTAGAAAATGGTCTGGATGCCCCCAAGTTATATAGAGTCCGACGCCTCTAACTTCGCCAGATTCACCGCCAGATATAGGGATTTTTAAGACCGGCGTTTAAAATGCTGGTCTTAATAAATAACCCCCATAATCTAGTTTTTGAGCTCTAGTTTCTAAATTAATAGTAGAGCTGGGAGAACGTGTTGCTTTATTCCCTCTACCATAATGGGACTAGATCCTATCAGGGAAATTCAAGGAAATCTTTCTGATCATATCCAGTCCTGTTTTTGGTGCTAAATACATGACTTTCACATGCAGCCATAAAAGCCTTTGTGAATGGAGACTTATTATCATGTAAGCATTATCATGCATAGTAATGAATCTAACGGCAGGACACACAGGGAAGCCAAGTGGCGCATGGTTAGAGCGTACTGCTTCATCTCCCTTGGCTGCTCTGACTGTGTTTTCTCCTGGTACGACATTGTTGACTGTTGACTCCTGTTACCAACTTCTGGGTTGCCTTACCTGGCTTCTGTTTATTCTCCTCTATACAATTTTTGGTATTATATAGTGACTTCATGTCCGTCATTCCTCTTAGCAACAGTATGTCCCAATATTTCTATTACCTGATTCCTCACCTGCTAAATGTTATGCAAGAAGTTAACCACTGAAGTAGCTTGAGTCAACTATTTCCTAGGGATAGTCAAGTCCCTTAAAGGTTTTCCAGGATTTATGTATTAATGATGGAGTTTATGAATACAGACACTCGATGGGGGTACCGGCAGTTGTACAGCTGCAGATCTAATATTGATGACCTATCCTAAGGATAAGTAAGTCCTGGAAAATCCATTTAACTCCCTAACAGTTTTACCCGACCTACCAGTTCAGCCCGAGGAAGCTAAAGATATGAGCCTGGTTTTAAAGAGCATCTGTCACCACAAAATGCAGTGCAATCTGAAAGCACCATGTTGTAGAGCAGGAGAGACTGAGCGAATTGATATGTTTTTGGGAAAATATTCAGTAAAACCTGTATTTTATATACTTATATCTTTTCTTTTTTTCCCCCTCCTGTGAACAGCATCAGTATAGGAGGGAGAGGTTATCAGTAATTCATAGCATTGGGTGTTTAATTGTACATAAGAGATAGTTGTCAGTCACTGATAACACCTCCTTCCTGTACCAATAGCCACAGGAGGTGAAAAAAGCAAACATTTAAATGCATAAATTACAGGTTTTACTGAGTCCTTCCCCCTCAAAATATTTATCAAACTGCTCAGCTTCTCCTGCTCTATAACATGGTGCTTTCAGATTGCATTGCGTGGTGACAGGTCCTCTTTAAAAGCTGACAATCTAAGCTTTAAAACATGACCACTAGTTCCTCTACATTGGAAAATATAGCTTTTAGAAATTGGGTCGGGAGTGATAGCAGCTGAAAGCATGTTTCAGTTGCTTTCACACCGAAACCGATTTCTAAAAGGTTAAATGTCCCCATGTAGAAGAGTTAATGCTGCGATAGTCAGCTTTCAAACAAGACAAAGACCATATCTCTATCTTCTACAGATGCTCAGATATAAAGGGATAAACAGCCCCTTCAGTTGGCTTTGATCCCAGCCAGGAGAGTGTGGTAGCTGATAGGTTGCAGGGAGGAGAGAAAAAAAATCCTCTCTCATGATAATGATTATCACTAGAGTGGAATCTAATATATTAGCCCTCACATGATTATGTCAGAGAAATAAAAATGTTCTGGGTATTGGGAATATGGCGACGCAAAAACAGATTATTTTGTAAAGACAAGTGTTTTGCAAGCAGTACAATACAAACTATAAAAATTTGGCATCAGCATAATTGTACCGAACCACAGAATAAAGTTATAATGTTGTTTACAGTGCATTCAGAAAGACCCTTTCACTTTTTTCACCTATTGTTATGTTGCGCCTTGTACTAAAATAAAAAAATGTTTTTCAAGTTTCCCCCCATCAATGTGCGCTCAATACTGTATAATAAGAAAGTGAAATCAGAATTTTAGAAATGTTAGCAAATTTATTAAAAAGGAAAAACTTTAGTTTTGCATGTACATAAGTATTTGAACACTTGATATTTAGCTCTGGGGGCCTTCCATTTCTCTTGATTATTTTTGAAGTGTTCTACACCTTGATTGGAGTCACCTGTGGTAAATTCAGGTGATTGGACGTGATTTGGAAAGACACAGCCCTATCTATATAAGGTCTCATAGCTGACAATGCAGATCAGAGCAAAAACCAAGCCATGAGGAGGAAAGAACTACTGAACTACTTTGCGCACTAGTGATTGTCATAAATCACATCTCCAGTGACAAACCCTCCTCCGCACCTTCTCTCTGTACCAGTCTGTCACTTATTTCATGTTTATTGTTTTTGTCTTACATTATGCACTTAAAGGGGGTTTGTCACCCAGAAAGTCACTGTTAAACCAGGCACAATGGTGGTCATTTACAAAGACTTTACACCTGGTTTTTGACGAATGGCAAATTGCGTAAAAGAATTTGCAAGTTTTATCTTTTATTCCGTTCTCATTACTTTAAAAAAATGTAGGCATAGCTTAGTGGAACAGGTGTGGCCTCCACAGCTTGACATATTTATCCATATGCAAATGATCCATTAAGTGCACCGAGGGTAGGCCTAAGTCACTCTGTGCATATCTGCTCCTCCTGCTTCCTCTGTCAGCTACTCCCTTTCCTTCTTGATTGACAGGGCCAGGAAAGATGACTATGTAGAAAATTGCTATCAATCAAGGAGGAGAGGGAGGGGCTGGCAGGAGGAGCAAGGGTGCACAGAGTGACTTGGGCCCGCCCTTGCTGCACAAAACTGCTCATTTGCATATGGATTAAAAGTACTTGTTCTCCACAATGAAGCAACAGATTGTTAAGTGAAAGGTATCATTACATTCAGCTGAACTAGCCCTAAAAGGCACCGTGACTGGTTCAACAGCGAATTTCCTGGTGACAGATTCCATTTGAACCCTTTTTATATGTAGAATGCCCTGAAATAATAATAATAATGTGACCAACGTTACTGACCTTGGCTATTCTGACTACGACTACCTGCATCATCGGCTCCAGTTTTATTTGTTTCTACAATGATCTGGAAGTGACTTTCTGCATTAGATTATGTTATATATGATTCACTCGAGGTACGTTTCTTTATTAACAATTCATAGTGTCATGCCCACTAGTAAGGCCTGTTTTACACTTGCTTTATTGTTTTCCAGTATTGAGGTCCAGTAGAGGATCTCAATACCGGGAAAAAAACGTTTCCGTTTATTCCTCATGCATTCTGAATGGAAAGAGATCCGTTCACGATGCATCAGGAGGTAGCAGCATTCCGTTTTGTGACCGGACACAAAAACGCTGCAAGCTGCGGTTTTGTGTCTGGTCAAAAAAACAGATCCATCACTGGTGATGGAACTGTTTATTTAGGAACCTAAAAATCCGGATCTGTCATCCAATGACTTTCAATGTATTTAGTGACCGTTTTTTTCCCGTTTTGATTTCACACAACTGCATCCTAATGGAACAGATGCATCCTAATGTGTAAAATCAAAACAGATCTGTTTAATTCCTCTATTGAGATCCTCTGCTTAAGGGCTGATTCACACGAGCGGATGCCGTTCGTGTCATCCGCAGCGTGAATTAGAGCCAAGCCGCGCTCTGGACAGCAGAGACACTGAGCATTAACATGATTGATAATACTCCGTGCCTCTCTGTGATCTTTTTTACTACAAAATCACAGTGAGATAAAGTTGTCACCGTGATTTTGTAGTTAAAATGTCACAGAGAGGCACGGAGCATTATCAATCATGTTACTGCTCTGTGTCTCTGCTGTCCAGAGCGAGGCTTGGTTCTCTTTAACGCTGCGGATGACGCGCACGGCATCCGCTCGTGTGAAAGAGCCCTAACTGTGTGAAAGAGCCCTAAGTATCCACTGGTTCCAGCTACGCTAGATGTTATCCAGACACCGGACTAGTTTAGGGCACCAAAGTCCTGAGCCCGGCTGAGCACCTCGATATGCAGGTTTTGGGAAAGAGGGTTCTATATGCAAAATGGTTCATAAACATTACAATGAGGTGTAAGGGATCGCCTCTTATTCGGGGGTCATTCTCACAATGCCAAATAAACATTGCTTTATTTGGCACCTCAGCAAAACCAAAACAAACAATACAAATAAAACACCTGCCCGGCTGGGCTCTAACTGAACATGAGGACTCCCTACCTCACTGAAAGCCCTGTTCACACACGGCAAGAACATGCGGCTTTTCCCAGCCTAACAATCCAGCACTTCCAGGCTGTAACAAAGTCCAGTACCTTTTGGGGGATTGTGGCCCAGAAGTCCTCCTGACTCTGGCCTAGCGACGGTCGATTCCAAGACCTCGCGGAGTCCCCACTTGTACAGAGCCTTCCCAGGCCTCTGCTGCACACAGACTCTTCCTCCTCCTAACAGTCTGGACTGGGCTCTTATCCCAGACTGATTGTTCCACCTGGTGCGACCTCTGACCTGCTGATTGACAGCGAAGAAATGGAAACTCCTGCCATATCTCTCCCCTAGCAGCCGTGAGGCCTGTCACTGCCTCACATATCCCCCCCCACCTTTGTTCAAGCCCGTAGGGGTGAACACTAGCACCAAACCCAGATGCTTGTGAGAGGGCATCTACCTGGCCTACAGTCTTCCCTTTATTCTGCCAGAGCCAGGACAACAGCGCTTGGTTTGTCACGAACACGAGTTTATTATGGATTAGATCATATCTATGGGACTTTCTTCCCCATCTCATGAGCAGGTACTCTCTTTCACGAGCGAGGATGTTAAGCCTTCGCACCCGTGGCCTCTCTCTTTTCTTTCTTTTTCTCTCCACATTTGGCCTTCGGCCTCTGGAACTTCTCTCAGAAGATGTTTTTACAGTTGCAAGAAAAAGTATGTGAACCCTTTGGAATGATATTGATTTCTGCACAAATTGGTCATAAAATGTGATCTGATCTTCATCTAAGTCACAACAATAGACAATCACAGTCTGCTTAAACTAATAACACACAAAGAATTAAATGTTACCATGTTTTTACTAAACACACCATGTAAACATTCACAGTGCAGGTGTAAAAAATATGTGAACCCCTAGTGTAATGTTTACTATCTTTACTCACTCCAAACACTCTACACAGTTACTCTGCCCACTCCATAAAGTTACTCTGCCCAGTCCAACCTTGTTTTTTTTTTTTACCAAACTTTATTAAATTTCCAACAATAACAATTATATAAAGCATATCATTATTAACATATTTTTTTATACCCCCCCAAATCCCCCACCCTTCACCACCACTCCTCCGTCCCAAGACCGAGGGGTAGTGGTGGAGGGTGGAAGAGCGGAGGAAGCTCTATGAATTCCAGTCTCCCCAGATTCCAATCCATTTTTTCCTCAGTATTTCTCTGCTTATACAAAATATATTCATATCTCTTAGTAATATTCACCAGATTTAACCATGTATTCACAGTGGGACTGTTTCGCGAAAACCAAGAACATGCTATCAAAAGTCTTGCCAAAAACATTATATTAAATAAAAGATTTTTTTTATATTGCTGACAACTCACCTTGGCCAGCTCACCCAATACCCAACATTCAGCGGAAAAAGTGATCCGCACCTTCAATTTTCCCTCAATATATTTATGAATAGCCCCCCAGTATTGTTTCAACTCTACACAGGAGCAGAACATATGCAAATAATCTGCTTTAGGAACATCACACCTAGGACAGTTGGAATCATTCCTAATCCCACATCTACTAAGCCAAAGAGAAGTGACATAAAGTCTATGTAAAATATTAAACTGTACCAAAACGTGTTTAAAATGATGTGAGACCAATTTTAAATTCAAAGTTACATTCCCCTGGTCATTCAGATGGATCATTGGACATTCATTTTGCCAAGTCCTGCTAATCGTGCTATAAGTACATTTTTATAAAGTTGGGAAATCTTCATCTTCTGATCCAGGTTCCCTATCCACTCATTAAATTGTATTGAAGTGTGTATTTGAAGCCTAATTTTTTTCTTTATACTCAAAAGTGCCGATCTTAGCTGTAAATACCGAAACCATAATCATTTCTGTGCTTTTTCTCTCTGTGATAAATCTGTAAATGAAATAATATCTCCATTACTTACTACCTGTGTCAAATATAAAATATTACTTTTTTGCCAATATTGATCCTTAGCTAATTCATCTAAAGTTTGTAAGTGCTGATTATACCACAAATGAGTGCATCCCAGTGAACCTTTCACTCCACACCATAGTCTAATAGAGTACCATGACTTCATAAAGAGATTTCTGGCAGATCTAAATTCCCTATCTGGGTTGATCAATTGATCAGACTCCAATAGAGTGAAAAAATTATCATATGGAGATCTGTTCACTAAATCCCTACAAAGTGGGCTATCATTCCATTCACGGAGAAAACAAAACTGTGCAGCTAAGAAATAGCCCCTGAAACAGGGGAGGTTAACTCCTCCCCTCTCCAGGGGCTTATACCAATGCTCTAACTTAAGTCTTACACGTTTCCTCCCCCAAAGTAAATCGTTAATAACCCTTTTGATTACTTTGAAGAACCTATCCGGAATCCAAACTGGAGAATTCCTAAAGAGATAGAGTAACTGATGGAGAATCACCATCTTAAATAGAGATATTCTATCAGCCTTTGATAAAGGTAGGCGAAGCCACGTTGTTATTTTTGACCTTAACTTATTTATCAATGGCGTCAAATTAAGCGGGATAAAGTCTTCCACCCTAGGGGAGTGCTATAAGTACATTTTTATAAAGTTGGGAAATCTTCATCTTCTGATCCAGGTTCCCTATCCACTCATTAATTTGTATTAAAGTGTGTATACTCAAAGGACTCAGCGATTTTCAGGGTGTTCAAAGGGTTCTCATTGGGGAATGTCAATTTATCTAAGGGCATAGTTGTAGTATCTAGTGGCATAAGCGTGGTTTTATCCCAATTTACATCCAGACCTGAGACTTCTCCAAAAGAGTTTATCGTTTGCATGATAGTTAACAAAGTAGATTTTGTCTGTTGGACATAAAATAAAATATCATCTGCATATAAAGAAATGCAATCTTCCGTTCCCAATACCCCAAACCCTAGAATCCTAGGATCTTGTCTGACCCTGGCAGCCAGGGGTTCAATATAAATATCGAATAGAAGAGGAGAAAGTGGACATCCCTGGCGAGTGCCTCTAGTCATAGGAAAACTTCTTGTGAGATGACCATTTATATTGAGTCTTGCGGTGGGGAATCTATAAAGAAGTTTAACCATATTAATAAACCTAGGGCCAAAGCCCATCCTATGAAGCACTCTCCATAGAAATCCCCACTCAACTGTATCAAAAGCCTTAGACGCATCTATAGACAAAATAGATCGTGAAGACCCTCCAGACGTCTGTATATTAGAAAAAAGGCGATGTAAATTATAATGAGTCCCCTTATTAGGAATAAAGCCGTTTTGGTCTGGATGTATAATTGATGTCATAACACTAGATAGCCTCATAGCTAAAATTTTAGAATAGAGTTTAACATCTGGAGAGAAATAGGTCTATAAGATCCCAACTCATTAGGGTCTTCACCCTTCTTTAATATTACTGTTATGACGGCCTCTGTCATTGTTTCTGGTAGGACCCCCTCCTTTATTGAATCAGAGAGTGTTCTCCACAGATGGGGAAAAACAATCTCCCCGTATTTACGATAAAACTCATACGGGAGTCCATACAATCCGGGGGAAGAATTACCTGAACAGGCCTTCATTGAATCCTCTATCTCTTGGGGACACAAGTCCATCTCCAAACGTTCTTTTTGCCCATCTGTAAGAACCGGAAGGGAGATAGAGTCCAAGTATGAGTCAATCGCAGCCTCTGAGAGGACACTCTCTGATTCATATAGTTCACAGAAAAACTTTATAAATACTTCTATTAAGTATTTACGATCAATTAAGTATCTACGATCAATTCTAGACATAGATCTTCCAGATTTACTAACACAGGAGAAAGCAAATTTTTCTTTAAATAGATATTCCCAAACATCCACGAGACCCACCTCTTGGCAAAAACGAGCCAGGGGGGACCCCTGGACCAGGGAGCACCCATTCCCTCCAGAGCAAATCCTATCTACCTCTGGATTCATCACACAATTGAAATCCCCATTGACTATCACCAAGCAATCAGGCGACTGATCCACAAAGGCCATCAAACAATTCAGTACCTGCCTAGAAAACGGAGGGGGAATATAAATAAAAGCCAAGATACATAACTTTCCATCAAGCCTACCATAAAGAAAAACATATCTCCCCTGTTTGTCCATAGAGGATGCCAAACATAGAAAATTAATCTGTTTGTGAATCAATACTGTAACTCCTCTGGAATAGGCAGTATATGTGGAATTAATCCTAAAGTGCCCAGGTACCACTCTCCTCAAGCCTCACTCCATTCCCCACCTCAACGTTGGACGCATCGCAGCCCACCCTTCCCTCTAATCCCCCCCACCCTTGCCCTCCCCCCACCCAAACACTCCATATCCCCCTTGATCTGTAGATTTAAAAAAACAGACCTCTTAACTAAGACCATCCCTCCCCCACTCAACCAGCCGGAATTCCATCAACCAAAAAAGAAGAAATAAACCAGAACAAGAAAGCACAAAGTATCAAGAAAAAAAAAAAAAGCATATTTTAAACATTATTCCTATCTAACCAATCGGTGGCCATATCTGGAGTGTCAAAAAAGAGTACGGTTTCATTAAATACAACCCTTAACTTAGCTGGATACAAAAAAAGAGTACTTAATGTCCTTGCCCTGAAGACGTTTTTTAACATCTAAAAAAGTACGTCTTTTATCTTGAACTTCTTTCGAAAAATCGGGAAAAAAATAAAGTTTACACCCATTATAAAAAAATCGGAGGTGCATTCCGTGCACGCCTTAGGATCATATCTCTATCACAAGCAGCTAACATCTTAATGATTACAGTCTTTGGCGGCCTCCCCGGAATCAATTTGCCCCCAGGGATTCGATGGGCCCTTTCGATTAGAAACAGTGCTGAAAAATGTTCCTTCCCAAAATTTTCAAAGATTATAGATTGTATCGTTCCTGCTAGATTTTTTTCATCAGGGGTTTCTATTAAGCCAATAATTCGTACATTACATCTTCTTGACCTATCCTCTAGGTCCACCGTTTTTTTTTCAGATAGTTATAGTCCTTTTTTACTGTACTATTCTCAGCCTTTTATTTCTTGCTCCAGACTAACCTTGCAATAGTGCGTACAAGCCTTATCCACTTGGAAAAACGTTCAAAGCGTTGACAGCCCAAGACGAGTCTTTGTTCAGTTCTGGTGGCGAGGGTTGCGACTTCAGGACAAATCTCTGGATCCTTGTCAGGTTCTAGAAGACCAAAGACGTCAGCCGTGGTCTCTTCTGTGTGATCCAGCAGGAATTCAGGACCTGTTAACCAGGAAGAATTTGCAAATACACTTGCAGACACTGGCCTAGTAGCATGATCTGCAGGATTAATTTCGGATGGGACATAATGCCATTGTTCAGGTTTAGATGATTTCCTGATTCTTTCTACACGGTTGCTGACGTAGACATAGAAACATTTAGTCTGGTTGTATATGTAGCCCAGAACAACCTTACTGTCTTTGTAGAATTTGGTGTCATCTATCTGAATGTCTAGCTTGCGTAATATGAAATCTGCGATTTCTACAGCTAGCACAGTCCCACAAAGTTCAAGCCTAGGAATTGTGTGCTCAGGCTTAGGTACTAACTTAGCTTTCCCAAACAGAAACCCTATGTGGGTTTGATTAGAAGAGTCTCTCACCTTGAGGTATGCAACAGGCGCTATGGCCTCAGTAGACGCGTCTGAGAAGATGTGAAGCTCTTTTCTCCGGCTCGTAGCAAGGGAAGCTGAGGTGTAGCAGCGTGGTATATGGATTCCATCTAAGGGGTGTAGAGATTGCTTCCAGGACTCCTACTTTGCAAGCTTGTCAGATGGCAGTGGAGCCTCCCAATCTTTAATAGACTCTGAGAACTGGCTAAGTAAGGCTTTACCTTGTATGGTGATGGGAGCCACAAATCCCATTGGATCATATAGGCTGTTTACCACTGACAGAACACCACGCTTGGTAAATGGCTTGTCTGTAAAGCTGACTTGATTGTTCAGGTTTAGATGATTTCCTGATTCTTTCTACACGGTTGCTGACGTAGACATAGAAACGTTTAGTCTGGTTGTATATGTAGCCCAAAACAACCTTACTGTCTGTGTAGAATTTGGTGTCATCTATCTGAATGTCTAGCTTGCGTAATATGAAATCTGCAATTTCTACAGCTAGCAGAGTAAATGGCTTGTCTGTAGAGCTGACTTGAAAGCTGAAAGTGTCATTTAATAAGTCCCACCGTAGGCCCAGACTTCTCTGTATAGGTGGCATGTCCATTCCCAGATTTAAGTCCTTAAACCCTGTGGCATGATCGCCAGGTTGAAAGGCTTTCATAACAGCAACACTATTTGAGGCAATTCTGTGTTAGCCTCAGAAAGCATACCTTGTGTCCTTTGGAACAGGTCTATGGCTTCTTCGTCTGTAGGTAAAGACTTAAGTCCATCGTCAACATAAAAGTCTCTCTCAACAAAGTGTCGAGCATCCGCTCCATACTCCTTTTCTCCATCAATGGCAGTCCTTCGTAAACCGTATGTTGCAACAGCGGGTGAGGGACTATTTCCGAAAACATGTACTTTCATGCTGTATTCAATAATCTCATTGTCCATGTTATTGTTACGGTGCCACAGAAACCTTAGAAAGTTCCTATGGTCTTCGCGTACAATGAAGCAATGAAACATCTGTTCAATATCAGCAGTTATGGCAACTGGTTCTCTTCTAAATCTCATAAGTACGCCTACAAGGTTGTTGGTTAGATTCGGGCCAGTGAGAAGAACATCGTTTAGGGATACACCTTGATGCTTGGCACTGGAGTCAAATACTATCCTGATTTGTTTTGGCTTACGTGAATGATACACTCCGAAGAAAGGCAGATACCAGCACTCATCGTGTCTTTGAAGTGGTGTCGCTGGTTCGGCTTGATCATTGTTAAAGATCCTTTTCATAAAGGCGATGAAATGGTCCTTCATTTCAGGTCTGTTCCTTACTGTTCGTTGAAGTGAGTTGAATCTGGATAAAGCCTGTTCACGATTGGTGGGAGTTTGGCCCTTGTAGCACGAAGAGGTAATGGTGCAACCCAGCTGTTAGACTCATCCTGAAAGAATTCCTTATCCATTATTTTGATTAATTCTCTGTCTTCAACTGACAAGACTATTTTGTTTCCTCACTTGAAGTACAAAACACTGTGGTACCTAGGTTGTCATCACAAAGGACAGGAGTAACATCAGGTACTTGGATGATGTCAAGAAGCTTCTCCTTTACTTCATAATGGTGAGGGCACTGTTTGAAGTGGGATGCACATCCGTTTCCCAACACGTAAGTCTTGAAGGAGTGGATCTCAGATGGCATACACATCTTGTCCAAGCATACATCGCCCACTATTACCCAGCCTAGGTCAAGTCTTTGTGCATAAGGGGCGGTGTCAGGCCTATTGCACTGATCGCGTATTTTATGTACTCTGATAATGTCGCTTCCTAACAGGGCTAAGATTTCAGCATTCTTGTCCAGTGCAGGAATCTCATCAACAAGGTGCCTTAAATGAGGCTGGTGATATGCAGCTTCTGGAGTGGGAATCTCTTCCCTTTCGTCTGGTATCTGGTCACATTTGACTAACGTTGGTAGGGGTATGCCCTCCTCCTCGTTGATATGAGAGACCATGAACCCGTCAACCCTTCTTCTGAAGGTCTCTACACGACCAGAACAGGTTCTGAGAGTATATGGTGTTGCGTGACCTTCTATGCCAAAGATCGCAAAGAATTTAGGCTTAACCAGGGATCTGTTACTCTGTTCATCTATCATGGCACACATCCTAGCAGCTTTCTCAGGATGATCCCTTGGGTATATCTTGACTAGGCATATCTTGGCACAGCATTTGTGGTCCTTACCTTCTCCACAGACTTCTGTACATGAAGAAGAGACATTATCTTTGGTTGGAGCATGACCTTGTTGCTCCCCGCCATGATTTGAGACAGGAGTGGAGGTAGGATGCTGTGGGTTGTCTGGAAGTGGAGTAGGATGCATGGCTGTAACATGTATGTCGCTACCGCATTCTGTGCACTTGATGACAACTTTACAGTCTTTAGCAAAATGGCTATAAGAAGCACAGCACTTGTAGCATATGCCAAGTTTCTGAAGAATCTCCCTGCGCTCTTGTAAAGTGTTTGCCCTAAGCCCACGATATTTCTTAAGAGGGTGAGGCTTCTTGTGAATAGGACACTGACGATTAGGGTCTTTATCTCTGTCATCCACAATGCCCTGATCAATAAGTGAGGTTTCGAAGTGAGATGTCTGTCCTTTTAACAGACATAGCTCTATTTAAGTGTCTACATTTAGCTGCTATATTATCATACCTTGATGATGGTGAGGATGAAGCAGGCAGGTTGGGTTCACAGAAGCTGAAGCTGGTGTTAATGAGCTCACGTACCATGTATCTGGCAAAGTCATTCATGTCTGGTCTTTCACTCCTTGGTGTCAAAGTAACTTGTGGAACCCCTTGGGTGTGAAAGTTCTCTGGTGATATAGGGTGAGGTTTACCAGGGTAAAATGATGTTGCATGAGCGTTTAACTGTGGTGTAGTCTCTAAGGCTTGTGCTGGCTTTGGTTCGAGCTGCAGCGTATTACTGGAAGTCACCTTGTTGTTGACATGAGTTGATCCGGTTTGCTGCATAGATGTACTTGCGTTGTAGACTTGAAGAAGCTCAGACATATAGAGCTGAGAGGTCTCTGCGTTGGGAGTCAGAACAGTGTTAGTAGGAGGTATAGGAGATGACTCTGTATATTTGCAGATGTTATGCTTTAGAACGTATTCACTGGTGCGTTCAGCTGGATCTTCCAGTTCTGCTGGGATAAAGCAGTCTGAATTAGTACTTTGTCCCATTGCTTGTTCAAGGACATTCAGCCTTGCTAGAGAAGCTGCTTCCTCCCCTTCCATTTGCAGAATCTTTATTTGTGAATCTGCCTCTGCTTGGAGAGCTTTGCTTTGAGCTTCCATCTTGGCTTGATGAGCTTCTATCTCTGCTTGCTTTCTGGTAAAGGGGCTTTGCGTCTTTTTTGATTCTGCATCAGCGCGGGCCTCTATTAACTTATCGCTTAATGTTGATCTTCTGGAACGAAAGGATCTGGAAAAAAGTGCAGTGCTCTTGGTTGTGGTGGATCTGTGAGATCTGGTCTCCTGCAGTTGAATAATGCAGAGTTCTGCCTTAAACTTAGCATTTTGCACTGCGAGATCCCTTTGTTGGTTCAGTGCATCAGTCCTGGTCAATTCTGCTGAAGAATCCTCTATATTAGAGTCCTTCAAGAAGGCTGAGTATTTTGCAGACAACTGCTGGTAGCGTACATACACAGCAAATAGGTGATTTATAGAGTCTCTTATTTCAGGTGGTTGATCATTAGAGTCTGACAAAACTGACATGCGGTGTGAGGTTCTGTCCCACAGGTCTGACAGATTACTGGAAAACTCATCTCTAATGGTTTGATAGTTTTCTCTGAGTTTCTGTGTTGGTTTATTGTAGGTTTGGGTCTTACACTCTGTTTGGTAATATATGCAGAATCTGCTCCCTGTACGTCTGCCGGTTCAGAGGCATGATGTATCTGCATTGGTTCAGCCATAAAAGAGTGTTCAGAGCCTTGTCTAGACATTTTTTATGGTTTTGCGAAAAAAAAAAGTGTACTGTCTCTTTAAGAAGACGAATAGCAGCTTAGACAGGTGAGGTAATAGTGCAATGTAGAGAAACAGTTTTCAACATTCACTTGAAGTGCAGTAAGCTTGTGCGACCATGTGCTTTCACAAGATGGCGGATGGCACTGAGCTTGATTGCAGATTAGGCACACACATCTACAAAGCAGGCTTATATCTATTGTGGCCATGAAACAGCCCTCGAAAAGATGTTTTAAAACTGACTGGATTGACTCCATTCTGAAAATCTTGTAAGAGAGAAATTTATTTAGATCTTTTAAGTTTATAATAGTTCTGAATGTGCCATCTGGTTTGGGAACCAGAAAAAGGGAAGAATAGAAACCTTTTTCTTTCTCTGACTCTGGTACTGGAACCAGTACATTTTTCTCTAACAGAGAAGCAATCTCCTGTTGTAAAGCTAGGTTTTTTACTGAATTTCTTAGGATGTTTGTGACTTTGAATCTGTCCGGCAGGCAGATTCGGTCTTCTAGAACATGACAAGGATCCAGAAATTCGTCCTGAAGTCGCAACCCTCGCCACCAGAACTGAACTCGTCTTGGGCTGTCAACGCTTTGAACGTTTTTCTAAGTGGATAAGGCTTGTACGCACCATTGCAAGGTTAGTCCATATCGTGCACTGCTTTCACACACAGCCCACGGATGGGTCCGCGGAAAAAAAAACGGAAAACGGCACAACGGCCACGGATGCACACAACGGTCGTATGCATGAGGCCTAACATGTCATCATTGTCAATGAATGGGTTCAGTTTAGCAATTGGACTGTTTTTTGGAATGTCCCTCTTGTCACGGATACAATTAATTTCAGAGCCGAAGACATCCTGTTGTACACTGCGTATTATGATCATTTCACCTTTAGCAATGTCCTTTGCAGAAAGGTGCTTTTGACACACGTGCCAACCTTGACATTGAACATCCGTGGGCTGTGTGTGAAAGCAGTGCACGATATGGACTAACCTTGCAATGGTGCGTACAAGCCTTATCCACTTAGAAAAACGTTCAAAGCGTTGACAGCCCAAGACGAGTTCAGTTCTGGTGGCGAGGGTTGCGACTTCAGGACGAATCTCTGTATCCTTGTCAGGTTCTAGAAGACCGAAGACGTCAGCCGTGGTCTCTTCTGTGTGATCCAGCAGGAATTCAGGACCTGTTAACCAGGAAGAATTTGCAAATACACTTGCAGACACTGGCCTAGTAGCATGATCTGCAGGATTAATTTCGGATGGGACATAATGCCATTGTTCAGGTTTAGATGATTTCCTGATTCTTTCTACACGGTTGCTGACGTAGACATAGAAACGTTTAGTCTGGTTGTATATGTAGCCCAAAACAACCTTACTGTCTGTGTAGAATTTGGTGTCATCTATCTGAATGTCTAGCTTGCGTAATATGAAATCTGCAATTTCTACAGCTAGCAGAGTAAATGGCTTGTCTGTAGAGCTGACTTGAAAGCTGAAAGTGTCATTTAATAAGTCCCACCGTAGGCCAAGACTTCTCTGTATAGGTGGCATGTCCATTCCCAGATTTAAGTCCTTAAACCCTGTGGCATGATCGCCAGGTTGAAAGGCTTTCATAACAGCAACACTATTTGAGGCAATTTTGTGTAGTCTGAGGTTAGCCTCAAAAAGCATACCTTGTGTCCTTTGGATCAGGTCTATGGCTTCTTCATCTGTAGGTAAAGACTTAAGTCCATCGTCAGCATAAAAGTCTCTCTCAACAAAGTGTCGAGCATCCGCTCCATACTCCTTTTCTCCATCAATGGCAGTCCTTCGTAAACCGTATGTTGCAACAGCGGGTGAGGGACTATTTCCGAAAACATGTACTTTCATGCTGTATTCAATAATCTCATTGTCCATGTTGTTGTTACGGTGCCACAGAAACCTTAGGAAGTTCCTATGGTCTTCGCGTACAATGAAGCAATGAAACATCTGTTCAATATCAGCAGTTATGGCAACTGGTTCTTTTCTAAATCTCATAAGTACGCCTACAAGGTTGTTGGTTAGATTCGGGCCAGTGAGAAGAACATCGTTTAGGGATACACCTTGATGCTTGGCACTGGAGTCAAATACTATCCTGATTTGTTTTGGCTTACGTGAATGATACACTCCGAAGAAAGGCAGATACCAGCACTCATCGTGTCTTTGAAGTGGTGGCGCTGGTTCGACTTGATCATTGTTAAAGATCCTTTTCATAAAGGCGATGAAATGGTCCTTCATTTCAGGCCTGTTCCTTACTGTTCGTTGAAGTGAGTTTAATCTGGATAAAGCCTGTTCACGATTGGCGGGAGTTTGGCCCTTGTAGCACGAAGAGGTAATGGTGCAACCCAGCTGTTAGACTCATCCTGAAAGAATTCCTTATCCATTATTTTGATTAATTCTCTGTCTTCAACTGACAAGACTATTTTGCTGTCCTCACTTGAAGTACAAAACACTGTGGTACGTAGGTTGTCATCACAAAGGACTGGAGTAACATCAGGTACTTGGATGATGTCAAGAAGCTTCTCCTTTACTTCATAATGGTGAGGGCACTGTTTGAAGTGGGATGCACGAAGGATGTGAACTTGTGGCTCAATCTTCTGGTCCCACATAAGCCTCCAGCTGTCAGCCAGAAGTTATCTACTGCTGGAGGTTTTATGAAGCGGGGCCTTTGCTTTGCTTATAATGAGTCGCAGTGCAAATATCCTGCCAGTTGTAAGTACAAGCCTGAGTGTGGGTTTTGTGGAGCAAATCACCCAATGTCCAGATGCTTTTAGAAAGCCAATTTGCTGTCGCAACCGATGGCAAAAGAATTTATTTTTAAAAGCATGGATGCCGATAAATTTACTGAAAATTCTTCCTTGGCTAAGCAGGTTCTCAAACCGGCAGATGGCTGATTTGTTAACGGCGAATTTTTCAGAAGGATTTGTGTTGCCTCCATTTGCGGGTCAAGGGGTTGTGCAATGTTTAAAAATTTGCCATCGGTGCAGCAGTTTCCGGAAGTGGTTGATTCAGCAATTTCTGTAGTTAATGAGTTTGGGAAGGGAGCCTTAATGGCGAAAGCCGATATTCAGTCGGTGTTTCGACTGCTTCCCATCCATCCGGCTGCTTTTAACTCTTTGGGTTTTCATTTTCAAGGTTCTTTTTATTTTGACAGATGTCTTCCTATGGGATGTTCTATTTCTTGTTTTTATTTTGAGGCCTTTTCCATGTTTATTGAATGGGTTGTTTCAGTACGTGCTATGAGAGGCAAGAGGATTTTGTGGATGCTGCACAATTAAATCTGTTCAAGGATGCTGCAGGCAGTAGTAGTTTCGGTGTATTCTGGGATGGACATTGGTGTGCTGAGGCATGGCACGAGTCTTGGGTTTCAAATTTGGTATTGTTAAACTTTGTTCTGTTAGAACTTTTTCTGTTATGGTGGCATTGGCGCTTTGGTGTAATTTTTTAAGAATAAACGGATCCACTTGCATACTGACAACAAAGGAGTTATGTTTGCAGTAAATTGTTTATCCTCTAAGAGTAAAGTGGTCGTCAAGCTGTTAAGGCATTTAGTTTTGCTTTGTTTAAAATTAAATGTTTGGATTAAAGCAGTGCATATTTTGTCACGTTTTCAGATGGTCCGCTTTTGCAGTTTGGCTCCGTCGGCCGATGCTTGCGG
Organism: Bufo bufo; assembly: GCF_905171765.1. Lineage (NCBI taxonomy): Eukaryota > Metazoa > Chordata > Amphibia > Anura > Bufonidae > Bufo > Bufo bufo. The sequence goes on along the minus strand of NC_053389.1, from coordinate 95,617,343 downwards.
GATTCCTTGTCCAGAACATCTGTGGGTTCTGATTTGGTCGTAGCCTTGGAAATACTGAGTCGTTCAGTTGCAGCTTCAACATGGAAAGGCTATATGTCGGCATGGTTACGCATAACTTAGGGGATAAGTTTACTTCTGGTTTGTCGGTATCACCTTCGTTGGTGAATGAATCTTTGGCACTGGCTTTTTGCTGCAGCTGTTCGAGGAGATGCAGAATTTTGCCTGGCATGTCTATCTTCCTTGAGTTATTTCGATCCCAATCTTTTTCAGAGTTTTTCTTGATTAAGCAGCTAATGAAGGGTTATAAATCTATGGGATGCTTACCTGATGGGCTTTGTCCTATCTCTCCAAATTTGATGCTTGAGTTGTGTGGAGTTTCAGTTTGTTTTTCGCAGTTTGAAGCGTCGTTATTCTGTACAGCGTTCATTGTATTATTTTTTGAGGCTTTATGGATTGGGGAATTATTGCCACGTTCTCGTTTGGGAAGGACAGGTTTAGCTTTGCATCATGTTTCAGTTCAGAATTCGATGGTGTCAATTTTCATTGAGAGATCCAAAACCGATCAGGCTGGAAGAGGTCGTTATTTGAAGGTTAAGGCTATTGCAGATAAGAGGATCTGTCAGGTTAATGCTGTTTTGCAATATTTAGCTATTCGGCCTCAGGGAAATGGCACGTTTTTCTTGTGCATCAGGATTTGTCTCCTTTGTTGCAATTTAAATTTAGAGCAGTTTTATCTAAATGCCTAGTTAAATTGGGTTTAAGTGCACAGTTTTTCTCTTTTCATTCGTTTCAGATCGGGGTCGCGATGGCTGCCGCCCAGGCGGACCTGCACAAATCTGTTATTAGACGTATTGGTAGGTGGTCTTCTAATAGGTATCAGCTTTTCGTGAGACCCCATTTGTTAAATTAATCTTTTCTTAGCCTTTACAGGTCATACAGTTTGGATTCTGGGCCATTCCTCTATCCATTGGGCTAATAGGAGGGCTGCAGAGCGCTGTTATGGATTGTATCTGACCTTATCGTCAGAGGTCATCAGGATCTGCTGGGCTGGAGTTTGAGGGCTTCGCTGGTCAGGTTTGATAGATTTTGTTCTACATTTACACGATGATTTCCCTAATCCGGACATTATCATTATTCTTTTAGGTGGTAATGACACTGGCTGTGGAGACACCATGGATTTTAAGTTCCAGATGAGAAAGACAATGACGGACCTTGGCTGACTTTTTCCTGACACTAGGCTAATATTTTCAGAAATTATTTCTAGGTGGTGTTGGAGAGTTTACCCCGACCCAAAATTTAAGGATAAGGTCCGGAAAAGAATAAATCGTGCAATGTCGCGTTTTATGCCATTGCTATGGGGGTTTTCTTTTAGGCGCATTGCCTTGGAGAGTGGAGAGACAGGCCTGTTTTTTTAAGGATGGTGTTCATTTATCGGATATTGGTTATGATATTTTTAATCTTAACCTGCAGGCTATGGTGGAAATAGCTGTTGGTGGAGTGGGGCCCTTGCCGCCTTGTTAAAGGCAATTCCGGCCTGGTGGGTGGTTAAGGATAGTCATCCCGTGATGGGATGGACTCTTATGTATGTTTATGGTTTAATTGAGTCGGAGTTTATGACTAGGCTCATAATATGGTTTATTAAAGTAATGGTTAAAGTTTGGTTTTAAATAAACAGGCCATGGCCAATTTTTACCTCCACTCTCTAGTCTGTGTATTTATTATTGTCTATGTCTACATGGTGCTTTATTTAAATTGAAAAAAAGGGACATTATATGCCATGTATTGCCAAGATTTTTTTAGTTTCTATGTTCGCATAGCTGTATAAGGGCTTGTTTGTTGCAGGACAAGTTGTACTTTCTTATTCCACCATGTAATATTGCATACAATTTCCAAATGTGGTGCAATTTCGCAACAGTTTTTTGTTTTTGTTTTTACAGTGTTTACTGTGTGGTAAAACTGATCTTTTACCTTCATTCTCTGCGTCAGTACGATAACAGCAATAATACATTTGTATAGTCTTTCTTGTTTTTTAATACTGGAAAAAAAAAATAGAAAAAAACTTTTTGTTTTTTATTACTATATTCTGACCACCATAATTTTTTTTTTATAGTTATGTCTACAGAGCTTTGTGAGGGCTCTTTTTTTTTTTTTTTTTACTGATACCATTTTGGGGTGTGTATAATTTTTTTTATTTCAATTTTATTTTATTTTTTGATGTGATGAAAAAACATTAAATCGGCCATTTTAATTATTTTTTCTGTTACATCGTTCACCATATGGGATAAATTTTTTTTAGATTTTAAATAGCATATCATTTTTATTTTTTTATTGTTTATTTTAATTCTGTGGAAAGGTGGGGATTTGAAATAATCTGAATGTTAATAATTAGAATATTTTTATATACATATTTGTAAAAACTTTTTTACATTTTTATTAGGCCCCCAAGTGGACCCCAACATACAATCATTAGATTACTATTTGTGTAAAGTAATAGAATTGTATCCATCTCCTTACAGAAAGATCATTATATTACAATTTAGTGCCGCCACCCATGAATTAACCACCTCAGCTCCCCTAGCTTAAACACCCTTAATGACCAGGCCGCTTTTTACACTTCTGCACTACACTACTTTCACCGTTTATTGCTCGGTCATGCAACTTACCACCCAAATGAATTTTACCTCCTTTTCTTCTCACTAATAGAGCTTTCATTTGGTGGTATTTCATTGCTGCTGACATTTTTACTTTTTTTGTTATTAATCGAAATTTAACGAAATTTTTGCAAAAAAGTCATTTTTCACTTTCAGTTGTAAATTTTTTTTTTAAAAACGACATCCATATATAAATTTTTCTCTAAATTTATTGTTCTACATGTCTGTGATAAAAAAAAAAGTTTGGGTAAAATAAAAATGGTTTGGGTAAAAGTTATAGCGTTTACAAACTATGGTACAAAAATGTGAATTTCCGCTTTTTGAAGCAGCTCTGACTTTCTGAGCACCTGTCATGTTTCCTGAGGTTCTACAATGGCCAGACAGTACAAACACCCTCAAATGACCCCATTTCGGAAAGTAGACATCCTAAGGTATTCGCTGATGGGCAGAGTGAGTTCATAGAACTTTTGTGGGCCCCTTTGCCCACCTAGGCTGCAAAAAAGTGTCACACATCTGGTATCGCCGTACTCAGGAGAAGTTGGGCAATGTGTTTTGGGGTGTCATTTTACATATACCCATGCTGGGTGAGATAAATATCTCGGCAAAAGACAACTTTTCCCATTTTTTTATACAAAGTTGCCATTTAACCGAGATATTTCTCTCACCCAACATGGGTATATGTAAAATGACACCCCAAAACACATTGCCCAACTTCTCCTGAGTACGGCGATACCAGATGTGTGACACTTTTTTGCAGCCTAGGTGGGCAAAGGGGCCCACATTCCAAAGAGCACCTTTAGGATTTCACAGGTCATTTTTTACACATTTTGATTTCAAACTACTTACCACACATTAGGGCCCCTAGAATGCCAGGGCAGTACAACTACCCCACAAGTGACCCCATTTTGGAAAGAAGACACCCCAAGGTATTTCGTGATGGGCATAGTGAGTTCATGGAAGTTTTTATTTTTTGTCACAAGTTAGTGGAATATGAGACTTTGTAAAAAAAAAAAAAAAAAAAAAAATCATCATTTTCCGCTAAATTGTGATAAAAAATAAAAAATTCTAGGAACTCGCCATGCCCCTCACGGAATACCTTGGGGTGTCTAGATGCGCAAAGGGGCCCAAATTACTTTTAGGAGGGCATTTTTAGACATTTGGATCCCAGACTTCTTCTCACGCTTTAGGGCCCCTAAAATGCCAGGGCAGTATAAATACCCCACATGTGACCCCATTTTGGAAAGAAGACACCCCAAGGTATTAAATGAGGGGCATGGCGAGTTCATAGAATTTATTTATTTTTGGCACAAGTTAGCGGAAATTGATTTTTTTTAGTTTTTTCTCACAAAGTCTCCCTTTCCGCTAACTTGGGACAAAAATTTCAATCTTTCATGGACTCAATATGCCCCTCACGGAATACCTTGGGGTGTCTTCTTTCCAAAATGGGGTCACATGTGGGGTATTTATACTGCCCTGGCATTTTAGGGGCCCTAAAGCGTGAGAAGAAGTCTGGAATATAAATATCTAAAAAATGTTACGCATTTGGATTCCGTGAGGGGTATGGTGAGTTCATGTGAGATTTTATTTTTTGACACAAGTTAGCGGAATATGAGACTTTGTAAGAAAAAAAACAAAAAACAATTTCCGCTAACTTGGGCCAAAGAAATGTCTGAATGGAGCCTTACAGGGGGGTGATCAATGACAGGGGGGTGATAAATGACAGGGGGGTGAAAAATGACAGGGGGGTGATCAGGGAGTCTATATGGGGTGATCACCCCCCTGTCATTGATCACCCCCCTGTAAGGCTCCATTCAGATGTCCGTATGTGTTTCGCGGATCCGATCCATGTATCCGTAGATCTGTAAAAAACATACGGACGTCTGAATGGAGCCTTACAGGGGGGTGATCAATGACAGGGGGGTGATCAATGACAGGGGGGTGATCAGGGAGTCTATATGGGGTGATCACCCCCCTGTCATTGACCACCCCCCTGTAAGGCTCCATTCAGACGTCCGTATGTGTATTGCGGATCCGATCCATGTATCCGTGGATCCGTAAAAAACATACGGACGTCTGAATGGAGCCTTACAGGGGGGTGATCAATGACAGGGGGGTGATCAATGACAGGGGGGTGATCAGGGAGTCTATATGGGGTGATCACCCCCCTGTCATTGATCACCCCCCTGTAAGGCTCCATTCAGACGTCCGTATGTGTATTGCGGATCCGATCCATGTATCCGTAAAAAACATACGGACGTCTGAATGGAGCCTTACAGGGGGGTGATCAATGACAGGGGGGTGATCAGGGAGTCTATATGGGGTGATCACCCCCCTGTCATTGATCACCCCCCTGTAAGGCTCCATTCAGACGTCTGTATGTGTTTTGCGGATCCGATCCATGTATCTGTGGATCTGTAAAAAACATACGGACGTCTAAATGGAGCCTTACAGGGGGGTGATCAATGACAGGGGGGTGATCAGGGAGTCTATATGGGGTGATCACTCCCCTGTCATTGATCACCCCCCGTAAGGCTCCATTCAGACGTCCGTATGTGTTTTGCGGATCCGATCCATGTATCCGTGGATCCGTAAAAAACATACGGACGTCTGAATGGAGCCTTACAAGGGGGTGATTAATGACAGGGGGGGTGATCAATGACAGAGGGGTGATCAGGGAGTCTATATGGGGTGATCAGGGGTTAATAAGGGGTTAATAAGTGACAAGGGGGGGTATAGTGTAGTGGTGTTTGGTGCTACTTATTACTGAGCTGCCTGTGTCCTCTGGTGGTCGATCCAAGCAAAAGGGACCACCAGAGGACCAGGTAGCAGGTATATTAGACGCTGTTATCAAAACAGCGTCTAATATACCTGTTAGGGGTTAAAAAAATCGCATCTCCAGCCTGCCAGCGAACGATCGCCGCTGGCAGGCTGGAGATCCACTCGCTTACCTTCCGATCCTGTGAACGCGCGCGCCTGTGTGCGCGCGCTTTCCAGGAAATCTCGCGTCTTGCGAGATGACGCACGGATGCATCCAGGAGGAATGAATCGACCGCCTCCAGGACGCATCCGTGCGTTAGGCGGTCGGGAGGTGGTTAAGGTGCCGCTATTGCAGCGTAACAGATAAGCAAGGATGGCAGTTATTCTTGGTCTTGGTCTTCTTCCCTCTGTATCAATCTGTCCGAAGTCTCTTCCAGTAGAATCTATGGCAGGTAATAGTACTCTTGTAATGGTGGCTGTAGTGTCCACTGTGGGAAACAGGGTTTTGAAGGCATGTCTGGCCAGGATGTATCCAAGGGTGAGCAGTGTCCCTCACTGCAGTAAAGTCTTAGCAGATTTTGGCAGGAGGTTACCTTACTGACACCAATGCTCGGCAATGCAGATTCTATGTTCTATAGTAGAGATTAGTAAACCTGAACTGGAATGTTCGGGTTTGTACCGAACATCTCGGGGTCCGGGCACCTGAACCCAAACACAGACTTTGACGCGGAAGTCCGTGCTCGGATGCTAAATAAAGCTTGTTGACATGCTGCAGCACAGCCAATTAACAAGCTTTTAAGCTGCGGGCACTTAGAAGCTATCAGTCCATTCAGACGTCTGTAAGTGTTTTGCGGTGCACAAATTACGGACCTGCAAAACACGGATACCCGCCGTGTGCGTTTTGCATATGTGGTGACATATAATGAGAATTATCAGGACCATTCACTTTCTGTGCTCCAGAAAACAACATGGCAGCAATAATGTACAGATATCACAGATTATGCAGCCAACATGGCCTCTAGAATAAAGTGATGTCACAATCTGAGGAGCAGCACATGGCACAGACATGTGCCAGTCACATGGCCTCTAGAATACAGTGATGTCACAGTGATGCAGTGTTCCGGTCCTTCATTGTGACATCATCATTCTGAAGGTATTTCTGCCCAGCTCAGGCTGATATCATTGCCATTTTGAGTTGACGCGTCTGCTGACACTTTTATTGGCTCCGATACATTTTCGGATTCTCGAATCTATATTTTAAGATTTTCTATCAGCTTTCAGTCCTCAGGCACTTTACCACCTGTGCTTGGACTCCTTTTTTATTTGGGGGCTTCTTATTGTCCCATTTGCGTCCACCTCTTTCTAGCTGACAGTGGATCATGAGTCAACTACTAAATCAAGGTAAGGTTCTACAAAGTGGGATGCGTTTCCATGAGGTGAATCTAATAACTGGGGGTTTCATCGTCCTGCACTTTATTGCTTGTCGATGACAGTAATGGGATCTACAGCAGAAAATCACATTTAGGAACAGTTTTGGGTTTTGTTGAAGGTTTCTTTCATTAACTCTTAGTAATTACTGCATCAATGATTTTCTTTTAGACAATTATCTTATTCCTCTGAGATTAAGGTCTCGCACTATAGAAAGAGGAAGACAGCACCAAACAGGGCAGAATGAAGAAGCCCGAGTGCCTCTCCAGGGTAGAAGAGGCCGCCGCCGCCGCCAAGATCCTCCACGGCGTGGCAGAGTGGAGGAAACCAGGCAGCGGAGTAGATCGCCATTATCGCGATCACCGGCTGGACCCTCCCGACCATCAGGAGTGGCCATTGCCGGGCCAAGCAGCAGGCCTATTGTTGGTGTAGCCTCCCAGACCACAAGCAATATATTGGAAGGGAGAGCTTCTGTTCCTGTGCCAGCTGCTCCTGAGCCCGGCCCTAGTCAGCCAGTGCCACAGCACCAACCACCACCACAAACAAGGGTGCAGAGCAGGGTACGCAGGATAGCAGACCTCCAGTCTCGCCCTTTTATCCAGGACGATGATATAACATCTTGTACCATCTGCATGGAGGAATTTACCATCGGAGAGCCAGTAACACCGCTTCCCTGCTCCCATCTATACCATCGTAACTGCATATCCCTTTGGCTCAGTTGCAACCCGAGATGCCCCTTATGTAGGAGTCATTGCTTCAGATGAAAAAACATAAATAACATCAAGTAGCTTGGATTGCGGCCCAGGTAGGAGGTCCATACATACAATACATTTATAGTAGTCATAAAATCTGTCTTTCTAGTAATTATTTCATGTTTTGCTTCACTTTTAACCCACTGAAGATTTATTTCTAGATTTGTCTCCCTTCAGTTTACCACCACTGACCTGACACCATCAAGGAAGACCCTGCTCCCCGTTCCATCTACAACCTATGGTAAGAAGTCCTCTCTAGCATCTTCATCTGTCTCTGATGTTTTTTTACTCACTTTACTGATTATTGATGTGTTTCATATGTTGTATTTTAAATTCAGGGTCCCAGCTTAGAACCATCTAAGGAGCCGCCAAAAATGTCCTGTTACCATCAGCAGGACATTCTCCACCAGAATAGACATCTGCAGTGCCTGCTCATGAGGCTGACCCTCCAGTGCTGCCGTCCTTTTCCATTTATACGTCTTCTTGGCCAAGATGGCAGTATCACTGGATTTACCATCGTTCCAGACTATCCTACCAATATTCTTCAGAGATAATAAAACATTTCTGCTTTTACTTCATCCTTTCACTGACTAATAGTTTTTTTTTTATAGTTTAGTTACGAAAAACTGTATTCAAAATGTAATGTTAACCCCTTATTGACCACCGATATGTTATTTTAAGGCTGTCATTAATGACCTTTATGCTAGGCCACCACTTTTTGTAGGCGGCCTAGAATCAGCATGGCGGCAGCAATTGAGGGTTTAAATGTTCTTGATCAATGTTATCTATCTTATCATAAGCCATCTTTAACCCCTTCCTGACATAGCAATTTTCCATTTTTGCTTTTCCACTTTTTACTTCCTGCTTTCCCAGAGCCATGGAAGAACCCCGGACATTCAGAAGGGGTACACGTGGCAATACTGGCATTGCCGGTTAATGATAAAGGTTCATCACTGGGGTAGAGATGAGAGGTTTTCTGCCCAGTGATGTGAACATTTTTCCCGCTTTTGTCAGGGTCACTGGGCAGAAGTTGGATTCTGCCTAGTGATCCCCCTTTTATTGGTCAGACTATATGATCTATTGTGTCCCAGGGATACGGGCAGGGGCGGATTAAGTGCATGATAGGCCCGGGGCTGTCTTCCCAATTCGGGCCCCCTCCATTTTAGTTTTCGTTTTTTTTTTCTGTATGAAGAGGCTGCGGTGCTTCGTAAGCACCCAGTCTCTTCCTAGGCCATATGACATCGTTCACATGGTCCTGGTGCAGCTCTGTCCCATCTGAGTGATTGGGTCTGATCTGCAGTACCAAGCACAGTGCTAATAAATGGACAGCGCTGTGCTTGGTAAGGAGCAAAGAGGCTGCGGCGCTCACTGGAACATCGCGGTCTCCTCAAACAGCTGATTGACTGGGGTGCCAGGAGTCGGACCCCCACCATCTCATAACTCTCTGAGTACAGATGTTATAGATGTTACCTGCAGTCCTATGTAACACCCCACATAACACAGTGAACTATTGTGTTATGTGGGGTGTTACATAGGACTGCATGGAACATCTACTACATTATCTGCACACAGAAAGTTATCACTGTTATCTGGGCTGTTACATAGGACTGCAGGTGACAAATTAAAATTTGTGTTGCCAAATTTAAAATGCATAAAATTAGGATAAAAAAAGGGGAATAGAGCACCACATACCTGTTACATCCAGTGACATCTCCTGTCATGTAGAGTTGTTGCGATACCAAATTTTTGATTCGGTTTCGATACCATAAAAAGTATTGCGATACTCGATACCACGCGAAAAAACTAACCAAAAAAGCCACGTGCATTCCGCATTTAAAAAAATGGCGAATCGCGCAGTTTTTATTTATTTTTTCTGTTCCGGCATTCACTGCATAGATTTTTTTTATATTTTAATAGTTTGGACTTTTCTGATGTGGCGATATGTAATATGTTTATTTATTGTTTATATATTTTATATGTGAAATTGGGAAAGGGGGCGATTCATACTTAATATTATATATTTTTTTTAAACTATTTCCCCCCTTAGGGGCCAGAACCTGGGATTTTTTGTCATCCCTTGTCTTATTCACCCTGATAGAGCTCTATCAGGGTGAATAGAACCTCACACTGTCCCTGCTGCTCTGTGCATAGTACACACAGCATCAGGGATGTTACCATGGCAGCCAGGGCTGCAGTAGCGTCCTGGCTGCCATGGTAACCGATCGGAGCCCCAGGATTACACTGCTGGGGCTCCGATCAGAAGCTGCCACTGCCACCAATGAAAAGGAGGGGATGGGACCCTGTGGCCACTGCCACCAATGATTTTAATACTGGCGGGTGGGGGGCGCACTGTGCCACCAATGATTTTAATGGGGTGGGGGGTTGAGGGGGGGGGCCTCAATACAGGAGGCGGGTACTGGCAGATCAGCGGCAGTTAACCCCTCAGGTGCCGCACCTGAGGGGTTAACTGCCACGGATCACAGCTCCCTGTCAGGGGCAGGGTGCCGGCAATGCGATTCTGCTGCCGGCACCCCCCTCCTGTATTATGTGTTAAAGACTGACTACTGTATATGGGTCAAGACTTTACGTATTAGGCTACACAGAGCGGCGCCCAGAGATGTCCCAGCACTTGCTATTATTCCTGGTCGCCGCTCCGTTCGCCCGCAGTGCCCCATTACTGTCTCATCTCCTGCTCTATATGCTAATTACTATCGGAGCAATGGGGAGGAGGCATCAGCTTCTCTAGTGGGCGTTCCTTCTCCATGGCTGTAGCGCTCTCCAATCGCAGTGCAGGGAGAAGGAACGCCCACTAGAGAAGCTGATGTCTCCTCCCCATTGCTCCGATAGTAATTAGCATATGGAGCAGGAGAGGAGACAGTAATGGGGCACAGCGTACGGAGCGGCGCCCAGGAATAATGGTAAGTGCTGGGACATCTCTGGGCGCCGCTCTGTGTAGGAAAAGTCCTATCATTGGTGGCGCAGTGCGCCCGCCCCTCCTCTGCCCCTCTCTCCGTTCATTGGTGGAAGAGGTAGCACAGAGGGAGGGAGAGACTGCTTCCTTCTCCCCTGTGCTGCTGAGGGAACATGAGCACGCTGACAGCAGCGCAGCCCAGTATCGAAAAAATGGAAATCCCGGTATCGTATCGATACCTGGACAAAAGTAACGATTGGGTATCGAAATTTTGATACCCGCAAAAATCCTACTGTCATGTAGACCTTCTCTTTCTTCTTCTCCTCCGTTTGACCCAGACCGCCTTGACAAATTCTTCAGCCGCATCTCGTCTCTACAGAGTTTGTTACACAATTATAATGTCCACTAGAGTGCCCCCAGTAATTATATTGTGCTCCAGGTAATAATGCCTGTATAGTGTCCCTAAAAATAATGTCACCTAATAGTAACACCCCCACACTACCCCCATATAGTAATTTCCCCCACACTGCTCCATATAGTAATTTCCCCAACACTGCTCCATATAGTAATTTCCCCCACACTACCCACAAACAGTAATTTCCCCCACACTGCTCCATATAGTAATTTCCCCCACACTACCCACAAACAGTAATTTCCCCCACACTGCCCCATATATTAATTTCCCTCACACTGCTCCATATAGTAATTTCCCCCATACTGCTCCATATAGTAATTTCCCCCATACTGCTTCATATAGTAATTTCCCCGACACTGCTCCATATAGTAATTTCCCTCACACTGCTTCATATAGTAATTTCCCCCATACTGCTCCATATAGTAATTTCCCCCACACTGCTCCATATAGTAATTTCCCTCACACAGCTCCATATAGTAATTTCTCCCACACTGCTCCATATAGTAATTTCCCCCACACTGCTCCATATAGTAATTTCCCCCATACTGCTCCATATAGTAATTTCCCCCACACTGTTCCATATAGTAATTTCCCTCACACTGCCCCATATAGTAATTTCTCCCACACTGCTCCATATAGTAATTTCCCCCACACTGCTCCATATAGTAATTTCTCCCACACTGCCCCCATATAGTAATGTCCCCCACACTGCTCCATATAGTGATTTCCCCCACACTGCCCCATATAGTAATTTCCCTCACACTGCCCCATATAGTAATTTCTACCACACTGCTCCACAAAGTAATTTCCCCCACACTGCCCCATATAGTAATTTCCCCCACACTGCCCCATATAATAATTCCTACCACACTACCCCCATATAGTAATTCTCCCCCCACTGCTTCATACAGTAATGTCTTCCACACTGCCCCCAAATAGTAATTCTCCCACACTGCCCCCATATAGTAATTCCCCCACACGGTTCCCTATATAGTAGTTTGCCCCCACCAAGTAATTTGCCACCCACACTGCCCCCATCAAGTAATAACCCCCCACATTGCCCCCCATTAAGAAATTTGCCCCAACACTGCCATCCATTAAGTAATTGCCCCCACACTGCTCCCAATTAAGTAATTTGCCCCCACACTGCCCCCAATTAAGTAATTTGGCCCCATGGAAACATTTACCCCCACTGTCCCTGTAGTAATATGTCCTCCTCTGCCCCCAAAGTTGGCACACACACACAAAAAAAAAAAGGCTAATACTTACCTGTGTCTGGAATGGTAAGGCAGGCGTGTGTACGTCAAAGCCCTGTGTGCGCCCCCCCTATATAGGCGTGTGATTACGTCACCACACACGCCTGGCTTTTACCACCACATGGGCCTCAGGCCTTCTAGGCTTGAAGCTTATGGCGGTAATAGGCGCGGGGCAGGAAACTATGCTCTTCCGTGTCCCGCCATAGCTTTTGGGCATTTGGGTCGGCGTTGGGCCCCCCAGCGATGCTGGGCACGTGGCTACAGACCCAAATGCCCCAATTATAATCCACCACTAGATCCGGGTAAGGTTACCCAGACCCTGGTAACAAAGATCTAATTGGTGGAGGTGGTTGGTGTGCAGGCTATAAGTGTTTTGAGCTCCGTGGGCTGGTTCACCTTTTTTCCGCACCTGCTCGTGTAGCCGGACCCTTTTTGCCGCATCTGCTGTGAAGAAAATCCCGATCGTTACCTGAGATGTACGCTCTTTTAGCTGAAGTGTCTCCCCGTGTCTCCGAAGTGGGTGCCCCATCATGTATTAAAGACTGTCTGTTATGGCTGCAGGGGCCGTCTGCCCCTCCGGCGTTAGAGTTCGATGTCCCGGCCGTGCTATCCCTGGATCCAGCGGACAACGTTTGTGGTGTCGCGGTGGGAGCCCCAGCTGTGGTGGATCTCGAACAGAGGATGGCGTCAGGATCCTGCAAGAGGAGCTGGAGACAGAGAAGACAGAAGAGGAGGTTCTCACCATCTCCGGCTGCGCATGCGCGGCATCGGTTGCGCAATGACGTTCGGGCCGGCGAGAGAATGGCGCAAGAGGACGTCATCTGCGTGTCAAGCCTCGTCTTCAGTGTTGCTGTCTGGTTCCGGGAGTGAGCAGGCTTCTACCTCCCCCGCGCAGATCTTGGGCACGGTTGCGGGGTGCGGAGGGGCCTGCAGGATCCATCTATGACGGGCAGCGTGGAAGCAGAGGAGCAGGAGTCTCGGCTGGATCTCAAGAAGATGTCATCCATGCAGCGGCTGCAGTTCCTCAACCTGGACCGGGTCCACAGTCTGGTGAGTGGTCTCCTGTCCAGCTTGCCCCTGTGATGTCCTCTTTGTCAAAAGTTTTGTCGTCCCTTGAAGCTTTGATCCCTGTCGTTGCCTCCCCCCTCCTCCTCAGACTGCTGCCCCTGAGCCTGTGTGTTCTAATGTTGCTTCTGCTTGGCTGGCAGCTGGGGGGGGGCTGGGGGAGGTGAGGCTGACAGTGTAGTGGAGCCATTATCGGTTCCCCAATGTTTTCCTTTGTTGGAAAAATCCAAGGGTATTGCTGAGAGTTGTTTTAAAGAGGTTCTACCATGCACGGTTTCCCCTTTAGGTTTGTATTTGTCTGCTTCAATTAAAGAGAAGATTTGGAGTGGGGAATATGTGGATCTTTTATCTCTCCTCCCGGCTTCTAAGGACTTTGTGTCTAAATTGGAATGCAAGGAGGAGAGATCAGAGGAGGACAGGTGCCGTCCTATTCCTCGCTCTTTTAATAATTGGTTGCAAGCATTGTGTATTTTCGCTAGTGTTTTAGGGGAAAAATACCCTGAGAAATGCTTGGGATTGTTCCAGGATGTGGATATAGTCTTGGAGGCTTACAAAAGATTTGGTGGCTTGGGTTGGTTCCAATATGATAAGAACTTCCGTCAGAAACTGGCGGTTTATCCGCAATTGCAGTGGGGCACGAAGGATTTGAACTTGTGGCTCAATCTTCTGGTCCCACATAAGCCTCCAGCTGTCAGCCAGAAGTTATCTACTGCTGGAGGTTTTATGAAGCGGGGCCTTTGCTTTGCTTATAATGAGTCACAGTGCAAATGGCCTGCCAGTTGTAAGTACAAGCATGAGTTTGGGTTTTGTGGAGCAAATAACCCAATGTCCAGATGCTTTTAGAAAGCCAATTTGATGTCGCAAACTGATGGCAGAGGAATATCTTTTCAAAAGCATGGATGCCGGTAAATTTCCTGAAAATTCTTCCTTGGCTAAGCAGGTTACCAAACCGGAAGATGGCTGATTTGTTAATGCCGGGGTTTTCAGAAGGATTTGTGTTGCCTCCATTTGCCGGTCAAAGTTGTGCAATGGTTAAAAATTTGCTGTCGGTGCAGCAGTTTCCGGATGTGGTTGCAGCTAAACTGCAGAAGGAAATTTTCGCCGGCAGGATTGCTGGTCCTTTTGAGGTGCCGCACTTTGAAAATTTCCGTTTGTCTCCTCTTGGGTGGTTCCGAAAAAGGAGCCAAATACTTTCAGGATAATTCATCATTTATCATATCCTTTGGGACAATCTTTAAATGATGAAATTGATTTGTCATTATCAAGAGTTTGTTATGCTACTTTTGATTCAGCAATTTCTGTAGTTAAGGAGTTTGGGAAGGGAGCCTTAATGGCGAAAGCCGATATTCAGTCGGCGTTTCGACTGCTTCCCATCCATCCGGCTGCTTTTTACTCTTTGGGTTTTCATTTTCAAGGTTCTCTTTATTTTGACAGATTTCTTCCTATGAGATGTTCTATTTCTTGTTTTTATTTTGAGGCTTTTTCCACGTTTATTAAATGGGTTGTTTCAGTACGTGCTATGAGAGGAGGAATTGTTCATTATTTAGACGATTTTCTGTTTTTTGGGCCGGCGGATTCTCATGTTTGTTGTGAATTGTTGTCGTTGTTTGTTTCAGTGTGTGCAGAATTTGCTGTTCCTCTTTCTCCTGAGAAAATGGTTTTGCCTTCTAGTTGTATTGAATATTTGGGAATAGTTATTGATTCTAGTATGGGGAAGTTTAGGTTACCTGTATAGAAAGTGTAGAAAGCGACCTGGTTAATCAAAGGTTTTTTGTCTCGGTATAGCGTTACAGTTAAGGAAGTTCAGTCGTTGTTGGGTTTATTAGCGTTTTGTTGTAGAGTGATGCCAATGGGGTGACTGTTTGGTAGGCAGTTAGCTTTAAGGGTAGCTGGGTTGCAGAATCCTTAATTGCATGTCTCTTTAAATAAGGACTTGAAGGATGATTTGCTGGTGTGGCTCAGTTTTTTGCAAGAATTTAATGGTAGGTCTTTATAGCAAGAGGATTTTGTGGATGCTGCACAATTAAATATGTTCACGGATGCCACAGGCACAGGGGCATCGTTAGGTCAAAACATTCGGGGCTTGAATGTTTTGACCAGTGCCCCGAATGTTTTGCTGGCAGCAGTGGCGTAACTACCAGGGAAGTGGCTGCTTCGGGGCCCGGGCTAACAAGGGGCCCGGCGCCCGGCAGCCTGACACCAAGTTTCTTGATTATCTAATGCAGTTTTTCATGCCCACACAATCTCCTGCACAGCCCGGAGCCTGACTCCGCCCACTCATGTGACTGATCATGTGCTCCTGACATCATGAAAGGTGCTTTTGCCCACTAGGAACTATCATCTAGGTAGGACATGTGAATAGTGATACTTTATCTGAGGTGCACGTTTTGGCTGTATTCTGCCCCCTGCCCTGTACTGTACCCCCTATGCTTCACTGTGTGTGCCTCCCGCCCTGTACTGTACCCCCATGCTGCACTGTGTATACCCCCTGCCCTGTACTGTACCCCCCATGCTGTATTCTGCCCCCTGCCCTGTACAGTGACCCCCATGCTGCACTGTGTTTACCCCCTATTCTGTATTCTGCCCCCTGCCCTGTACTGTACCCCCTATGCTGCACTGTGTGTGCCTCCTGCCCTGTACTGTACCCCCAATGCTGCACTGTGTATACCCCCTATGCTGTATGTAACGGAACGCCTAGCACCCCGACCAGGTACCTCCGTTGATAGATGCTCCTAGTGCTTCCAGAGGAGTCAAGCACTCCACTTGACACCGTCAGCACTGCAGACCCCACGAACCGCCGAAGCTTGGTGGAGGTCTCGCCGTCTCCTACCCACCCTGGACCTACGACAAGGCTCCAGGCTCCAGTGGGTGAACCTCTCCTAAATGCAGAGACAGGAACCAGGAACAAGCTCTTACAAGAGCTTATACTCAGGGGAGTATTATGATATAGCAATCCCCAAGAGTGTAGTTATCCCATCCCCCAAACATGAGCCAAGACTTCATAAAGGGGCAAAGCAGGAACTCTCTTTATTTTAACACACAAGCATTTTATACACATCTTCCAACAAGGTTACCACCCACAGGGTTTTGTAAAAACAGCCAATAACCACGTACAATACACTCAGACACTCCCACACAAAATCCTCCCCTTTGCCCATGATAGAATTACCTCACACTGGGTTGATGCAATCATCACAGGCAGGCGAATACACAATATCCTCTGTCCTGGAGACAACCGAGAAGTAATTCAATTATCTCTCAGGACAAAGGAGATCGCCAATACACACAGAGAGACAATGGAACAGACCTCCCTACACAACGTATACAATGTCCCCCCCTTTTCAATACACATAGACATTTAACATCCTAAAATGGCACGAATTAGACCAGGGTTCAAGTTAGTCCAAGTCCTTTGTGAACAAATGAGGCCTGGCTGATGAGAGGGCCCATAATCCTGGGGCAAGAGGCTGGTAAACAGGCCCCTCCAAAACCCAGTGGTGAGGTTGGTTTCGCCACACTGTATTCTGCCCCCTGCCCTGCACTGTGCCCCCCATGCTGTGTTCTGCCCTATGTGTGTGGCTCCTGACCTGTACTGTGCCCCTTATGCTGCACTGTGTGTGCCTCCTGGCCTGTACTGTACCCCCTATAATGCACTGTGCCCCCTATGCTGCACTGTGTGTGCCCCCTGCCCTGTATTGTGCCCGCTATGCTGTACTGTCCCCCCTGCCCTTTAGTGTGCCCCCTATGCTGCATTGTACCCCCTATGCTGCACTGTGCGTCCCCCCCCTTTGCCCTGTACTGTACCCCCTATACTATACTGTGCCCTGTACATTGCAGCCTCCCTTCTCTGTCTCTAGTGCTTGCCACTTGGCACTATCATTGCACACTAAGGCCGGTTTCACATCACATTTTGCCATTCGTCTAATGCAGGAGTAGGCAACCTACGGCACTCCAGCTGTTGTTAAACTACAACTCCCAGCATGCAATATTGCTCTGCTCTTCTCATATCTCCCATAGAAATTAATGGAACATGCTGGGAATTGTGGTTTTGCAACAGCTGGAGTACCGAAGGTTGCTAACCCCTGGTAATGTATACATAAAATGTATATGTTAACAGGTGACTCCATAAAAACACCATAAAAAAAAATCGGGTCCTCAGAGACGCGAATAATCCGGAAACATAGAAAACCGCAGGTCTGAATTGACCTGCGGTTTTCTGCGATCGCATACACGGGGGGTCACAGGACCCCTCGGCACATTTGCCCCAGGTGCCTGCTCAATGATTTGAGCAGGCACCGGGTTCCGATCACCGCCCGCTGCGTGGCGGTGATCGAAAATACACAGGGCGTACAGGTACGCCCTGTGTCCTTAAGTACCAGGACATAAGGGCGTACCTGTACGCCCTATGTCCGGAAGAGGTTAAAGTTCAGTTACTGCAGGATACGGATTACTGAGGGGATGATCTGTGAGGGTGCCCAGACGGCTAGGCCCTTCACAGTAGTTATTAACCCCTTTCAGCAGTCCTCCATTCACTGAAGGGGGGCACTGCTGAAAGGGATTAATAACTAATGTGAAGGGAGGACTGCTGAAAGGGTTAATAACTACTGTGAAGGCCCATGGGGGTGTGGCTTCATGGGGTGGGGGTGTGGCTTCATGGGGGCGTGATACAATGGTGTCACGACCATGGTCATGGTCGTGACTTCCCCGCATGCAGTTGCCTGCGGTTTGGTCTGTTGTCAACCACATGGTGAGGACTGCTGGTATGTTACCTCACATGTGGTTGCCGCTGGCAACATGATTGTATTCACAGTATAGCAGCCTGAGCTGTTGCTAGGCAGCTTGCTGTGAAGGGCATGCGGTAACACCTGGCAACCTCTCTTTGTTTGTGTGCACTTTCCCTGTTAGTTGTGCACGAGGTTGTTGTATGTGTGTACTGTGAGACTTTCCTGCACTTGCGGTTGTCCGTGGCAATGTGTGGATTTGTGTACATGTGGTGGCAGTGTCTTGGCCTTCTGGCTGTTCCCTAGGACATGGTTGCCACGCATGTCGTTGCCGGCGGTAACAGCTCCTGTGTGTTTATTGTGTGTGTATTCCCCTTTAAGTGGTTTCACTTCCCTGGTTGGTGTTGGTAGGGTTAACTCCCTCTCCAGTGTGTGTCTGTGTGGGTGTGGCCACTTTGGGCTATAAAGCTTCTGTGGAGAACTGAAGCTGAGGGGTACTCCAGCCTTGTAGTAAGCTGGAGGCATCCTCCTGGTCTCTAATACCATCTGCCAGTGAGGGCCACTCTTGTGGTCATAAACCTATGTATTGATGTTATTTTATGTTTATGTGGTGTCTGTTATTATTGCAGCTATGGATCTGGGTTCCTGTGTGTTTATGTCTGTGTGCTGTGTCCTTTTATGTTTGGGTTGGACATCAGCTTGTTAGCACGGGATCCAGTCAGTGTTTCTGTGGCAGGTAGGTGTGGAAGTGCTTTTCAATCTCCTGCCATATCCATAGGCTGTTTATGTTTCTCGTTTCAGGCAGCTTGGCCAGTTTAGACTCCTGTTCATCCGTATCCAGGAGGAACAGGTTGTCTTATCCAGCTCCTAGCTCAGGGATCCGTCCAGGGTTAGTAGGGAAGCGAGGTTCCTGAGTATGAGCCCTCCTACCATCAAGGTCGGCTCATACAGCTAGGAGTCAGGGTCAGATTAGGGATGCGATAGGAGGTGACCTGCTCCCAAAATCTGTTGTCCTGGTCAAGCAGCTTGCATTTAAGTTAACATCACACGGTGTCACGAAGTTGTCAAGAGCCACGCCTGACTCTGTTATACCCGGGGTCAGGAAGTCGCAGCGCATAGAGCTGTCTCTTTATGGTAGCTTTCTGGGTTTGCCTTGCAACCCTTTTTGGCTCACTCAGGGATCCGTAGCTCCTTTTCCTCAGCTGTTTCTTGTCCAGCAGTCCCAACCTCCTTATATTCCCCTCTCCCACTTCTCTGGTTGCCAGATATAGAGCTTCCTGCCTGGACTTCTATACTGACCCACTGGAGCTGTGTAGCTGTGTTCCCTGGTTGTTGTTCCAGAACGTTACCCTCCGGATCCCTGTTGGGCCTTTGTGGTCTGCTGTGGTCGCCCACCTGGGATTATATGTTTGTCTGTATTGTCTGTCCTCTCCTTGGTGTTTTCCTCTTAGTGTCAGTGGTGCGGACTAGTGATCCCACCGCCACCGCCACTAGTGATTCCACCGGACTAGTGATCCCACCGTTCACTACATAGGGCTCATCTTAGGGAAAGCCAGGGTTTAGGCACGTGATCCGCGTACGGGTGAGGAACCCATCTAGGGACGTCAGGTGCCAGCCGCAAGGTGAGTCAGGGGTCACCACCTTTCCCTCTCCCTTGGACAGGGCCTTCCCATTTCCCTCCCTCTGCGTGACGCCGATCATTACATTATATCTGGCCCTTATTTAATGTAAGTAAAAAAAAAAAAAAAAAAATATATATTTTCTTTCTACCTACTTAGAATCTAGTATGGATCCAATTGCTGCTTTGTCAAAGCAAATTCAAGGCCTGTATTTGGAGGTGGCAGGATTGAAGGCGTCGGTCCTCCAGCAACAGCAGCAATTACAACAGACCGCAAGCCCAGCGGTTGCTACAGGTAACCAGGTTGTTGCGGAACCCAAGGTTCCTCTTCCTGACAGATTTTCTGGGGGAAGGGACAAATTTGTGACGTTCCGTGAGGCCTGTAAATTATATTTTAAGCTGCGCCCTTACTCCTCTGGTAATGAAGAACAGCGGGTGGGGGTTGTTATTTCCCTGCTGCAGGGGGACCCGCAATCCTGGGCGTTCTCTTTGCCCACTGATTCCCAGGCTCTCCGGTCAGTGGATGAATTTTTTGGGGCCTTGGGTCTCATATATGACGACCCTGACTGAGTCGCACTGGCGGAATCAAAATTACGGAGACTCCTACAGGGAGAGCGGCCAGTAGAGGAGTATTGCTCAGAGTTCCGTAGGTGGGCTACGGATACCCAGTGGAACGACCCGGCTCTCAGGAGTCAGTTCTGCTCTGGGTTATCTGAAAGGATTAAGGATGCGCTTGCGCTTTATGAGACTCCCTTTTCCCTTGATGCGGTCATGTCCCTTTCTATCAGAATAGATAGACGTCTTAGGGACAGATTGAAAAATCCGGAGTAATTGGTAACGCTCCCAAGCAGCAGTTAGTCTGTACGGACTTAGACGAGCCTATGCAGGTAGGAGGAACTACTCGTCAGGTCCATCCTCCTGAGGCTCGCCGTAGGTGTGGGGTTTGTTTTTTCTGTGGGGAGAGGGGTCATTTTATTAATGTCTGTCCTTCCTTCCTCAAAAACAAAAGACCGTCGGAAAACTACTAACCCCAGGCTGTGTGGAGGATGTCAGCCGGGGGGTATACGTTTCCTCCATACGTACATCGCAATTTGTGTTGCCAGCGGTTGTTGTTTTTGGCGTTGAGACTATTTCTTTTTTTCTAGACAGTGGAGCAGGAGTAAATTTGATAGATGCCCATTTTGCCCACACTATGGGTTTGTCTCTCTGTACGCTACAGAGACCTATTCCCATATTCGCTATTGATTCTGCTCCTCTGTCTCAGAGAAACCTCACTCACATTGTCCATAACTTACACCTTCGGGTAGGGGACCACCATAACGAGTTGCTTTCATGTTATGTTCTGGAGGGGCTTCCCACTCCGGTGGTGTTGGGTCTTCCCTGGTTGGTAGCGCACAATCCAGTGGTGGATTGGCAGGCCAGGGAGATATTGGAGTGGAGTGAGCATTGCAGAGAAAATTGCTTAAATAGCAATTGCTTAGTCGCCTCCATAGCTACCCTACCTACATTTGTTTCAGACTTTGAGGACGTTTTTTCTGAAAAGGGTTGTCAGAAGTTACCACCTCACCGTCCTTATGATTGCCCGGTTAACCTGATTCCCGGTGCAAAATTACCCAAGACTAGGTTATATAATCTTTCGGGTCCGGAGAGACAAGCCATGAAAGATTATATCTCCGAGAGCTTGGCTAAGGGACACATCAGACCCTCTTCTTCACCCGTGGCTGCAGGGTTTTTCTTCGTTAAAAAGAAAGATGGGGGCCTGCGTCCTTGCCTAGATTTTCGCGAATTAAACCGGATAACCATCCGAGACCCATACCCTCTTCCTCTCATTCCTGACCTGTTTAATCAGATTGTGGGTGCTAGGTGGTTCTCCAAACTTGATCTTAGGGGGGCCTACAATCTGATTCGTATCAAGGAAGGGGATGAGTGGAAGACAGCTTTTAACACCCCTGAGGGGCATTATGAAAATCTAGTCATGCCTTTCGGTCTGACCAATGCTCCTGCTGTCTTCCAACATTTCGTTAATGACATTTTTAGTCATCTTATCGGCAGGTTTGTGGTGATATACCTAGATGATATTTTAATTTATTCGTCTGATCTGAAAACACATGAGGTGCATGTCAGACAGGTACTGCAGGTCCTACGGACGACTAAATTATATGCTAAAATTGAAAAGTGTGTCTTCGCCGTTCAGGAAATACAGTTCCTAGGTTATTTATTATCTGCTTCAGGTTTCCGTATGGATCCTAGGAAGGTCCAGGCAATTTTAGATTGGGATCTTCCTGAGAACCTCAAAGCACTGCAACGGTTCTTGGGCTTCGCAAATTTCTATAGAAAATTCATTAAAAATTATTCGGTGATCGTAAAACCCCTTACTGACATGACAAGGAAGGGGACTGATTTTTCTAAATGGTCTGACGCCGCTAAAATTGCTTTTTCCTCTCTAAAAGAGAGGTTTACCTCGGCACCTGTACTAATCCAACCTCATGTCTCCCAGCCTTTTATTGTTGAAGTCGATGCGTCAGAGGTGGGAGTGGGGGCTGTGCTGTCTCAGGGTCCGTCTCCTGGCAAATGGCGTCCTTGTGCTTTCTTTTCTAAAAAAACTATCTGCAGCAGAAAAGAACTATGATATTGGCAATAGGGAACTATTAGCTATTAAACTAGCGTTTGAAGAATGGCGTCACTTTTTAGAGGGGGCAATCCACCCCGTCACTGTGATTACGGACCACAAAAACCTTCTGTACCTCGAATCAGCTAAGCGTCTCACCCCTAGACAAGCTAGGTGGTCCGTATTTTTTACCAGGTTTAACTTTGTTATCACCTATCGTCCTGGGGCAAAAAATACCAAGGCAGATGCATTATCTCGTTGTTTCCCTAGGGGGGGTAATGTGAGGGATCCGGTACCCATTCTACAAAGAGGAGTGGTTGTCTCTGCGGTACACTCTGTTCTGGAGGGGAAGGTGTTAGAGGCCCAGGGGGACGCCCCCGTCTCTTGCCCCTCAGAGAAATTGTTTGTACCGTTGAACCTGCGTCTCGAATTATTAAAGGAACATCATAATTCGGCACTTGCTGGGCACCCGGGTAGTAAAGCAACCTTGGAGCTATTGTCTCGTCGTTTTTGGTGGCCAAGGTTGCGTCAGGATGTAATGGATTTTGTGTCTTCTTGTTCTACTTGTGCGCGCGCGAAAGTCTCTCATACACGTCCTGCAGGGTCTTTATTGCCACTTGTCATTCCCAATAGGCCATGGACACATCTGTCAATGGATTTTATCACTGACTTACCTTTGTCTGCGGGTAAAACAGTTATCTTGGTAGTAGTGGACAGGTTTAGCAAAATGGTACACTTCATTGCGTTACCCGCACTACCTAATGCTAAGACTCTTGCTCAGGTATTCATCAGTGAAATCGTGAAGCTTTACGGGGTCCCTTCCGATGTTGTTTTGGATCGGGGAACCCAGTTTATTTCTAAATTTTGGAAAGCTTTTTGTTCCTGTTTGGGGGTACACTTGTCCTTTTCCTCAGCTTTCCATCCTCAGTCGAAAGGACAGACTGAGCGTACCAACCAAAACCTTGAGACATATCTAAGATGTTTTGTGTCTGAAAACCAAGAGGTGTGGTCATCATATTTACCGTTAGCCGAGTTTGCCATAAATAATCGCCATCAGGAATCTACTAGTAAGTCACCATTTCTTGGTGCATATGGTTATCATCCCCAATTCTGTACTTTCAAAGAGGGGGGGGGTCTTCTGGGGTTCCCGAAGAGGAATGGTTTTCGTCATCTCTTTCGTCTGTATGGCAGAAGGTGCAAGCTAACTTGAAAAATATGGGAGGTAAATATAAATGCATGGCTGATAAGAGACGGTCGCCAGGTCCGGACCTAGGAGTGAATAACTATGTGTGGTTGTCTACTAGGAATATTAAATTAAAGGTTCCCTCTTGGAAACTGGGTCCTAGGTTCATTGGCCCTTACAAAATAGTAGCCATCATTAACCCCGTGGCTTTTCGCCTGGAGCTACCTCAGACTTTTAAAATCCATAACGTCTTCCATAAGTCGTTACTCAAGAAGTATGTTCCCCCTCTAGAACCGTCACCGCTGCTACCCCCTCCTGTTGTTGTGGATGGTAATCTAGAGTTTCAAATATCCAAAATTGTTGATTCTCGTCGGGTCCGCCGCTCTCTTCAATATCTGGTTGTCACGGATGGTGTACAGGAAACAAGACAATACAATATAAACAATGACTCACTGAATCCACAACTAAGGAACAAAAGGGAGACCCCTGCATGAGACCTGCCGCTCTCCCTTATTGCTCAGCCTATGCGACCACCCCAAAGGTGGATGGGCGCATATCCACGTACCTCGACTATCTTACACCTGAAGGCCCTACAATAGTGAGGGGATACGACCACCGGCTCCCTACACAGACACGGAGGGAGTCAGGGTCACCTGGATCCAGAAAACAGAAAATCATAAATACATAAACAGCACTTATCTTGCAGACGACTGGGGACTGTGGACTGAGAACTAGGAACAGCATGCACACACACTCCAGGAAGTTGTATAAGCCGCACACTACTGCATTCTGGGGAGGAACTTAAAGGGCAGCAATCAGTCCTACTGCATGACAGCTGAGATAGACTAACGAGATGAGGAACTCAACCAAAACAAAGAAATTCAAGGAGGAGGATCTGAAAGGCTCCTGTCAGAGCTTCTCAACTGTCTGGTTGTGACAGTACCCCTCCCTCTACGAGTGGACTCCGGACACTCAGGGCCCACCTTCTCAGGATGGGACCTATGGAAAGCCCTGATAAGACGAGTGGCCCTAATGTCCGTCACTGGGACCCACATCCTCTCCTCAGGACCATAACCCTCCCAATGAACGAGGTACTGGAGGGAACCGCGGACAAGACGAGAATCCACAATCCTAGAGACCTGAAATTCAAGATTTCCATCAACCATAATCGGAGGAGGAGGCAAAGGCGAGGGTACAATAGGTTGAACATAAGGTTTCAATAAGGACTTATGAAAAACATTATGGATCTTCCAAGTCTGAGGAAGATCAAGACGGTAGGCAACAGGATTGATGACAGACAGGATCTTGTAAGGCCCAATAAACCTAGGACCCAACTTCCAGGAGGGAACCTTCAATTTGATATTCTTGGTAGACAACCACACCAGATCACCAACATTCAGGTCCGGACCAGGCACACGTCTCTTATCTGCCACACGCTTATATCTCTCACTCATGCTCTTTAGATTATCCTGAATCTTTTGCCAAATAGATGACAAAGACGAGGAGAATCTGTCCTCATCAGGTAAACCAGAAGACCCCTCTCCCGAGAAAGTCCCAAACTGCGGATGAAACCCATATGCACCAAAAAATGGTGACTTATCAGAGGACTCCTGACGACGGTTATTTAAAGCAAACTCAGCAAGGGACAAAAAAGAACACCAATCCTCCTGATTCTCCGCCACAAAACAGCGCAGATATGTCTCCAGATTCTGATTGACGCGCTCTGTCTGGCCATTCGACTGCGGGTGGAAAGCAGAAGAGAATGACAACCGAACCCCCAAGCGAGAACAGAAAGCCTTCCAGAATCTGGAAACAAACTGCGTGCCCCTATCAGAGACTATGTCTGAAGGAATACCATGCAATTTGACAATGTGGTCAATAAATGCCTGCGCCAGCGTCTTAGCATTGGGCAAACCAGGAAAAGGGATGAAATGCACCATTTTGCTAAAACAGTCCACCACCACCAGAATCACAGTCTTCCCCGAGGAACGAGGCAAGTCCGTTATGAAGTCCATGGACAGATGTGTCCAAGGACGGGAAGGAATGGGTAAGGGAAGGAGAGGACCTAATGGCCGTGAATGAGGGACTTTGGCACGAGCGCAAGTCTCGCAAGCTGCCACAAAACCCTCAACCGACTTACAAAGCGCAGGCCACCAGAATCTCTGAGCGATGAGATCCAGTTTGGCTCTTGCCCCCGGGTGCCCAGCAAGGACCGTATCGTGGTGTTCCTTAAAAATCTTGTGTCTCAAAGCGAGAGGCACAAACAACCTCCCAGGAGGACAAAGATCAGGAGCCTCTGACTGGGCTGCCTGCACCTCTGCCTCCAATTCAGGAAAAAGAGCAGAGACCACCACACCTTCAGCCAAAATGGGACCCGGGTCTTCAAAATTCCCACCTCCCGGAAAACAATGTGACAGGGCATCTGCCTTCACATTCTTAACCCCAGGGCGGAACGTGACAACAAAATTAAACCTTGAAAAGAACAAAGACCATCTGGCCTGTCTCGGGTTCAGACGCTTGGCTGACTCCAAGTAGGCCAGATTTTTATGGTCAGTAAACACGGTAATAGGGTGTCTGGCTCCCTCTAGCCAATGGCACCATTCCTCAAAAGCCAACTTGATGGCCAACAATTCTCTATCTCCCACATCATAATTTCTCTCTGCGGAGGAGAGTTTCTTCGAGAAAAAGGCACATGGTTGCCATTTGGCAGGAGAGGAACCCTGAGACAAGACCGCACCCACCCCTACCTCAGAAGCATCAACCTCAACTATGAAGGGTAACGAAATATCAGGTTGTACCAGGATGGGAGCGGAAGCAAAACTCTCCTTGATATTAGAAAAGGCCTTACGTGCCTCTACCGACCAGGAAGAAAAATCTACCCCCTTTCTGGTCATATCAGTGAGTGGTTTAACAACAGAGGAATAATTTAAAATAAATTTCCTGTAATAATTGGCAAAGCCCAAAAAAACGCATCAGCGCCTTCTGATTCTCAGGAAGCTCCCACTCAAGCACAGCGTGGACCTTCTCGGGGTCCATGCGAAAACCAGAAGCGGAGAGAAGAAACCCCAGAAATTGAATTTCTGGAACTGCAAACACACATTTTTCCAGTTTTGCGTATAATTTATTCTCCCGCAGAATGAGCAAGACCTGACGTAAGTGTTCCTTATGAGTCTTGAAATCAGGAGAAAAAATCAAAATGTCATCCAAATACACTAATACAAATTTTCCCATTAAATGATAAAAAATGCTGTTCACGAAATGCTGAAAAACGGCTGGGGCATTCATCAAACCAAAAGGCATAACCAAATTCTCAAAATGGTCCTCAGGGGTATTGAAAGCCGTCTTCCATTCGTCTCCTTCTCTGACCCTGACCAGGTTGTATGCCCCTCTTAGGTCTAATTTGGAAAAGATTTTAGCCCCAACAACCTGGTTAAACAGGTCCGGGATCAGAGGAAGCGGATAAGGGTCACGAATAGTGATACTGTTCAGCTCCCTGAAATCCACACAAGGTCTTAAAGAACCATCTTTTTTCTTAACAAAGAAAAAACCAGCGGCAACAGGTGACTTTGAGGGTCGTATGTGTCCTTTTCTCAGACTCTCAGAGATATAAGCACGCATAGCAACCCTTTCAGGTTGGGAAAGATTGTATAAACGAGATTTAGGCAGTTTGGCGCCTGGGATGAGATTAATAGGGCAATCGTACTCCCTGTGCGGGGGCAAATCCTGAACTCCACTCTCAGAGAAGACATCCGAAAATTCAGAGAGGAAAGGTGGTACAGTCTTAGTAGAAACCTCAGAAACAGATGTCATGAGGCAATTCTCTCTGCAAAAGTCACTCCAACCATTTATTTGCCTCGCTTGCCAATCAATGGTGGGGTTATGTTTAGTGAGCCAGGGTAGCCCCAACACTAGAGGAGTAGGCAAACCGCTAAGGACGAAACATGACACATCCTCAACATGAGCATCACTCACAATTAAACGAATATTGTGAACCATGCCCTTTAATGATTTCTGAGAAAGTGGAGCGGAATCAATAGCAAAAACAGGAATATCCTTTCCCAAAGTGCATACCTGGAAACCATGAGTCATTGCAAATTGATTATCAATGAGATTGACAGCTGCTCCACTATCCACAAAAATCTCACAAAAAATGCTCTTGCTCTCTAGCGCCACTCTAGCAGGCAGGACAAAACGGGAACTACAAGCAAACGGAAAACCTTCAATTTCCGCCTCAACCCTGCCAATAGTAACAGACGGAACATTTTTAAAAGATTTTTTCCTTTTTGTTTCTTTATTACTCCCAGAAGACTGCCTGAATCTCCTAGAGGGACAAACATTTGCCAAATGATTTATACCTCCACAACAAAAACAAACCCTCCCATGCGGGCTGAATCTTCTATTGTCAGAGGCAATCAACCCCAGCTGCATGGGCTCCTGCTCAGAAGGGGCTGACGGCGACTGAGACCCCTGCGCACAGAAAGAGACCGCTGCACTGTCCCGGGACTGAGTATGACAGGAAGGAGAGATCTCTCCTCTCTCTCTAAGACGCCTGTCAATACGAACAGCCTGAGACATAGCAGAATCCAAGGAAGTAGGTCTCTCATGAAAGGCAAATGCATCTTTCAATCCCTCTGAAAGACCATGGCAAAATTGACTTCGGAGTGCAGCATCATTCCAACCAGTATCAGCTGCCCATCTCCGAAATTCTGAGCAGTATATCTCTGCGGATTGTTTACCCTGGCATAACAGACGTAGTCTAGACTCAGCCAGAGCAATACGATCCGGATCATCATATATCTGACCCAGGGCTAAAAAGAATTCATCCACTGAACGGAGGGGCCGTGCCCCCTCCGGCAGCGAAAAGGCCCAGGATTGAGCGTTACCCCTGAGCAGCGATATAATGATCCCCACCCTCCGTTATTCATCACCAGAGGAATGGGGAAGAAGGCGAAAATGGAGTTTGCAAGCCTCTCTAAAACGCACAAAATACTCACTACCCCCGGAGAACGTATCCGGGAGCGAAATCGTAGGCTCAGAACAAACTCCATGAACGCAAGCTGAACCGGTCACTTGAAACTGAGAAAAAGTCTTACGGAGATCAGCTACCTCCAATGAAAGACCCTGGAAGCGCTTAGCCAAAAGTGAAACCGGATCCATGCTTGAGACGGTTTTGGCGGCTTATAATGTCACGGATGGTGTACAGGAAACAAGACAATACAATATAAACAATGACTCACTGGATCCACAACTAAGGAACAAAAGGGAGACCCCTGCATGAGACCTGCCGCTCTCCCTTATTGCTCAGCCTATGCGACCACCCCAAAGGTGGATGGGCGCATATCCACGTACCTTGACTATCTTACACCTGAAGGCCCTACAATAGTGAGGGGATATGACCACCGGCTCCCTACACAGACACGGAGGGAGTCAGGGTCACCTGGATCCAGAAAACAGAAAATCATAAATACAGAAACAGTACTTATCTTGCAGACGACTGGGGACTGTGGACTGAGAACTAGGAACAGCATGCACACACACTCCAGGAAGTTGTATAAGCCGCACACTACTGCATTCTAAGGAGGAACTTAAAGGGCAGCAATCAGTCCTACTGCATGACAGCTGAGTTAGACTAACGAGATGAGGAACTCAACCAAAACAAAGAAATTCAAGGAGGAGGATCTGAAAGGCTCCTGTCAGAGCTTCTCAACTGTCTGGTTGTGACACTGGTGCATTGGAGGGGTTACGGTCCCGAGGAAAGAATGTGGGTTCCAGCGTCTGAGGTAAACGGCGACAGGTTAGTTCGGGCTTTTCATGCCTCTCATCCTGAGAGACCTAGTCCTGAGTGTCCGTAGGCCCCTCGTAGAGAGGGGGGTACTGTCACGAGGGTGTCAAGAGCCACGCCTGACTCCGTTATACCCGGGGTCAGGAAGTCGCAGCGGGTGGCTGCGTGCTCTATGTAGAAAGATAGAGCTGTTTCTTTATGGTAGCTTTCTGGGTTTGCCTTGCAACCCTTTTTGGCTCACTCAGGGATCCGTAGCTCCTTTTCCTCAGCTGTTTCTTGTCCAGCACTCCCAACCTCCTTATATTCCCCTCTCCCACTTCTCTGGTTGCCAGATATAGAGCTTTCTGCCTGGACTTCTATACTGACCCACTGGAGCTGTGTAGCTGTGTTCTCTTGTTGTTGTTCCAGAACGTTACCCTCCGGATCCCTGTTGGGCCTTTGTGGTCTGCTGTGGTCGCCCACCTGGGATTATATGTTTGTCTGTTTTGTCTGTCCTCTCCTTGGTGTTTTCTTCTTAGTGTCAGTGGTGCGGACTAGTGATCCCACCGCCCCGTTCACTACATAGGGCTCATCTTAGGGAAAGCCAGGGTTTAGGCACGTGATCGGCGTACGGGTGAGGAACCCGTCTAGGGACGTCAGGGCAGTCAGGTGCCAGCCGCAAGGTGAGTCAGGGGTCACCACCTTTCCCTCTCCCTTGGACAGGGCCTTCCCATTTCCCTCCCTCTGCGTGACGCCGATCATTACACACGGATTAGAGTTACCCCCACTCTAATCCGTGACAAATGGGCTTATTGTCCCATTTGCGTCCACCTCTTTCTAGCTGACAGTGGATCATGAGTCACCTACAAAATCAAGGTAAGGTTCTACAAAGTGGGATGCACTTCCCTGGGGTGAATCTAATAACTGGGGGTTTCATCGTCCTACACTTTGCCGCTTTTTGATGACAGTAATGGGATCTACAGCAGAAAATCACATTTAGGAACAGTTTTGGTTTTAGTTGAAGGTTTCTTTCTTTAACTCTTAGAAATTACTGCATCAATGATTTTCTTTTAGACTATTACCTTATTCCTCTGAGATAAAGGTCTCGGACTATAGAAAGAGGAAGACGGTACCTAAAAGGGCAGAATGAAGAAGCCAGAGTGCCTCTCCAGGGTAGAAGTGGACGATGCCGACGCCAAGATCCTTCACGGCGTGGCAGAGTGGAGGAAACCTGGCAGTGGAGTAGATCGCCATTATCGCGATCACCAGCTGGACCCCCCCGACCATCAGGAGTGGCCATTGCCGGGCCAAGCAGCAGGCCTATGGTTGGTGTAGCCTCCCAGACCACAAGCAATCCATTGGAAGGGAGAGCTTCTGTTCCTGTGCCAGCTGCTCCTGAGCCCGGCCCTAGTCAGCCAGTGCCACAGCACCAACCACCACCACCACAAACAAGGGTGCAGAGCAGGGTACGCAGAATAGCAGACCTCCAGTCACGCCCTTTTATCCAGGACGATGATATAACATCTTGTACCATCTGCATGGAGGAATTTACCATTGGAGAGCCAGTAACACCGCTTCCCTGCTCCCATCTATACCATCGTGACTACATATCCCTTTGGCTCAGTTGCAACCCGAGATGCCCCTTATGTAGGAGCCATTGCTTCAGATGAAACAACTAGGTTAACATCAAGTAGCTTGGATTGCGGCCCAGGTAGGAGGTCCATACGTACAACACATTTATAGTAGTCATAAAATCTGTCTTTCTAGTAATTATTTCATGTTTTGCTTCACTTTTAACCCACTGAAGATTTATTTCTAGATTTGTCTCCCTTCAGTTTACCACCACTGACCTGACACCATCAAGGAAGACCCTGCTCCCCGTTCCATCTACAACCTATGGTAAGAAGTCCTCTCTAGCATCTTCATCTGTCTCTGATGTTTTTTTACTCACTTTACTGATTATTGATGTGTTTCATATGTTGTATTTTAAATTCAGGGTCCCAGACTAGAACCATCTACGGAGCCGCCAAAAATGTCCTGTTACCATCAGCAGGACATTCTCCACCAGAATAGACATCTGCAGTGCCTGCTCATGAGGCTGAACCTCCAGTGCTGCCGTCCTTTTGCAATTATGTCTTCTTGGCCAAGACGGCAGTATCACTGGATTTGCCATCGTTCCAGACTATCCTACCAATATTCTTCAGAGCAAATAAAACATTTATGCTTTTACTTCATCCTTTCACTGACTAATAGTTTTTATTTTATAGTTTAGTTACGGAAAACTGTATTCAAAATGTAATGTTAGCCCTTTATTGACCACCGATATGTTATTTTAAGGCTGTCATTAATGACCTTTATACTAGGCCACCACTTTTTAGGCGGCCTAGAATCAGCATGGCGGCAATTGAGGGTTTAAATGTTCTTGATCAATGTTATCTATCTTATCATAAGCCATCTTTAACCCCTTCCTGACATGGCAATTTTCCACTTTTTACTTCCTGCTTTCCCAGAGCCATGGAAGAACCCCGGACATTTAGGTGTGGTACACATGGCAACACTGGCATTGCCGGTTAATGATAAAGGTTCATCACTGGGCTACAGATGAGAGGTTTTCTGCCCAGTGATGTGAAGGATATTTTTAGCCTAGGTTTTGGAGGGAAACAAATTTCCGCTTTTGTCAGGGTCACTGGGCAGAAGTTGGATTCTGCCCAGTGATCTCCCTTTTATTGGTCAGACTATATGACCTATTGTGTCCCAGGGATCCGGGCAGGGGCGGATTAAATGCATGATAGGCCCTGGGGTGTCTACTCGACCCTTGCCCCCCCCCCCCCTCCATTTTAGTTTTTTTTTCTGTATGAAGAGGTTGCGTTGCTTCGTAAGCGCCACAGTTTCTTCCTAGGCCATATGACATTGTTTACATGGTCCTGGTGCAGCTCTGTCCCATCTGAGTGATTGGGGCTGAGCTGCAGTACCAATCACAGTGCTATCAAATGGACAGCGCTGTGCTTGGTAAGGAGCAAAGAGGCTGCGGCACTGACTGGTGCATCGCGGTCTCCTCAAACAGCTGATTGGCGGTGGTGCCTGGAGTCGGACCCCCACCATCTCTTAACTCTCTGAGTACAGAGGTTATAGATGTTACCTGCAGTCCTATGTAACACCCCACATAACACAGTGAACTATTGTGTTATGTGGGGTGTTACCAGACCTCTATGACAAATTCTTCAGCCTCATCTCGTCTCTACAGAGTTTGTAAGGCTACTTTCACACTTGCGGCAGGACGGATCCGACAGGCTGTTCACCATGTCGGATCTGTCCTTCCGATATCCGTCCTTCCTTGACTATAATGGGGACGGGGGCGGAGCTCCGGCGCAGCACGGCGGTGCACGGCGAAAGCCGCCGGACTAAAAAGTCCTGCATGTCCGACTTTTTAGTCTGGCAGCTTTCGCCGTGCTGCGCCGGAGCTCCGCCCCCAACCCCCATCATAGTCAATGGGGACGGAGCGGCGGCACGGCGAAATATCGGAAGGACGGATCCGACATGGTGAACAGCATGTTGGATCCGTCCTACCGCAAGTGTGAAAGTACCCTTACACAAATATAATGTTGACTAGAGTGCCCCCAGTAATTATATTGTGCTCCGGATAATAATGCCTGTATAGTGTCCCTAAAAATAATGTCCCCTAATAGTAACACCCCCTCACTACCCCCATAAAGAAATTTCCTTCACACTGCTCCATATAGTAATTTCCCCCACACTGCCCCATATAGTAATTTCCCCCACACTGCCCCCATATAGTAATTTCCCCCACACTGCCCCATATAGTAATTTCCCCCACACTGCCCCCATATAGTAATTTCCCTCACACTGCTCCATATAGTAATTTCCCCCATACTGCTCCATATAGTAATTTCCCCCACACTGCTACCGTACATATAGTAATTTCCCCCACACTGCTCCATATAGTAATTTCCCCCACACTGCCCCCATATAGTAATTTCCCCCACACTGCTCAATATAGTAATTTCCCCCACACTGCTCCATATAGTAATTTCCCCCACACTGCCCCCATATAGTAATTTCTCCCACACTGCCCCATATAGTAATTTCCCACACACTGCCCCATATAATAATTTCTCCCACACTACACCCACATAGTAATTTCCCACACACTGCCCCATATAATAATTTCTCCCACACTACACCCACATAGTAATTTCCCTCACACTGCCCCATATAGTAATTTCCCCCACAATGCCCCATACAGTAATTTCCCCCACAATGCCCCATACAGTAATTTCCCCCACAATGCCCCCATATAGTAATCCCCCCCACTGCTCCATACAGTAATTTTTTCCACACTGCTCCCAAATAGTAATTCCCCCACACTGCCCCCATATAGTAATTCCCCCACACTGATCTCCATGTAGTAGTTTGCCCCCACAAAGTAATTTGCCCCCCACACTGCCCCATCAAGTAATAACCACCCACAATGCCCCATTAAGAAATTTGCTCCAACACTGCCATCCATTAAGTAATTTCCCCCACACAGCCCCCAATTAAGTAATTTGCCCCCATGGAAACATTTACCCCCACTGTCCCTGTAGTAATATGTCCTCCTCTGCCCCCATAGTTGGCACACACACACACACACACAAAAAAAAAAAAGGCTAATACTTACCTGTGTCTGGAATGGTAAGGCAGGCGCGCGTACGGCAAAGCCCTGTGTGCGCCCCCCCTATATAGGCGCGCGATTACGTCATCACACACGCCACGCGATGACTTCACCACACACGCCGGGCTTTTACCACCACATAGGCCTCAGGCCTACTAGGCTTGAAGCTTATTGCGGTAATTGGCGTCAGGGTAGGAAACTATGCTCTTCCGTGCCCCGCCATAGCTTTTTGGCGTTTGGGTCAGCATTGGGCCCCCCAGCGATGCTGGGCACGTGGCTACAGACCCAAACGCCCCAATTATAATCTGCAACTGGATCCGGGTAAGGTTACCCAGACCCTGGTAACAAAGATCTAATTGGTGGAGGTGGTTGAGGTGCAGGCTATAAGTGTTTGAGCTCCGTGGGCTGGTTTCACCTTTTTTCCTGCACCTGCGCGTGTAGCCGGACCCTTTTTGACGCATCTGCTGTGAAGAAAATCCCGATCGTTACCTGAGATGGACACCTCCGGCGTTAGAGTTCGATGTCCCAGCCGTGCCATCCCTGGATCCAGGGGACAACGTTGGTGGTGTTGCGGTGGGAGCCCCAGCTGTAGTGGATCTCGAACAGAGGATGGCGTCAGGATCCTGCAAGAGGAGCTGATGACAGAGAAGACAGAAGAGGAGGTTCTCACCATCTCCGGCTGCGCGATGACGTTCGGGCCGGCGAGAGGATGGCGCAAGAGGTTGATATCTGCGTGTCAAGCATCGTCTTCAGTGTTGCTGTCTGGTTTCGGGAGCGAGCAGACTTCTAACTCCCCTCTGCAGATCTTGGGCACGGTTGCGGGGCGCGGAGGGGCCTGCAGGATTCATCTATGACGGGCAGCGTGGAAGCAGAGGAGCAGGAGTCTTGGCTGGATCCCAAGAAGATGTCATCCATGCAACAGCTGCAGTTCCTCAACCTGGACCAGGTCCACAGTCTGGTAAATGGTCTCCTGTCCAGCTTGCCCCTGTGATGTCCTCTTTGTCAAAAGTTTTGTCGTCCCTTGAAGCTTTGATCCCTCAGTCGTTGCCTCCCCCCTCCTCCTCAGACTGCTGCCCCTGAGCCTGTGTGTTCTAATGTTGCTTCTGCTTGGCTGGCAGCTGGGGGGGGGGGGGGCTGGGGGAGGTGAGGCTAACAGTGTAGTGGAGCCATTATTGGTTCCCCAATGTTTTCCTTTGTTAGAAAAATCCAAGGGTATTGCTGAGAGTTGTTTTAAAGAGGTTCTACCATGCACGGTTTCCTCTTTAGGTTTGTATTTGTCTGCTTCGATTACAGAGAAGATTTGGAGTGGGGAATATGTGGATCTTTTATCTCTGGTCCCGGCCTCTAAGGACTTTGTGTCTAAATTGGAACACAAGGAGGAGAGATCAGAGGAGGACAGGTGCCGTCCTATTCCTCGCTCTTTTAATAATTGGTTGCAAGCATTTTGTATTTTCGCTAGTGTTTTAGGGGAAAAATACCCTGAGAAATGCTTGGGATTGTTCCAGGATGTGGATATAGTCTTGGAGGCTTACAAAAGTTTTGGTGGCTTGGGTTGGTTCCAATATGATGAGAACTTCCGGCATAAACTGGCGGTTTATCCGCAATTGTAGTGGGGCACGAAGGATGTGGGCTTGTGGCTCAATCTTCTGGTCCCACAAAAGCCTCCAGCTGTCAGCCAGAAGTTATCTACTGCTGGAGGTTTTATGAAGCGGGGCCTTTGCTTTGCTTATAATGAGTCGCAGTGCAAATGGCCTGCCAGTTGTAAATACAAGCATGAGTGTGGGTTTTGTTGAGCAAATCACCCAATGTCCAGATGCTTTAAGAAAGCCAATTTGCTGTCGCAAACCGATGGCAAAGGAATATCTTTTCGAAAGCATGGATGCCGGTAAATTTACTGAAAATTCTTTCTTGGCTAAGTAGGTTCCCAAACCGGCAGATGGCTGATTTGTTAACGGCGGGTTTTTCAGAAGGATTTGTGTTGCCTCCGTTTGCGGGTCAAGGTTGTGCAATGGTTAAAAATTTCTGGTCCTTTTGAGGTGCCGCCCTTTGAAAATTTCCATTTGTCTCTTCTTGGCGTGGTTCCAAAAAAGGAGCTAAATTCTTTCAGGATAAGGCTACTTTCACACTAGCGTTCTGCTGTCCGCTCGTGAGCTCCGTTTGAAGGGGCTCACGAGCGGAGCAGAACGCTTCCGTCCAGCCCTGATGCAGTCTGAATGGATGCGGATCCGCTCAGACTGCATCAGTCTGGCGGCGTTCAGCCTCCGCTCCGCTCGTCTCCGCACGGCCAGGCGGACAGCTGAACGCTGCTTGCAGCGTTCGGGTGTCCGCCTGGCCGTGCGGAGGCGTGCGGATCCGTCCAGACTTACAATGTAAGTCAATGGGAACGGATCCGCTTGAAGATGACACCATATGGCTCAATCTTCAAGCGGATCCGTCCCCCATTGACTTTACATTGAAAGTCTGAACGGATCTGCTCAGGCTACTTTCGCACTTAGAAATTTTTCTAAGTTATTAATGCAGACGGATCCGTACTGAACGGAGCCTCCGTCTGCATTAATATGATCGGATCCGTTCAGAACGGATCCGATCAAGCGCTAGTGTGAAAGTAGCCTAATTCATCGGCGTTTCGACTGCTTCCCATCCATCCAGCTGCTTTTTACTCTTTGGGTTTTCATTTTTAAGGTTCTTTTTATTTTAACAGATGTCTTCCTATAAGATGTTCTATTTCTTGTTTTTATTTTGAGGCCTTTTCCACGTTTATTAAATGGGTTGTTTCAGTACGTGCTATGAGAGGAGGAATTGTTCATTATTTAGATGATTTTCTGTTTGTTGGGCCGGCGGATTCTCATGTTTGTTGTGAATTGTTGTCGTTGTTTGTTTCAGTGTGTGCAGAATTTGGTGTTCCTCTTTCTTCTGAGAAAACTGTTTTGCCTTCTAGTTGTATTGAATATTTGGGAATAGTTATTGATTCTAGTATGGGGGAGTTTAGGTTACCTGTAGAGAAAGTGTTGAAAGCGACCTGGTTAATCAAAGGTTTTTTGTCTCGGTATAGCGTTACAGTTAAGGAAGTTCAGTCGTTGTTGGGTTTATTAGCGTTTTGTTGTAGAGTGATGCCAAAGGGGCGATTTTTTTGTAGGCAGTTAGCTTTAAGGGTAGCTGGGTTGCGGAATCCTCAATTTGCATGTCTCTTTGAATAAGTACTTGAAGGATGATTTGCTGGTGTGGCTCAGTTTTAATGGTAGGTCTTTATGGCAAGAGGATTTTGTGGATGCTGCACAATTAAATCTGATCACAGATGCCGCAGGCAGTAGTAGTTTCGGTGTTTTCTGGGATGGACATTGGTGTGCTGAGGCATGGCACAAGTCATGGGTTTCAAATTGGTGTTGTCAAACTTTGTTCTGTTAGAACTTTTTCCTGTTATGGTGGCATTGGCGCTTTGGGGTCAGTTTTTTAAGAATAAAAGGATCCGCTTGCATACTGACAACAAAGGAGTTATGTTTGCAGTAAATTGTTTATCCTCTAAGAGTAATGTGGTCGTCAAGCTGTTAAGGCATTTAGTTTTGCTTTGTTTAAAATTGAATGTTTGGATTAAAGCAGTGCATATTCCGGAAGTGAGTAATGAAATTGCTGATGCTTTGTCACGTTTTCAGATGGTCCGCTTTCGCAGTTTGGCTCCATCGGCTGATGCTTGAGGGATTCCTTGTCTGGAACATCTGTGGGTTCTGATTTGGTCGTAGCCTTGGAAATACTGAGTCGTTTAGTTGCAGCTTCAACATGGAAAGGCTATATGTCGGCATGGTTTACGCTGGGATAAGTTTACTTCTGGTTTGTCGGTATCACCTTCGTTGGTGAATGAATCTTTGGCACTGGCTTTTTGCTGCAGCTGTTCGAGGAGAAGCTGGCTCACAGTTCAGTATGCAGAATTTTGCCTGGCATGTCTTTCTTCCTTAAGTTATTTAGATCCCAATCTTTTTCAGAGTTTTTCTTGATTAAGCAGCTAATGAAGGGTTATAAATCTATGGGATGCTTACCTGATGGGCGGTGTCCTATCTCTCGGGATTTAATGGTTAAGTTGTGTGGAGTTTCAGTTTGTTTTTCGCAGTTTGAAGCGTCGTTATTCTGTACAGCGTTCATTGTATTATTTTTTGGGGCTTTACGGATTGGGGAATTATTGCCACATTCTCATTTGGGAAGGACAGGTTTAGCTTTGCATCATGTTTCGGTTCAGAATTCGTTGGTGTCAATTTTCATTGAGAGATCCAAAACCGATCAGGCTGGAAGAGGTCGTTATTTGAAGGTTAGGGCTATTGCAGATAAGAGGATCTGTCTGGTTAATGCTGTTTTGCAATATTTAGCTATTCGGCCTCAGGGAAATAGCACGTTTTTTCTTGTGCATCAGGATTTGTCTCCTTTGTTGCAATTTCAATTTAGAGCAGTTTTATCTAAAAGCCTAGTTAAATTGGGTTTAAGTGCACAGTTTTTCTCTTTTCATTCGTTTCGGATCGGGGTTGCGATGGCTGCCGCCCAGGCGGGGCTGCACAAATCTGTTATTAGACGTATTGGTAGGTGGTCTTCTAATAGGTATCAGCTTTTCATGAGACCCCATTTGTTAAATTAATCTTTTCTTAGCCTTTACAGGTCATACAGTTTGGATTCTGGGCCATTCCTCTATCCATTGGGCTAATAGGAGGGCTGCAGAGCGCTGTTATGGATTGTATCTGACCTTATCGTCAGAGGTCATCAGGATCTGCTGGGCTGGAGTTTGAGGGCTTCGCTGGTCAGGTTTGATAGATCTTGCTCTACATTTACACAATGATTTCCCTAATCCGGACATTATTATTATTCTTTTAGGTGGTAATGACACTGGCTGTGGAGACACCATGGATTTTAAGTTCCAGATGAGAAAGACAATGACGGACCTTGGCTGACTTTTTCCCGACACTAGGCTAATATTTTCAGAAATTATTTGTAGGTGGTGTTGGAGAGTTTACCCCGACCCAAAATTATAAGGTCCGGAAAATAATAAATCATGCAATGTCACATTTTATGCCATTGCTATGGGGTTTTTCTTTAAGGCACATTGACTTGGAGAGTGGAGAGACAGGCCTGTTTTTTTAAGGATGGTGTTCATTTATCGGATATTGGTTATGATATTTCTAATCTCAACCTGCAGGCTATGGTGGAAATAGCTGTTGGTGGGGTGGGGCCCTTGCCGCCTTGTTAAAGGCGATTCCGGCCTGGTGGGTGCTTAAGGATAGTCATCCCGTGATGGGATGGACTCTTATGTATGGTTATGGTTTAATTGAGTCGGAGTTTATGACTAGGCTCATAATATGGTTTATTAAAGTAATGGTTAAAGTTTGGTTTTAAATAAACAGGCCATGGCCAATTTTTACCTCCACTCTCCAGTCTGTGTATTTATTATTGTCTATGTCTACATGGTGCTTTATTTAAATTGAAAAAAGGGACATATATTTGCCATGTATTGCCATGAT
The DNA here is from genome assembly GCF_905171765.1 of Bufo bufo. Classification (NCBI taxonomy): domain Eukaryota; kingdom Metazoa; phylum Chordata; class Amphibia; order Anura; family Bufonidae; genus Bufo; species Bufo bufo. Next base: position 95,578,050 of record NC_053389.1, on the reverse strand, counting down.
TTTTTAGTTTCTATGTTCGCATAGCTGTATGAGGGCTTGTTTGTTGCAGGACAAGTTGTACTTTCTTATTCCACCATGTAAAAATATTGCATACAATTTCCAACAGTTTTTTGTTTTTGTTTTTACAGTGTTTACTGTGTGGCAAAACTGATCTTTTACCTTCATTCTCTGCGTCAGTACGATAACAGCAATAACACATTTGTGTAGTCTTTCTTGTTTTTTAATACTGGGGGGAAAAAACTGGAATTATTTTTTTGTTTTTCATTGCTATATTCTGACCACCATAATTTTTTTTATAGTTATGTCTACAGAGCTGTGTAAGGGCTCTTTTTTTTTTTTTTTTTTACTGATACCATTTTGTTGTGTGTATGATTTTTTTTCATCAATTTTTTTTTTTTTGATATGATGAAAAAACATTAAATCGGCCATTTTTTTTTCTGTTACATCGTTCACCATATGGGATAATTTTTTAATATTTTAAATAGCATATAATCTTTTTTTTTTTATTGTTTATTTTAATTCTGTGGAAAGGTGGTGATTTGAAATAATTTGAATGTTAATAATTTGAATATTTTTATATACACATTTGTAAAAACTTTTTAAATTTTTTTTAGGCTCCCAAGTGGACCCCAATTTAGGCCCCCAAGTGGACCCCAACATACAATAATTGGATTACTATTTGTGTAAAGTAATAGAATTGTATCCATCTCCTTACAGAAAGATCATTATATTACAATTCAGTGCTGCCACCCATGGATTAAGGTGCATCTATTGCAGCGTAACAGATAAGCAAGGATGGCAGTTATGGTCTTCTTCCCTCTGTATCAATCTGTCTGAAGTCTCTTCCAGTAGAATTTATGGCAGGTAATAGTACTCTTGTAATGGTGGCTGTAGTGTCCACTGTGGGAAACAGGGTTTTGAAGGCATGTCTGGCCAGGATGTGTCCAAGGGTGAGCAGTGTCCCTCACTGCAGTAAAGTCTTAGCAGATTTTGGCAGGAGGTTACCTTACTGACACCAATGCTCGGCAATGCAGATTCTATGTTCTATAGTAGAGATCAGTGAACCTGAACTGGAATGTTCGGGTTTGTACCGAACATCTCGGGGTCCGGGCACCTGAACCCAAAGTCCGTGCTCGGATGCTAAATAAAGCTTGTTGACATGCTGCAGCACAGCCAATTAACACGCTTTTAAGCTGCGGGCACTTAGAAGCTATCAGTCTATTCAGACGTCTGTAAGTGTTTTGCGGTGCACAAATTACGGACCTGCAAAACACGGATACCCGCCGTGTGCGTTTTGCATATGTGGTGACATATAATGAGAATTAGCAGGACCATTCACTTTCTGTGCTCCAGAAAACAACATGGCAGCAATAATGTACAGATATCACAGATTATGCAGCCAACATGGCCTCTAGAATAAAGTGATGTCACAATCTGAGGAGCAGCACATGGCACAGACATGTGCCAGTCACATGGCCTCTAGAATACAGTGATGTCACAGTGATGCAGTGTTCCGGTCCTTCATTGTGACATCATCATTCTGAAGGTATTTCTGCCCAGCTCAGGCTGATATCGTTGCCATTTTGAGTTGACGCATCTGCTGACACTTTTATTGGCTCCGATACAATTTCGGATTCTCGAATCTATATTTTCAGAGTTTCTATCAGCTTTCAGTCCTCAGGCACTTTACCACCTGTGCTTGGACTCTGTTTTTATTTGGGGGCTTCTTATTGTCCCATTTGTGTCCACCTCTTTCTAGCTGACAGTGGATCATGAGTCACCTACTAAATCAAGGTAAGGTTCTACAAAGTGGGATGCGTTTCCATGAGGTGAATCTAATAACTGGGGGTTTCATCGTCCTGCACTTTATCGCTTGTCGATGACAGTAATGGGATCTACAGCAGAAAATCACATTTAGGAACAGTTTTGGGTTTAGTTAAAGGTTTCTTTCTTTAACTCTTAGTAATTACTGCATCAATGATTTTCTTTTAGACGATTATCTTATTCCTCTGAGATTAAGATCCAGGACTATAGAAAGAGGAAGACGGCACCAAAGAGGGCAGAATGAAGAAGCCCGAGTGCCTCTCCAGGGTAGAAGAGGCCGCCGCCAAGATCCTCCACGGCGTGGCAGAGTGGAGGAAACCAGGCAGCGGAGTCGATCGCCATTATCGCGATCACCGGCTGGACCCCCCCGACCATCAGGAGTGGCCATTGCCGGGCCAAGCAGCAGGCCCACGGTTGGTGTAGCCTCCCAGACCACAACCAATCTATTGGAAGGGAGAGCTTCTGTTCCTGTGCCAGCTGCTCCTGAGCCCAGCCCTAGTCAGCCAGTGCCACAGCACCAACCACCACCACAAACAAGGGTGCAGAGCAGGGTACGCAGGATAGCAGACCTCCAGTCTCGCCCTTTTATCCAGGACGATGATATAACATCTTGTACCATCTGCATGGAGGAATTTACCATCGGAGAGCCAGTAACACCGCTTCCCTGCTCCCATCTATACCATCGTAACTGCATATCCCTTTGGCTCAGTTGCAACCCGAGATGCCCCCTATGTAGGAGTCATTGCTTCAGATGAAAAAACATAAATAACATCAAGTAGCTTGGATTGCGGCCCAGGTAGGAGGTCCATACATACAACACATTTATAGTAGTCAAAAAATCAGTCTTTCTAGTAATTATTTCATGTTTTGCTTCACTTTTAACCCACTGAAGATTTATTTCTATATTTGTCTCCCTTCAGTTTACCACCACTGACCTGACACCATCAAGGAAGACCCTGCTCCCCGTTCCATCTACAACCTATGGTAAGAAGTCCTCTCTAGCATCTTCATCTGTCTGATGTTTTCTCACTCACTTTACTGATTATTGATGTGTTTCATATGTTGTATTTTAAATTCAGGGTCCCAGCTTAGAACCATCTAAGGAGCCGCCAAAAATGTCCTGTTACCATCAGCAGGACATTCTCCACCAGAATAGACATCTGCAGTGCCTGCTCATGAGGCTGACCCTCCAGTGCTGCCGTCCTTTTCCATTTATACATCTTCTTGGCCAAGACGGCAGTATCACTGGATTTACCATCGTTGTAGACTATCCTACCAATATTCTTCAGAGCAAATAAAACATTTCTGCTTTTACTTCATCCTTTCACTGACTAATAGTTTTTATTTTATAGTTTAGTCACGGAAAACTGTATTCAAAATGTAATGTTAACCCTTTATTGACCACCGATATGTTATTTTAAGGCTGTCATTAATGGCCTTTATGCTAGGATGCTAGGCCACCACTTTTTTTTAAGCGGGCTAGAATCAGCATGGCGGCAGCAATTGAGGGTTTAAATGTTCTTGATCAATGTTATCTATCCTATCATAAGCCATCTTTAACCCCTTCCTGACATGGCAATTTTCCATTTTTGCGTTTCCACCTTTTACTTCCTGCTTTCCTAGAGCCATGACTTTTTAGTTCCTATGTTCACATAGCTGTATGAGGGCTTGTTTGTTGAAGGACCAGTTGTACTTTCTTATTCCACCATCTAATATTGCATAAAATGTAGCAGGAATCTGGAAACAAAAAGCAATTTCGCTACAGTTTTTTTTGTTTTTTACAGTGTTCACTATGTGGTAAAACTGATCTTTTACCTTCTTTCTCTGCGTCAGTACGATTATAACACATTTGTATCGTTTTTCTTGTGTAGACACGGCACCTCCTCCTTCAATACTGTCAAAATATGGCAATGTATAGAAGTGCCAGCAAGGTCAAAAATAAATGTGGGGCATACAATATAAGAATCGCCCAATAACAAGCTATGATGACTTACCTTCGAGGTAAATTGTGCCCTCTTTAAAAGAAGAGGGTGTCCCGCAGTATGCAGTATTCTGCATGGTATACATGTTCCTCAGTTGCCTCCTTCAAGGGGTTTTCCAAGACTATTAAATGTCCCCCATATGCCCGGGCCCCTCACATTGAATATACTTACCTCACTCCCTGCACTGCTTCTGGTTCCCCCACTGCCGCTGAAGAAAACATCCAGTGTCGGGGGGAGCAACGTATGGCAGGCGGAGACAGGGATGCTAGGGAGGCTGGTCCCCGTCCCTGCCGGCCATTGGGTGCTCCCCTCCGACACCGGATGTTTTTCATCCGCGCACGGGGAGAAGCAGCAGCGGCAGTGCGGGAACCAGGAGCAGCGCAGGGAGCAGAGAGCCAGGTAAGTAAATTCATTGTAAGGGGCCTGGGCATATGGGGGGAATTTAATAGTCTTGGATAACCCCTTTAATACTTTAAATATCTCCTGCTTTTAATATTTAGCTATTTGGAGACAAAAGTCATATATTCCTAGCCTTAGTGATGACTTACCTTCGAGGGGAACTATGCCCTCTTTAAAAGAAGTAGGTGTCCCACAGTACTCAGGAAGGTATACATGTTCTCAGTTGCCTTCTTAATACCATAAATATCTCCTGCTTTTAATTATTAGCCCTTTGGAGTCAAGTCACATTTTCCTAGTCTTAATGTCACGACTGTGACTGATCCAGACAGGTCTGGGAGGAGAAGGTCGCAGCGACTTGCTACTCGTGATAGCTTGTGAGTTTGCTCCGTGGTTCAGGGTATGTCATCTGGGTTTTGCCTTGTGAACCTTTTTGTCCTGACTGGGAGTGTGTAGGCATCCTTCTCAGGTGAGTCCTGTCTGCCACTCCGAGCTACTATATTAGTTTCACTTTCACTTGCAGTCATTGCCAGATATAGTCCTTACTTCCAGTTCTATTCTGACCTTTGAAGGAGATCGTTTGATGATGTTGCTGTGGAGCTCTTGTCCGGCGTGGACTGTCGTGATTGGGATCGCCTTCTCTGCTCGTGACTCTGCTAGGTTCTCAGGAGGGAGAGATCAATTTGTAACCTTCAGAGAAGCTTGCAAATTGTTCTTCAGGTTACGCCCTAGATCTTCCGGCGGTGAGGAACAACGGGTGGGTATTGTAATTTCTCTCCTGCAAGGAGATCCGCAGGCTTGGGCTTTCTCCCTACCATCAGACTCTCTGGCCTTACGATCAGTGGAGGAGTTTTTTGAAGCCCTGGGTCTCGTATATGATGACCCGGACAGGGTCTCACTGGCTGAGTCTAAGCTACGTAGACTTCGGCAAGAGAACCGGTCTGCTGAACTATATTGTTCCGAATTCCGTAGGTGGGCTACTGATACGTTATGGAACGACTCGGCCCTTAGGAGTCAGTTCTGCCAGGGGTTGTCTGAAAAATTAAAAGACGCGCTGGCGGTATACGAGGTCCCTGGGTCTCTGGAGGCTGCTATGTCTCTGTCCATAAGAATCGACAGACGACTCAGGGAGAGACTATTAAATTTTACGGAGGCCTCTATAGGGCAGGGATCGGTTTGTTATGATCCAGTCGAACCAATGCAAATAGGGGGCGCCACTAGACGGGTGAATCCTCCTAAGTTCAGCTGTAGGTCAGAGGTTTGTTTTCATTGTGGGGGGAGGGGTCATTTTGTAAAGGTTTGTCCCTCAGAACCCAAGAGACCACAAACAAAGGAGCCGCCGGGAAAACTAGAGTCCCCAGATTGTGCGGAGGATAACAGTCTGGGCTTATTCGTTTCCTCCATACGCATGTCTCAGTTTTTGTTGTCCGTTACCGTTGAGGCGGGCAATAAGACTGAGATCTGTTCCGTCTTTTTGGACAGTGGGGCGGGGGTAAACTTGGTGGATTCACGGTTTGCTCAGGCTCTGGGTTTTACTCCAGAACCAATACGCAGAACTATTCCTGTTTTTGCCATCGACTCCTCCCCTCTTACTCAGAAAGAGTTAACTCAGATCATTCATAATATCCATCTGCAGGTAGGGGACCTCCATAAAGAGCATATCTCGTGTTATGTCCTGGACGGTCTTCCGGCTCCTATGGTATTGGGGCTTCCCTGGCTGGTGACTCACAATCCAGTGGTGGATTGGCAGGCCGGGGAGATTGTGGAGTGGAGTGAACATTGTAAGGACAACTGCTTGAGTAGTAGGTGCTCTACACTCTCTGTAACATCTTTACCTGCTTTTCTGTCAGATTTTATGGATGTGTTCTCTGAGAAGGGTTGTCAGGGGTTACCACCTCATCGTCCATATGATTGCCCGATTAATCTACTACCTGGGGCCAAACTACCTAAAACCCGGTTATACAATATTTCCGGCCCGGAGAGGAAGGCTATGAAAGATTATATTTCGGAGAGTTTGGCTAAGGGACACATCAGACCCTCTTCTTCACCTGTGGCTGCAGGGTTCTTTTTCGTTAAAAAGAAAGATGGGGGCCTACGTCCTTGCCTGGATTTCCGGGAATTAAACCGGATAACTATCCGAGATCCCTATCATCTTCCTCTCATTCCCGACCTCTTTAATCAGGTTGCTGGTGCTAAATGGTTCTCCAAAATGGATCTCAGAGGAGCCTATAACCTGGTTCGCATCAAAGAGGGGGATGAGTGGAAGACGGCTTTTAATACTCCGGAAGGGCATTATGAAAATCTGGTCATGGCATTTGATCTTACTAATGCGCCTGCGGTATTCCAACATTTTGTCAACGATATTTTTAGTCACCTTATCGGGAGATTTGTTGTGATATATCTTGATGACATCCTGGTCTTTTCCCCGGATCTGGATACACATAAGATCCATGTGAGACAAGTGCTGCAGATATTAAGGGCCAACAAATTGTTTGCTAAGTTAGAAAAATGTGTGTTCGCCGTAAAGGAACTGCCATTTCTGGGGTATGTGTTGTCAGATTCAGGTTTCCGCATGGATCCAGAGAAAGTCCGGGTGATTATAGACTGGGATCTGCCTGAGAACCTGAAGGCATTGCAACGCTTCCTGGGGTTTGCCAATTTTTATAGAAAGTTTATAAAAAACTATTCCTTGGTGGTCAAACCACTGACGGACATGACCCGAAAGGGATCCGATTTTTCCAAATGGTCACATGCAGCCAAAACTGCCCTTGTATCTCTGAAGGAGAGATTCACCTCGGCCCCTATTCTCGTACAGCCAGATGTCTCGCTTCCTTTTATTGTAGAGGTTGACGCATCAGAGGTGGGGGTGGGAGCGGTACTATCTCAGGGCCCGTCCCCTGGTGAATGGCGTCCGTGTGCTTTCTTTTCGAAGAAATTGTCTACTGCAGAAAGGAACTATGATATTGGCAACAGGGAACTTTTGGCTATTAAGTTGGCTTTTGAGGAGTGGCGTCATTTTTTGGAGGGGGCGGTTCATCCCGTCACGGTGATTACTGATCACAAAAACGTATTATATCTGGAGTCTGCTAAACGTCTCACCCCTAGACAGGCTCGGTGGTCGTTATTTTTTATTGGTTTAATTTTGTAATAACCTATCGCCCGGGGGCAAAAAATACTAAGGCGGATGCATTGTCTCGAAGTTTTCCTGGAGGGGGTGATGTTGAGGTACCAGAGCCCATTTTGCAAAAGAAGGTGGTGGTCTCTGCATTACACTCAGGTTTGGAGGGGAGGGTGTTGGAAGCTCAGGGGGATGCCCCGGCCTCCTGCCCCTCGGGTAAACTGTTTGTGCCAGAAAATTTACGACTGGAGATACTAAAAGAACACCATAACTCCACACTGGCAGGACACCCAGGTAGTAGGGCAACCTCTGAGTTAGTGTCTCGTCGGTTCTGGTGGCCTAAATGGCGCCAGGAGGTGTTGAATTTTGTGTCTGCATGTGCTACCTGTGCTCGTTCTAAGGTGGATCATACTCGTCCGGCAGGGCGTCTTTTACCTCTGGCCATCCCCAACAGGCCTTGGACGCACCTGTCAATGGATTTCATTACGGATCTACCAGTATCAGCGGGGAAGACTGTTATTCTTGTAGTTGTTGACAGATTCAGTAAAATGGTGCACTTTATTGCTCTTGCCGCATTGCCTAATGCTAACACACTGGCTCAGGTTTTTATTGACCACATCGTGAAGCTTCACTGGGTCCCTTCCGATATTGTTTCGGATCGTGGTACCCAATTCGTTTCTAAATTTTGGAAAGCTTTTTGTTCTCGTTTAGGGGTTCATCTGTCGTTTTCTTCATCTTTCCATCCACAGTCCAACGGTCAGACTGAATGTACCAATCAAAACCTAGAGACATATTTGAGATGCTTCGTTTCCGAAAATCAGGAGGAATGGTCATCTTATTTACCGTTAGCCGAGTTTGCCATTAATAATCGTAGTCAAGAATCCACCGATAAGTCACCATTTTTTGGTGCGTATGGTTTCCATCCTCAGTTTTGTACGTTTAGTGAGGGGGGGCCGTCTGGGATTCCCGAGGAGGAACGATTTGCGTCTTCACTTTCTTCAGTGTGGCAGAGTGTGCAAGAAAGTTTGAAGAGAATTGGTGGTAGATACAAACGTGCGGCTGATAGGAAGCGCTCTGAAGGTCCGGACCTTGGGGTGAATGACTTGGTGTGGTTGTCTACCAGAAATATCAAGTTGAAGGTTCCCTCATGGAAATTAGGTCCGAGATTTATTGGTCCTTATAGGGTAATTAAGATCATTAACCCGGTGGCTTTTCGTCTGGAGCTACCTCAGACTCTAAGGATCCATAATGTCTTCCACAGATCTCTGCTTAAGAGATATGTAGAACCTCCTGAACCATTGCCACTACCACCTCCATCGGTGGTTGTTGATGGCAGTCTTGAGTTTCAGGTAGAAAAGATTGTTGATTCACGATATGTTCGCCGCTCTCTTCAGTACCTGGTGCACTGGAAAGGTTATGGTTCCGAAGAGAGAATGTGGGTTCCAGCATCAGAGATAAAAGCGGACAGACTCATTCGGGCTTTTCATAGCTCCCATCCGGAGAGGCCTGGTCTTGAGGGTCCGGGGGCCCCTTGTAGAAAGGGGGGTACTGTCACGACTGTGACTGATCCAGACAGGTCTGGGAGGAGAAGGTCGCAGCGACTTGCTACTCGTGATAGCTTGTGAGTTTGCTCCGTGGTTCAGGGTATGTCATCTGGGTTTTGCCTTGTGAACCTTTTTGTCCTGACTGGGAGTTTGTAGGCATCCTTCTCAGGTGAGTCCTGTCTGCCACTCCCAGCTACTATATTAGTTTCACTTTCACTTGCAGTCATTGCCAGATATAGTTCTTACTTCCAGTTCTATTCTGATCTTTGAAGGAGATCGTTTGATGGTATTGCTGTGGAGCTCTTGTCCGGCGTGGACTGTCGTGATTGGGATCGCCTTCTCTGCTCATGACTGGATAAGTCTATCTCTGATATAAGTTTGTTTGTTGCTGTCTTCCCCTGCTGTTCTCCTAGACATGAGTGATGGTGACTAGTGCTCCCATCGGCCTTTCCCCACTCTAGGCTTTAGGGTGACTGAGGGTTTAGGCATCCTGCTCGCCGCACGGGTTCACACCCCGTCTAGGGTATCAGGGCAGACAGGTGCCAGCTTAGGGTTAGTCAGGGGTGTCCATACTATTCCCATCCTTAGATAAGGGTCCCCCTACCCCTCCGTCTGGTGCGACACGACTGCTGCTGGGGTAGCGGTCGTGACACTTAATGGCCTGACATGCAATGCATCCGATATGTGCTCTGTGACACCAAATAGCCACACATGACTTCATTTCTCCAATTTCCTTCAGCACAATAGTTCTTTCAAGCCTGCCGGATGACTACCCAAGGTGGGTCTAGTAGTGTAGACCATTTTGAAACCTACTCCTGGTTCAGATTGTGCAATTTTGAAAAGAAACTGGAGAAAAATTATGAGGACAATCATATTATGGCTGCCATGCCAGTCATTGCAAGGCAAGTCGTTGTGGATCAGAAGATGGCCACCAATGGACCTTATGAGCCAAAACTGTTGGGTATGTAGTTTTCCTTGTAACCTTTGGCAAGCAATCAAGCTTCAGGCCTCATTTCCTAAACAGAATAACCTCAACTGCAATATTGCAGCTCTGAAGGATCAGAGAGCAGCACAGGACAATAGACTAGACCTAGTCTACGTGTATATGGGCCTGTAGGTATCACTCACACTCCGGCCCTGACCACTAGACTCCCAATCCTGAGATTGCAGGATTGTCTTGAGATTGTGACTCAGGTTGATTTTGGAGGTGTGCCTAAGATGATAAGGGGTGGGGTATGAATCTGTGGCACATACTTCTAGGAGTCCATGACGGAGGACGGAAATAAAATCACACATAGCAGACATTATCATATAGAAATCCAATTTGAATCAACATTTTGATATATACTAAATCATCATACATATAAAATGCAAACTTTTATCAGATAAATTAAAGCTCAGCTTGCTGTCAGTGAACGGAAGCAATGTTTAAAATCAAAAGTCCATTGTGCCTCACAAGGCTGCAGTTTGTTACAATGTTTTCTTATTGTCTTTTATTCATTTTCAAATTCTATTGTAAGACAAAACACACTATATTATACATGATTACTTAATAAGCTTTCCCCATCCACACCCCAACCTGAGTCCCCAGATGGCAGAAGAAGAGAAATAGAATAAAAAGAATGTCTAATGTTGTATCTTCATGACTGCAAAACTTTGAACCCATTTTTTTTTTAAATAATCAATTTGGTTGGATTGAACTTGGATTGTTTGGAAGGTGTTGTCCTATAAAAAATCTACTGGACTTTTCAAACCAGCACCTGGATATGAATACTTTTGTATGAACATATTAAAAATGTATTTCATAAAATGTATCTGTTTGGCCTTACCTACTGTTACTTATTTTCCTTATTTCTCTGTTCACCTCAGTAACATCACTGAGGTGAACACAAATGCTCAGTTCTGTCCTCCAACTACCACCATCAGGATCTCTAGATCCATGTGAGGCACAGGGCTAGTTCTAGCTTTGTTAGAAAGAGAATCCCATGTACCTTTATGATGTCTTGATTTTGTTTTCTAACATTGCTTACGTTCACAATCTTAAAGGGATGTTCCATGTGCAATGTTACAGCAACTCACTAGGACATGGCATCACATAATGATCAGTTTGGGTCAGTCCTGATAATGTAGAAACCAAGGCCATTCCAACAGTTCTCCAGCACATTGGTACTCTGAGCACCCACTGGGCAGGGAATTGCAAGACAACTCCATTCAACCTCTGGAGATTGTGCAACTTGTGGTGATGGCATGTCCTAGTGATAGGATCACGTAGGGTACAACCACATGTTCAGGTGTCACGGTGAGGAGTGGGGGAAACCCCCCCACAGTGCGATGTTAAAAGGAATAGGAAGCTGCTAGGCCAGGACCACAGGATCAGGGAGCAGGTCACCTCCTAAAACGTCCCTAATACTGACCCTGACTCCTAACTGTATGAGCCAACCCAGATGGTAGGAGGGCTCATACTCCGGAACCTCGTGTCCCTACTAGCCCTCGGGAAATCCCTGGACTAGGAGCAGAGTAAGACGACCTGTTCCTCCACATCACGGAAGAACAGGAGTCTCAACTGGCCAAGCTGCAAGGAGAAGGGAACATATACAGCATATGGATATGGCAGGTAAGTGAAACCAGTTCCACACTTACCTGCCACAGACACACTGACTGGAACCCGTGCAAAAGTGCTAATGTCCACACCAACATAAAAGGACACAGCACACATCACAAATCACACAGGAAACCAGAACACCATAGCTGCAATAAGGTGAGACAGCACAAGAACATAAACTTAACATCATGACATTTACTTATGACCACAAGGGTGGCCCTCACTGGAGAAATGGCATAAGAAGACCAGGAGGATGACTCCAGCATACAGCATGGCTGGAGTACCCCTCCGCTTCAGGCATCCAGTGGAAGCTAAATAGCCCAAGCAGCCGCACCCACTCACACACACTAGGATGGGAGTTAACCCTTCCAACATCAGACAGGGTAATGTAGCCACTTAAAGGGGAAATGCACACACAACTAAACCCCGTGCACACCAAACAGGGAAAGTGCACACATACACTACACAGGTTGCCAGAGGCAACCACATGCATAGACAGTGAGCAGCCCAGCAACCGGCTCAGGCTGCTACACTGCCAACAACATCATGTTGCCAGCGGCAACCACAGGTGGGGCAAACAACTCACAGCCCTCACCTGCGGTGAACAACCAAACTGACCGCTGGCAACTGCATGCGGGTCTAAGAGTCATGACCAGGAACATAGTCAGGATTCTGCATGCAATTTTGGAAACCAAAATCAGGAGTGGATCTTAAAAAGATAGAACCTATACAGGATAAATACAAAGTCTCTCTCAATTTACTTCTGGTTTTGGCTTCTAAAACTGCATCCAAAAACCTGACCATGTGGCCATACCCTTTCTATGGTAGGCTTTACTTTTAGAAAAACAAGATAGGTTTCTTTCAAAAACAGCCCCACAGATGTCCACAATTTGGGTGTGGCATTGCAGCTTACCCCAATCACTTCAATGGCACCAAACTATAATATCAGAACACCTATGAACACATGACCCATGGACCACACTCATGGGTTTCTAATTCTGCACAACTTGTGTTTGAGCAGTTTATAGAAGAAAGCAGCCATGGTGTTATAATCTTGGATAGTGATGGACAAACATCGTCCGGGACAGTTCATGAACGCGATCAAATGTTCGCGAACCGCAAATGTTCGCGAACCGCAAGTTCGCGGCGGGCCCCATTCACTTTAATGGCAGGCAAACCTGAAAAACCTTCAGCTCATATTTGCAGCCAGCAAAAACTTACTAGAAGTACACAACATGGCGGAGAGGGGAGGCCGCCATGTACTGACAGAGCGCTAACTGTTCCTGGTGGTCAGGGATGAGGACTGTGTTTCCCAAGGATCATTCTCTACTGGGAAATACAGGGCACAGTATAATATACTAGAATCTATATAATATAAAGATATTAGCCCCCAACGATCAGATACTGATACCCCAAAGGATAGGTCATGTAAAACTCCCTGAAAACCCCCTTCAAGGAATCTCACAGTGGAGACAATGAATCATCACTAAAGTATATTCGGAAGCTTGGTGGTAACCAGAATGACCACCATTGCAGACAACAGGGGTTGTCAACCAAATTTCCTAGGTTTAGACCTAGACAAACTATTGACCATGTTGACTGACACCTGATTTTCACAGATTTCACACAATGTACTTAATGGTTCTCTTACAGTATTTTACTTTCTATCATACCCACAAAATGAAAGTTTTACCTTTACAAATAATTGGGACGAGGGGGCCATCCAAATTTCCTTTCCCATATTTGACCTGAATATCCAAAACATTGGTGCAATTAATTTCCAGAGATGAACCTCTAAAACAAGCCAAGCAGGACCCAAAAGTAAAAACTCTTTCTGGACAGAATGTGGGCTCTTCAAAGGAAAAGTTCTGATCATTATTGCTGAGGGTTACGGGAAAATCTAATACTCGAACAGAATTTTCACACTGGAATCCTGATAGAGGGAATATGAACAGAAATAAAATAGTGATTTACTAAATTAGAACAATTAGAACAACCAGTTTGATAAAAGCCTAAAAAAAACTATCTCGGTCAGTGCGTTTAGAGAGAAGGGAAGAGTAGGGGAGAGAAGTTGTTTGTGGAGGAGGAGCTGCTAGGAGAGAAGAAGCTGCTGAGATTGTAGTCATACTTGTGGTATCAGTCCAATCTAATGCTTGAAAGATATAGTGGTTGAAATGAACCTGTACAAGTTCAAAACTTGAAGTACATATGAAAGGTGTCTTAAAATAAAGGGATGTTATTTAGTATATCACCTATAGAGCATGTATAGATTGACAGTACCCAAGACAAGCAAAGCGAAGAGGAATAGCCACCCAAATATGTTCTATTGGAGAAGACCTAGATAGTGGATCTAGCAAAGTCATTGTAAAGATGACCACACTAGAACATCAGGTAGTATTCTACTTGCACACATACACCTACCAGAGTGAACCAGATGGCACTGGCAAAACAAGCAGAGGGCAATAAGGGGAAGGCCTGTAAATAAAGGATACTCTTTAGTAACCATGGCTGTAACCGATTAGGTCTTCATCTAGAACTGAGGTCACTCATTAAACATGACCTTGACTCTAGCCACTGTACATATCAATGCATAGTAAAATCCTCCACCTTAACACTACCGATGGCTACTGAAGACAGAAGCTTATTGGCCTGGTTATAATTGTGAGCAGTAATGTGCCCAGGTGTTAGATGACAAGCGGGGGTGTGACATGAAGTCATTCTGTCTTGACCAGGGCATTTAACTACAGAACTAGGACACTGAATGAAATAGTTTCCTTGGGTGACGAAAAACCTAGCTACAAATTTAGGTAAGCAATAAAAAAAATGGGGGCATATAGAACTTGGATCCAAAAGCTGAATTTTTCAGATGACTTACAATTTCCAGTAAATGTTTTAGGCAACTTCAGGCGGTATTTTCCAGACAAAATACCTAAAGTAAAGAAATATCAATTAGATGAACAAGCAAAATTCTGTGTAAGAAGAGAGGTAGTGGTAAAAGACTCATACATGCATATGATTTCCAGTGTTGGGGTACCTTTTGAGTGGGTTATCAGGAAGCAATCCATAGCTCATGCCATAAGTTCGCCAAACACAGGGTCTAACTGTCCAAGAGGCAAAAAAAGGGCAATTGTCTCAGAGCTCCAACTGTTTAGTTGTCTCCATTGTCCCAATTTTACCATAAGAGGGATCCACAGGCATCTAGATTCAGGGGTTTCTATAACTACAAAGGAACAAATCCAATGAACTGCACCTCTATCACCCAAAACCCTCTCCTGGCCCATATTTAACTCTAATAGGGCATACTGTTGAGCAGATAGAGAGGAGGACAACTCTGAAGTGATGGAGGAGAATGTGGGGTAACTTCAACCATAGATAAGTTGGACATCATATGCCATTTGTTATTATTTAGGTCACGGACGGATCTAATTTCCCCTCGAGAACAGGGAAACAGAAAGAGAGAAAGAGAGCGCACAATAGTGTAATATGTTCAAACGGGTAAAGATATCAAGGTGAGAAATATCCAAACTCACCTTATGGAGTTGTGCTCCGGCAGGCACAACTCTACTGAAAACTTTGATGAGAATAAGACCTTTAGACCAGGACTGCAGCCGCAGGTTTTGTGGTCTCTTGGATGGGATGTCCAGTCCCCCAAGAGAAATTAGTGGTGAAGAAAAGAGGTTCTGCGTCGGCGCGAAATCACTAGTTCAAGCGGTCTTATAGATGTAATCTTCTTTTAATCAGAAACAACGCGTTTCGGGGATCAAAGACTCCCCTTCATCAGGTTTCACAAACATATAACAGGTATTATTGCAAGGTAATATTTATAGGTAAATTCTTTCAAAAAAACCGCCAAAAGGATGCACCTGGGTGACGCGCCTTGTGGGAGGAGCCATCACCAGGTGTCATCCAATACATGCAGGTCTTCTTAACATACATAGCATTGGATGGAGGTGATTAGCTTTTTATAGTGTTGTAGCTGAGATCGCTTCTTTATTTAGTTGTAATTTGCCACCGATTGTGAGATTCATAAAAACATATATAATTCCCGGTCATGTGATCGCTCGTACAGGCGTCACATGACTCGGGAGTCCGGAAGTGTTTTGCTGGCTCATCTAGCCGGGCGGAAGCAGCAGTGCTAGGATTACCCTGGCAACGCATGCTCACACAAACAGTCTGAGCCGGCGGCAGGAGTCCATAGCAGGGGGTATCACATGATCGCAGATATGTGGTCATGTGACCTGTCGTCTTCCAGCACGGCACTGTGGATCTGTATGTTTTGTCTTCTACAGGCACAGGGTTAGTTTTTAGACCTATTTAGACCGATCCTTATTATCTATATATATATGGAGCTCATATAGAGAAAAGGACAAATATATAAATAAGGCATCCTATTTCATAGGTCATACCATATTTTATATAGTTATAGGGCTAATTTCCAACCTATTTTACACGCTATGTATTCAGTGTAGAAAAATACATAGCAAAGGGAAGAGTGTATGTAGCAGCCAATGGATCATAAATTGACATAAAATTGGCTAATATAAAGTTATAATGTTAAAAACACATACGGTAGATATAGAATAAAAAATACAGACAATATACAATAATGATGCATATACGTATATATATATACATACATACAAGATATATAAAAATGTATAAATATGAAGATAAATGAAATTGTATAGAAAAAATATATATATTGTATAAAAAATTGTATAAAAAAATAAAATAAAAATATAGCAATTTTTTATAGCAATTGATGTTTGTTCTTTCTTTTTAAAGATTAATTTCAAAGGCCTCATTGAGCCCATACGGATTGAGGCTATTAAGTTTGAATATCCAATACATCTCCCGACGTCTGATGTATTGGACGTCTGTTTGGAGATGTATTGGAATGAGTTCAATGGGTGTTATCATGAACCCTGCAGTATTGCCATCATGATGTTCCGCCGCATGTCTGGAAACGCTGTGTTTCATATATCTTTTCCGGATTTTCAAACGATGTGTGTTAAAACGTTTGCGTAGGGTTTGTATTGTACGGCCTACATATTGTAGGTGGCAGGGGCACTCTAATAGATAGATGATAAAGTTGGAGTTACAGGTCAGATGATGTTGAATTTGAAATAATTCCCCGGTACTCTTACTATGAAAGGAAGATCGTTGATTAATGCTATTACAGCAGAGGCATCTTGAGTGACCGCATTTGAAACTTCCTTTGGGGGCCTCAGTATCCAAATCATTGTTAGCGGAATGTGTTATTGGTCTCATTTTGCTCGGAGCTAAGATATTTTTCAAAGTTTTAGCTCTTCTGTATGTAAATTTGGGATTCTCCGGAATAATTTGGCTGAGTATGGGATCCCTTTTGAGGATATGCCAGTGTTTCCCCAGTGTCGCCTTAATGGCGTTGTGATTTTGGTTGTAGGTTGTTATGAAATTATAACAATACGAGTTGGTCTCATTTTTATCCTCTCTTCTTTGGGGTGGGGCTAAGCTTTCTAATTGAGTTAGCCTATTTGCTTTTTCTCTGGCACCAACAATGATGTTACTAGGGTACCCCTTTTGGTTAAACCGGGATGTCAGAATGTTACATTGTAAGTCAAAGTCTGAATCCAATGTGCAATTTCTGCGGATCCTTTTAAATTGGCTGAAGGGGACATTTGACTTCCACTTTCTATAATGTGTACTGCCAAAGTCAAGATAGCTGTTGCTATCTACCTTTTTGAAGAAGGTACGTGTATTAATTTCATTATTCAGGATGAAAATTTCTAGATCCAAGAATTCAGTTTTTGTTTTGTCATATGTGCCTGTAAATTTGATCCCCCAGTTATTGGTATTTAGATGAGATATGAATTCCTCTATTGTAGATTGTTCGCCTTCCCAAATGAAGATCAAATCATCGATATATCTTTTAAAGTAGATGATGTTTTTGTGCCAGAACTTGGTTTGGTATATGAAGTGTTCTTCAAACCTACCCATAAACAGATTCGCGAAGCTTGGCGCGAAACGCGTCCCCATCGCGGTGCCCCGTATCTGTTTATAGGTCTGGTCCTGAAAGGAGAATATATTGTGGGTGAGGATAAATTCCATCCCATTGCGTATGAATTTTTTTTGCTCTAGGGGCATATCGATATCATTGTTTAGAAAGGTAGACACACATTCCAATCCTAGGTTGTGGGGTATGTTCGTATACGAACATACCCCACAACCTAGGATTGGAATGTGTGTCTACCTTTCTAAACAATGATATCGATATGCCCCTAGAGCAAAAAAATTTCATACGCAATGGGATGGAATTTATCCTCACCCACAATATATTCTCCTTTCAGGACCAGACCTATAAACAGATACGGGGCACCGCGATGGGGACGCGTTTCGCGCCAAGCTTCGCGAATCTGTTTATGGGTAGGTTTGAAGAACACTTCATATACCAAACCAAGTTCTGGCACAAAAACATCATCTACTTTAAAAGATATATCGATGATTTGATCTTCATTTGGGAAGGCGAACAATCTACAATAGAGGAATTCATATCTCATCTAAATACCAATAACTGGGGGATCAAATTTACAGGCACATATGACAAAACAAAAACTGAATTCTTGGATCTAGAAATTTTCATCCTGAATAATGAAATTAATACACGTACCTTCTTCAAAAAGGTAGATAGCAACAGCTATCTTGACTTTGGCAGTACACATTATAGAAAGTGGAAGTCAAATGTCCCCTTCAGCCAATTTAAAAGGATCCGCAGAAATTGCACATTGGATTCAGACTTTGACTTACAATGTAACATTCTGACATCCCGGTTTAACCAAAAGGGGTACCCTAGTAACATCATTGTTGGTGCCAGAGAAAAAGCAAATAGGCTAACTCAATTAGAAAGCTTAGCCCCACCCCAAAGAAGAGAGGATAAAAATTAGACCAACTCGTATTGTTATAATTTCATAACAACCTACAACCAAAATCACAACGCCATTAAGGCGACACTGGGGAAACACTGGCATATCCTCAAAAGGGATCCCATACTCAGCCAAATTATTCCGGAGAATCCCAAATTTACATACAGAAGAGCTAAAACTTTGAAAAATATCTTAGCTCCGAGCAAAATGAGACCAATAACACATTCCGCTAACAATGATTTGGATACTGAGGCCCCCAAAGGAAGTTTCAAATGCGGTCACTCAAGATGCCTCTGCTGTAATAGCATTAATCAACGATCTTCCTTTCATAGTAAGAGTACCGGGGAATTATTTCAAATTCAACATCATCTGACCTGTAACTCCAACTTTATCATCTATCTATTAGAGTGCCCCTGCCACCTACAATATGTAGGCCGTACAATACAAACCCTACGCAAACGTTTTAACACACATCGTTCGAAAATCCGGAAAAGATATATGAAACACAGCGTTTCCAGACATGCGGCGGAACATCATGATGGCAATACTGCAGGGTTCATGATAACACCCATTGAACTCATTCCAATACATCTCCAAACAGACGTCCAATACATCAGACGTCGGGAGATGTATTGGATATTCAAACTTAATAGCCTCAATCCGTATGGGCTCAATGAGGCCTTTGAAATTAATCTTTAAAAAGAAAGAACAAACATCAATTGCTATAAAAAATTGCTATATTCTTATTTTATTTTTTTTATACAATTTTTTATACAATATATATATTTTTTCTATACAATTTCATTTATCTTCATATTTATACATTTTTATATATCTTGTATGTATGTATATATATATACGTATATGCATCATTATTGTATATTGTCTGTATTTTTTATTCTATATCTACCGTATGTGTTTTTAACATTATAACTTTATATTAGCCAATTTTATGTCAATTTATGATCCATTGGCTGCTACATACACTCTTCCCTTTGCTATGTATTTTTCTACACTGAATACATAGCGTGTAAAATAGGTTGGAAATTAGCCCTATAACTATATAAAATATAGTATGACCTATGAAATAGGATGCCTTATTTATATATTTGTCCTTTTCTCTATATGAGCTCCATATATATATAGATAATAAGGATCGGTCTAAATAGGTCTAAAAACTAACCCTGTGCCTGTAGAAGACAAAACATACAGATCCACAGTGCCGTGCTGGAAGACGACAGGTCACATGACCACATATCTGCGATCATGTGATACCCCCTGCTATGGACTCCTGCCGCCGGCTCAGACTGTTTGTGTGAGCATGCGTTGCCAGGGTAATCCTAGCACTGCTGCTTCCGCCCGGCTAGATGAGCCAGCAAAACACTTCCGGACTCCCGAGTCATGTGACGCCTGTACGAGCGATCACATGACCGGGAATTATATATGTTTTTATGAATCTCACAATCGGTGGCAAATTACAACTAAATAAAGAAGCAATCTCAGCTACAACACTATAAAAAGCTAATCACCTCCATCCAATGCTATGTATGTTAAGAAGACCTGCATGTATTGGATGACACCTGGTGATGGCTCCTCCCACAAGGGGCGTCACCCAGGTGCATCCTTTTGGCGTTTTTTTTTAAAGAATTTACCTATAAATATTACCTTGCAATAATACCTGTTATATGTTTGTGAAACCTGATGAAGGGGAGTCTTTGATCCCCGAAACGCGTTGTTTCTGATTAAAAGAAGATTACATCTATAAGACCGCTTGAACTAGTGATTTTGCGCCGACGCAGAACCTCTTTTCTTCACCATTTGTTATTATTTGGCGCTATATGATGCTATAGAGATGGGCACTGGATTCTAGAATTGTGGTATATGGTGGTTGATGGGTTGGGGGCTGGAGGCTTTACATGGGCATCCATAGACATTTATGGATAAAGGTGTTAACCCTCTCAAGAATGTCTTCAACTTCATCCAGGTTTTATCTACATTGACTTCTACACATTTTTTTTACATTAATTTGGCATCATAAACTTGCCAGGTTTAGTACGTCGCCCCTTGATGACTACCACTGCCTTTATCTTCTTTCTTTTACGTTTCCTCTTCCTTTTCTTCTCCATTTTTTGAGCCGGTAGAGGAATGGGTGATTCTGTGGCAGTTTCTGGAGGTGGAGACTTCTCTTCTGAATCCTGGTCAATCTTGCAAGGTTGATGGAACTTTTTGCTTGTTTTGTCTATGGAAAATCTGGAGAAAAAAAAACATTCAAAACATTTATTGTTGTCTACATTATGTTTTTTGGAAGAGGTCACCACCCCCCTTATTAGATTTCATCAGTGTGAACGATTAAGCCAAGTATTTAATACTGACCCCGATGCTACTCACTACTAGTGATGATCCAATCTGGATATGTTTCATTAATTCTACGACTCGTTTTTTTCTCCTGCACATGTATTGTCTTAGTCCCAGTTTCTTATGTTATGTTTCAACCAAGATCAAGATGATATGATACTCACAGATCACCTAGGCTCAGTCAACAACTTACTTTCTCATAGAAACTTATTTTTGATGGATGTGTCCCTAGATGATAAACTGATTCTGGGGAATCCCTGTGATCAACTGAAGTTAGGCAACCTAGCAGCATGTGTTCAAGGTGTAGACAGCCCTTAGAACATTATAGTGGACTTCATATGTTTAGGTAGTCTCTGACTTTTCACTCACTTACCCCTCCTTCTTGATAGGTGTGCCATAGGCAATCAAATTGCTGTCTACAGGAGTTCTGTTGAGAAAAATCAATAGATGTAAGTACTGTATACAGATGTGTCCTTCCTTACAGTTTCTGTTGGCTTGAGAGCTTCTCAAGACGAATGGCTTGAATTCTCCAGCTTGAAAAATACAACTTTAGCATTACTCTGTTGGGGGTGTTTAGAGTAGCAGAAAAATTTTCTGGACATCTAATTTCTGGATATCTTGGACCAAGAGGAAAAGTAATGAATGACACATCTGTATGTACATGGTGGCATGGCTCCATATACAGCAATAGCCATTGTGACAATAACCTGAATCCCACCTACCATCACCCTCAAAGTAGAATATCAAAGTGGTTTCCGACCCTCGAAGCTGTTTTTCTTCTGCCCTCGAAAGTGCTTAGCTTCAAGGTAAAAAAGTCACTTACCTGTTCACCAGTGCTCCATTATAGCACTGAAGGTCCTCTCTTTGCTGCTTCTGGTGACCTAAAGACCAGAAGTGTAGCATCCCATCCATCATCACCTCTGCAGCCATTCACTGACCTTAGCAGTGACGTGTCTTTAAGAGACACAAAACCTCTGAGGCCAGTGAATAGACGCAGCAGTGCACATGATGGCATCAGGGTGTAAACCTCTAGTCCACAGGGGACCAGAAGCATTGGAGATTGGACCCTCGGCACTGGAATAGAGCATCGGTGAACAGATAAGTGGCTTTGTTTCTTTATGCTAAGCACATTAGGGAGCACATGTTAAACTGCTTTGTTGGTTGGACAACCACTTTTAAAAGGATATTACCAATTGGAACATTTATGGCAAATTGATAGAATATACCATAAGTCTCCTATAGGTGCAGGACAGGTCCCACTTCTGGAGAATGGAGCCCTGAAGCGAATGGAGAGGAAACTGCCACTGTCCATTCGCTTCTATGGCACTGCAAAAATTAGCCGAGCCCCTGGGATCTGCTTCTATGTAAAAAATAGGGCCTTAAGTGAATGCACAGTAAGGTGCACATGTGTGGTGTGGTGGTAGCCTGTTTTTAAGATAGGAGCGCGTGCCAGAGGTGGACATTTATGGAACAACCCCTTTTAATGAGCAGCATCTGTGGGTAAAGGTGGGGGAAAGGTGTTATATGAAATATTTCTATGATTTCTATGTACAGTAGTGGGCAAAAGTTTTGAGAATGACACAAATATTAGTTTTCACAAAGTTTGCTGCTAAACTGCTTTTAGATCTTTGTTTCAGTTGTTTCTGTGATGTAGTGAAATATAATTACACACACTTCATACGTTTCAAAGGCTTTTATCGAC
Source organism: Bufo bufo (assembly GCF_905171765.1). Lineage (NCBI taxonomy): Eukaryota > Metazoa > Chordata > Amphibia > Anura > Bufonidae > Bufo > Bufo bufo. The sequence continues at coordinate 95,555,625 of NC_053389.1, read as the reverse complement.
AATTACATGACATTTATGCAAAGAGTCAGTATTTGCAGTGTTGGCCCTTCTTTTTCAGGACCTCTACAATTCGACTGGACATGCTCTCAATCAACTTCTGGGCCAATTCCTGACTGATAGCAACCCATTCTTTCATAATCACTTCTTGGAGTTTGTCAGAATTAGTGGGTTTTTGTTTGTCCACCCACCTCTTGAGGATTGACCACAAGTTCTCAATGGGATCTGGGGAGTTTCCAGGCCATGGACCCAAAATGTCAAAGTTTTGGTCCCCGAGCCACTTAATTATCACTTTTGCCTTATGGCACGGTGCTCCATCGTGCTGAAAAATGCATTGTTCTTCACCAAATTGTTGTTGGATTGTTGGAAGAAGTTTCTGTTGGAGGGTGTTTTGGTACCATTCTTTATTCATGGCTGTGTTTTTGGGCAAAATTGTGAGTGAGCCCACTCCCTTGGATGAGAAGCAACGCCACACATGAATGGTCTCAGGATGCTTTACTGTTGGCATGACACAGGACTGATGGTAGCGCTCACCTTTTCTTCTCCGGACAAGCCTTTTTCCAGATGCCCCAAACAATCGGAAAGAGGCTTCATCGGAGAATATGACTTTGCCCCAGTCCTCAGCAGTCCATTCACCAAACTTTCTGCAGAAGATCAATCTGTCCCTGATGTTTTTTTTGGAGAGAAGTGGCTTCTGTGCTGGCCTTCTTGACACCAGGCCATCTTCCAAAAGTCTTCGCCTCACTGTGCGTGCAGATGCGCTCACACCTGCCTGCTGCCATTCCTGAGCAAGCTCTGCACTGGTGGCACTCCGATCCCGCAGCTGAATCCTCTTTAGGAGACGATCCTGGCGCTTGCTGGACTTTCTTGGACGCCCTGAAGCCTTCTTAACAAGAATTGAACCTCTTTCCTTGAAGTTCTTGATGATCCTATAAATTGTTGATTGAGGTGCAATCTTAGTAGCCACAATATCCTTGCCTGTGAAGCCATTTTTATGCAACGCAATGATGGCTGCACGCGTTTATTTGCAGTTCACCATGGTTAACAATGAAAGAACAATGATTTCAAGCATCACCCTCCTTTTAACATGTCAAGTCTGCCATTTTAACCCAATCAGCCTGACATAATGATCTCCAGCCTTGTGCTCGTCAACATTCTCACCTGAGTTAACAAGACGATTACTGAAATGATCTCAGCAGGTCCTTTAATGACAGCAATGAAATGCAGTGGAAAGTTTTTTTTGGGATTAAGTTAATTTTCATGGAAAATAAGGACTATGCAATTCATCTGATCACTCTTCATAACATTCTGGAGTATATGCAAATTGCTATTATAAAAACTTAAGCAGCAACTTTTCCAATTTCCAATATTTATGTAATTCTCAAAACTTTTGGCCACGACTGTACATTCCAGTCCCATAGTGATCTCCACGGTCCACGAGTAGTTTTTCTCGCACCTTTATGATCACTTACATTTTCTCGTGGGCAGGAGAATCATCTGGGATCACTGCCATGTCTACAGGATAACTCTAGAGATAAACAGAGAAATAAAAATATATAAATACCAAATCTATCAGAATCACCTATGTCTCTCATCTACCACCTGCCATGGGCTGCAGTAGAGTGCACTGCATCAAGCAGGGGGTCGGCGTATTGATGCCCTATGCTTAGGACAGGCCATTAAAGGGGTTGTCAAGGAGTAGAATATTGATGTCCCAGTAGAATAGGGCTGAACACTGTATGGAACTGTTAGTGGCGTAAGTAGAGAAGTAAGGGCCCCATAGCAAGGATCAAACCAGGCCCCCCACACAGGACAGAAGGGTTTCCGCCTAAACCCCTTTAGTTGACCCTTGGGCCATTTTTTCCACCGCCTCATTTGCTAAAAGTTGTTCCTTTAGAGGGTAGAGTCCTGACCAAGTTTTCACCCCCAGTAGAAGAGGGGATTATCCCTCTAGCCCTGGGCCCCATAGCAGTCGCATGGTCTGCCGCTATGGTAGTTACGACCAATCCTACCTCTGCACAACACAACTGATCGTCTCAGACACATGAAGGCAAGAGGTTCTACAAATTAACTCTCGACATACCTGTTAATTAAAAAAACATTCCAGGTGACTACCTCATGAAGCTGAGGGTTTGTCTCCTCTGAGACATTGGTGGTGAATTGATAGAAAATGCTACCAATGTTCAAAAGGTGAGCGTCCTGCCCCTGGGACCCACAGCTATCTCCAGAACAGGACCCCTGAAGTGAGAGGAGAGCAGCCAGGCCGCCTTCCATTCATTTCTATGGGACTGCCGAAAATAGCTCTCAGCTACCTCCAGTATTCCCATAGAAGTTGATGGAGCAGTGGCCGTGCTTGCGCAGCGTGCTCTTTATTCATAACTATGAGACGCACTCACTCCAGGTATTTTCTGAACTCCCATAGAAATTAACTGAGAGCAAGCTGTGCATGCGCGGTGCACTTTATTTCACTTTAGGGGGCCGTTCTGGAAATAGGTGGGGATTCCAGAGGTGGGACTAGTGATGTGTCATCGAAGTTCCAGATGTGTCAAGCCCTTTAATTAAGTGTTCTTGCATGGCAAGACCACTTACTGTTATCTCACATTTATATAATAGCCAAATTTACCACCCTAACTCCTCCCACAGATAGACATAGACAGTAATATACCGAAACGTGCGGATTGTTCCCGATTGGTGTGCTATTTCTTTGTGGAACGTTTTCGCCGAATTGTTTACGAAATATCTGCGTTTTTGTGGTGAAATTGGTCCCATGGGAATGAATGGCGGAATGTTCGAAACTAGAGTGGGAGCTGAAAAATCAGGACATGATTTCTAAACTGCCACCACTCCCTTATTTTCAAGCCCACCTACACAAATCTTATATCAAAACATTCAGCTATCCCTGCTGCCACAAAAATTCCCACTGCTAAGCCATAGTCCCGATAGTTTTCACAATATGATCATTTGTTTGTAACTCATGCTGCCCATTGACATTCATTGAAACTCCACTCTAGCCACCTCAAATTTGAAGGGCAATTTCTAAACTGCGACTGTGCCTTCATTTTTTATATTTCAGAGACATACTATGCATTAAAATGTAGGTCTGGGTCTTGTGATTTTTTAACTACGACCATTTGAAGAAGGCAACCGCCAGTGAAGTGAGCAAATTAGAGCAGTTTGTTTTTAACCGCTCTTCTCTGCCCTTGCTGTAGAGTGAGTTGCCATAGGAACCCAGGTGTGTGAGCAGCCAGCAGAGTGACAAAAGCTAGAGTGTGAGCTGAAAAATCAGGACATGATTTCTAAACTGCCACCACTCCCTCATTTTCAAGCCCACCTACACAAATCGGCTGCTAATGTTTTTATAAAAGTATGTTTTAGGCTACTTTCACACTTGCGGCAGGGGCGGAGCTCCGGCGCAGCACGGCGGTGCACGGCGAAAGCCGCCGGACTAAAAATCCTGACATGCATTAATTTTAGTCCGGCGGCCTTTCGCCGTGCACCGCCGTGCTGCGCCGGAGCTCCGCCCCGTCCCCATTATAGTCAATGGGGACGGAGCGTCGGTCCGGCGGCACGGCGAAATAGCCGCAGGACGGATCCGACATGGTGAACAGCCTGTCGGATCCGTCTTGCCACAAGTGTGAAAGTACCCTTAAAGGGGTTGTCCCATCTTGCTTTTTCAATCTTACCAGCAGTAAATGTCCTGATAACTTCCTGGTTTGGCTCAGGCAGTTGAGTGAAGGCCGGCCACGCCTCCTCATGACTCACCCTGAGAGTTCAGTCCTTGCGTGCTCGTTCATGTGGATGAGTGATCATTCTGGGAGATGGGAAGTTCGGATCTTTTTCATGAATCGATTCATTTGAATCAGTTCATTCAAAAGAACCGATTCATGAATCGAATCTTCGGTTCACTTGCTGAGTCGGCTCTCAAGTGAACCGAAGGTCTGGAGGGACTCGCTCCTGGCAAACACAGCTCTGCTGCAGTGAATGCAGTGGAACAGACTGTGATGTAACAGCTCTGCTACATGCAATACTATACCACCCTATAGCACCCTATACACACACAGCTCTGCTACCTGCAATATTATACCCCCCCTATAGCACCCTATACACACACAGCTCTGCTACATGCAATACTATACCCCCTCTAGCACCGTATACACACACAGCCTGCTACATGCAATATTATACCCCCCCTATAGCACCCTATACACACACAGCTCTGCTACATGCAATACTATACCCCCCCTATAGCACCCTATACACACACAGCTCTGCTACATGCAATACTATACCCCCCCATAGCACCCTATACACACACAGCTCTGCTACATGCAATACTATACAACCACCCACCCACAGACTTGTCAGTAGACAGGGAGCCGCAGAGCAGGAAGCTTGGCAGGGACTCGGTGACACGGTCTCTGACTCATTCGATTCTTTTAACTAATAAACTCAGACGATTCTCTGAGTCCCTGCGACTCCCCCTGTGCTGTGAGTCAGTGCTGGACTGCTGGTTGCCTCTGATTGGTTGGAGGGCAGGGAGGGGCGGGGCTAGCTTCCACTGTCGGCTCCTATTACACTGCCTGCTGCTGCCTCTATGCTAATCTGACTGAGCTGTTTCACTGGTGCGCGCTCACAGTGTGAGTGAGAGGCCGGCTGCAGGATCGCAATAGAAACCAGTGCGCAAGTGCGGCATGGATGCGGCCGGCGAGATGTGGCCGTATCCATGGGATACCAGCACAAACACAGGGGAGTGAAAGGAGCATTTTTCTGCTGAATGGTATGTTTTTTTTAATTACATGTATTATAAGAAATGTTCAGTGGGGGGCAATGATTTAATGTAACCCTATTTAATGAAGTGGGAATACCCCTTTAATGTAACTGTGAAGCACTGTGAGCAACAACATTGCAATTAAATGTGCTATATAAATAAATAAAAGTTGAAATGCATTTCTCACTCTATCAAGCTTGCCATGTGCACTTTTTAAATTTGTTTACTATCTTTACTCACTCCAAACACTCTACACAGTTACTCTGCCCACTCCATAAAGTTACTCTGCCCAGTCCAACCTTGTTTTTTTTTTTTTTAACCAAACTTTATAAAATTTCCAACAATAACAATTATATAAAGCATATCATTATTAACATTTTTTTTATACCCCCCCCCAAATCCCCCACCCTTCACCACCACTCCTCCGTCCCAAGACCGAGGGGTAGTGGTGGAGGGTGGAAGAGCGGAGGAAGCTCTATGAATTCCAGTCTCCCCAGATTCCAATCCATTTTTTCTCAGTATTTCTCTGCTTATACAAAATATATTCATATCTCTTAGTAATATTCACCAGATTTAACCATGTATTCACAATGGGACTATTTCGCGAAAACCAAGAACATGCTATCAAAAGTCTTGCCAAAAACATTATCTTAAATAAAAGATTTTTTTTATATTGCTGACAGCTCACCTTGGCCAGCTCACCCAATACCCAACATTCAGCGGAAAAAGGGATCCTCACCTTCAATTTTCCCTCAATATATTTATGAATAGCCCCCCAGTATTGTTTCAACTCTACACACGACCAAAACATATGCAAATAATCCGCTTCAGGAACATCACACCTAGGACAGTTGGAATCATTCCTAATCCCACATCTACTAAGCCAGTGGTCGGCAAAGTGCGGCTCGCGAGCCACAAGCGGCTCTTTAGAACCTTCAATGCGGCTCTTTGGTGCGGGCTGGCGGGTGGGCGGCCGCGCATCCATATCGCGCCGCTCAAGCCGCTTGCAAAATGTCCGTCATGCGCCTCCTGCCCCGTCTGTCTGCTCCTTCCACTTTATGAATGAAGCAGGCAGGCGGGGCAGGAGACGCATGACGGAGGGTGAGATGTTACGCTGCGCACAGCAGCAGAAGGGCGGGCAGCGCGGCTCTAGTTTGGCTGCCCACTGTGAGGAGGGGTGGAGTGGTGAAGAGGCCGCCGCTCAGGAGACTTGGAGCGAAATGTCCTGCAGCAGAAAGGTAGGAGCTGCCCCCGATGTGTGCCCAGCGCCGGGTACTGCACCGGCCCCGCCGCAAGTGTCCCTGCCTCCTCCCTTCCCCCCACTAATACATTACTTTACTTATTAGAAGTGACTTATGGGGGATATCTGTGGAGGGCACTTATGGGGGATATCTGTGGAGGGCACTTATGGGGGATATCTGTGGAGGGCACTTATGGGGGATATCTGTGGATGACGCACCTATGGGGGATATCTGTGGATGACGCACTTATGGGGGATATCTGTGGAAGGCACATATATAGCATCTTATGCTATATACAGGGAGTGCAGAATTATTAGGCAAGTTGTATTTTTGAGGATTAATTTTATTATTGAACAACAACCATGTTCTCAATGAACCCAAAAAACTCATTAATATCAAAGCTGAATATTTTTGGAAGTAGTTTTTAGTTTGTTTTTAGTTTTAGCTATTTTAGGGGGATATCTGTGTGTGCAGGTGACTATTACTGTGCATAATTATTAGGCAACTTAACAAAAAACAAATATATACCCATTTCAATTATTTATTTTTACCAGTGAAACCAATATAACATCTCAACATTCACAAATATACATTTCTGACATTCAAAAACAAACAAAAACAAATCAGTGACCAATATAGCCACCTTTCTTTGCAAGGACACTCAAAAGCCTGCCATCCATGGATTCTGTCAGTGTTTTGATCTGTTCACCATCAACATTGCGTGCAGCAGCAACCACAGCCTCCCAGACACTGTTCAGAGAGGTGTACTGTTTTCCCTCCTTGTAAATCTCACATTTGATGATGGACCACAGGTTCTCAATGGGGTTCAGATCAGGTGAACAAGGAGGCCATGTCATTAGATTTTCTTCTTTTATACCCTTTCTTGCCAGCCACGCTGTGGAGTACTTGGACGCGTGTGATGGAGCATTGTCCTGCATGAAAATCATGTTTTTCTTGAAGGATGCAGACTTCTTCCTGTACCACTGCTTGAAGAAGGTGTCTTCCAGAAACTGGCAGTAGGACTGGGAGTTGAGCTTGACTCCATCCTCAACCCGAAAAGGCCCCACAAGCTCATCTTTGATGATACCAGCCCAAACCAGTACTCCACCTCCACCTTGCTGGCGTCTGAGTCGGACTGGAGCTCTCTGCCCTTTACCAATCCAGCCACGGGCCCATCCATCTGGCCCATCAAGACTCACTCTCATTTCATCAGTCCATAAAACCTTAGAAAAATCAGTCTTGAGATATTTCTTGACGTTTCAGCTTGTGTGTCTTGTTCAGTGGTGGTCGTCTTTCAGCCTTTCTTACCTTGGCCATGTCTCTGAGTATTGCACACCTTGTGCTTTTGGGCACTCCAGTGATGTTGCAGCTCTGAAATATGGCCAAACTGGTGGCAAGTGGCATCTTGGCAGCTGCATGCTTGACTTTTCTCAGTTCATGGGCAGTTATTTTGCGCCTTGGTTTTTCCACACGCTTCTTGCGACCCTGTTGACTATTTTGAATGAAACGCTTGATTGTTCGATGATCACGCTTCAGAAGCTTTGCAATTTTAAGAGTGCTGCATCCCTCTGCAAGATATCTCACTATTTTTGACTTTTCTGAGCCTGTCAAGTCCTTCTTTTGACCCATTTTGCCAAAGGAAAGGAAGTTGCCTAATAATTATGCACACCTAATATAGGGTGTTGATGTCATTAGACCACACCCCTTCTCATTACAGAGATGCACATCACCTAATATGCTTAATTGGTAGTAGGCTTTCGAGCCTATACAGCTTGGAGTAAGACAACATGCATAAAGAGGATGATGTGGTCAAAATACTCATTTGCCTAATAATTCTGCACGCAGTGTATGTGTCATCCACAGATATCCCCCATAAATGCGTCATCCACAGATATCCCCCATAAGTGCGTCATCCACAGATATCCCCCATAAGTGCGTCATCCACAGATATCCCCCATAAGTGCGTCATCCACAGATATCCCCCATAAGTGCGTCATCCACAGATATCCCCATAAGTGCGTCATCCACAGATATCCCCCATAAGTGCGTCATCCACATTACATCCACATCTGCAGACAAGTTTAATAAAAGTAAAAAATGATAAAGATAAAATGAAATAATAATCAAGATCCAAATAAAAGAAAGTACATATAAAAGTATGTAAAAACACACTCTGGGCTCATGCCCAGGAATGTAAGGGCACCGTGCCATGCACGGACACAGACCATGGGGCAGCTGCATGAGGATTGTGGACCCTTTCACTTGAATGGGGTTCGCGATCCACATCCGACTGCCCGCACCGCAAAAAAGTAGCGCATGCTGAAGTGAATGGGTCCATGATGCGGGCTGCACACGGCCGTGTGAAGCCCGCATCATGGACCCATTCACTTCAATGGGTCCAGGATCCGGGATATGAGTGCTACAGAGTGCTTCCGTGGTGCTTCTGGCTGTGCCTCCGCACCGCAAAAAAAGTAGTGCATGCGCTACTTTTTTGCGGTGCGGAGGCACAGCCAGAAGCACTACGGAAGCACTCTGTAGCACTCATATCCCGGATCCTGGACCCATTGAAGTGAATGGGTCCTTGATGCGGGCGGCAGACGGTCATGTGCATGAGCCCTAATAGTCCTCACTGGTACTGTTGACGCAATATTTTAGGTTTTAAAAATGTGGCTCTCGAAAGAAATTTCAATCGTGGTTTTGCCAATATTTGGCTCAGTTGACAAAAAAGTTTGCCCACCACTGCCCTAGACTAATGACATCTCCAAGAGCTAATTGGAGTGAGGTGTCATCCAACTGGAGTCCAATCAATGAGATGAGATTGGAGGTGTTGGTTACAGGTGCCTTGCCCTATAAAAAACACACACAAGTTCTGGGTTTGCTTTTCACAAGAAGCATTGCCTGATGTGAATGATGCCTCGCACAAAAGAGCTCTCAGAAGACCTACGAATAAAAATTGTTGACTTGCTTAACCACCTCCGGACCGCCTAACGCAGATTCGCGTTCCGGAGGTGGCAGCCCTGTGCAGAGTCACGCATATACGCGTCATCTCGCGCGAGCCGAGACTTCCTGTGAACGCGCGCACAGGAACGGAAGGTAAGAGAGTTGATCTCCAGCCTGCCAGCGGCGATCGTTCGCTGGCAGGCTGGAGATGTGTTTTTTTTAACCCCTAACAGGTATATTAGACGCTGTTTTGATAACAGCGTCTAATATACCTGCTACCTGGTCCTCTGGTGGTCCCCTTTGTTTGGATCGACCACCAGAGGACACAGGTAGCTCAGTAAAGTAGCACCAAGCACCACTACACTACACTACACCCCCCCCCGTCACTTATTAACCCCTTATTAGCCCCTGATCACCCCTGATCACCCCATATAGACTTCCTGATCACCCCCCTGTCATTGATTACACCCCTGTCATTGATCAACCCCCTGTAAAGCTCCATTCAGATGTCCGCATGATTTTTACGGATCCACTGATAGATGGATCGGATCCGCAAAACGCATACGGACGTCTGAATGAAGCCTTACAGGGGCGTGATCAATGACTGTGGTTATCACCCCATATAGACTCCCTGATCACCCCCCTGTCATTGATTACACCCCTGTCATTGATCAACCCCCTGTAAAGCTCCATTCAGATGTCCGCATGATTTTTACGGATCCACTGATAGATGGATCGGATCCGCAAAAATGTATACGGACGTCTGAATGAAGCCTTACAGGGGCGTGATCAATGACTGTGGTTATCACCCCATATAGACTCCCTGATCACCCCCCTGTCATTGATTACACCCCTGTCATTGATCAACCCCCTGTAAAGCTCCATTCAGATGTCCGCATGATTTTTACGGATCCACTGATAGATGGATCGGATCCGCAAAACGCATACGGACGTCTGAATGAAGCCTTACAGGGGCGTGATCAATGACTGTGGTTATCACCCCATATAGACTCCCTGATCACCCCCCTGTCATTGATTACACCCCTGTCATTTATCAACCCCCTGTAAAGCTCCATTCAGATGTCCGCATGATTTTTACGGATCCACTGATAGATGGATCGGATCCGCAAAACGCATACGGACGTCTGAATGAAGCCTTACAGGGGCGTGATCAATGACTGTGGTTATCACCCCATATAGACTCCCTGATCACCCCCCTGTCATTGATTACACCCCTGTCATTGATCAACCCCCTGTAAAGCTCCATTCAGATGTCCGCATGATTTTTACGGATCCACTGATAGATGGATCGGATCCGCAAAAATGTATACGGACGTCTGAATGAAGCCTTACAGGGGCGTGATCAATGACTGTGGTGATCACCCCATATAGACTCCCTGATCACCCCCCTGTCATTGATTACACCCCTGTCATTGATCAACCCCCTGTAAAGCTCCATTCAGATGTCCGCATGATTTTTACGGATCCACTGATAGATGGATCGGATCCGCAAAACGCATACGGACGTCTGAATGAAGCCTTACAGGGGCGTGATCAATGACTGTGGTTATCACCCCATATAGACTCCCTGATCACCCCCCTGTCATTGATTACACCCCTGTCATTGATCAACCCCCTGTAAAGCTCCATTCAGATGGCCGCATGATTTTTACGGATCCACTGATAGATGGATCGGATCCGCAAAACGCATACGGACGTCTGAATGAAGCCTTACAGGGGCGTGATCAATGACTGTGGTTATCACCCCATATAGACTCCCTGATCACCCCCCTGTCATTGATTACACCCCTGTCATTGATCAACCCCCTGTAAAGCTCCATTCAGATGTCCGCATGATTTTTACGGATCCACTGATAGATGGATCGGATCCGCAAAACGCATACGGACGTCTGAATGAAGCCTTACAGGGGCGTGATCAATGACTGTGGTTATCACCCCATATAGACTCCCTGATCACCCCCCTGTCATTGATTACACCCCTGTCATTGATCAACCCCCTGTAAAGCTCCATTCAGATGTCCGCATGATTTTTACGGATCCACTGATAGATGGATCGGATCCGCAAAAATGTATACGGACGTCTGAATGAAGCCTTACAGGGGCGTGATCAATGACTGTGGTGATCACCCCATATAGACTCCCTGATCACCCCCCTGTCATTGATTACACCCCTGTCATTGATCAACCCCCTGTAAAGCTCCATTCAGATGTCCGCATGATTTTTACGGATCCACTGATAGATGGATCGGATCCGCAAAACGCATACGGACGTCTGAATGAAGCCTTACAGGGGCGTGATCAATGACTGTGGTTATCACCCCATATAGACTCCCTGATCACCCCCCTGTCATTGATTACACCCCTGTCATTGATCAACCCCCTGTAAAGCTCCATTCAGATGGCCGCATGATTTTTACGGATCCACTGATAGATGGATCGGATCCGCAAAACGCATACGGACGTCTGAATGAAGCCTTACAGGGGCGTGATCAATGACTGTGGTTATCACCCCATATAGACTCCCTGATCACCCCCCTGTCATTGATTACACCCCTGTCATTGATCAACCCCCTGTAAAGCTCCATTCAGATGTCCGCATGATTTTTACGGATCCACTGATAGATGGATCGGATCCGCAAAACGCATACGGACGTCTGAATGAAGCCTTACAGGGGCGTGATCAATGACTGTGGTTATCACCCCATATAGACTCCCTGATCACCCCCCTGTCATTGATTACACCCCTGTCATTGATCAACCCCCTGTAAAGCTCCATTCAGATGTCCGCATGATTTTTACGGATCCACTGATAGATGGATCGGATCCGCAAAAATGTATACGGACGTCTGAATGAAGCCTTACAGGGGCGTGATCAATGACTGTGGTGATCACCCCATATAGACTCCCTGATCACCCCCCTGTCATTGATTACACCCCTGTCATTGATCAACCCCCTGTAAAGCTCCATTCAGATGTCCGCATGATTTTTACGGATCCACTGATGGATGGATCGGATCCGCAAAACGCATACGGATGTCTGAATGAAGCCTTACAGGGGCGTGATCAATGACTGTGGTTATCACCCCATATAGACTCCCTGATCACCCCCCTGTCATTGATTACACCCCTGTCATTGATCAACCCCCTGTAAAGCTCCATTCAGATCTCCGCATGATTTTTACGGATCCACTGATAGATGGATCGGATCCGCAAAACGCATACGGACGTCTGAATGAAGCCTTACAGGGGCGTGATCAATGACTGTGGTTATCACCCCATATAGACTCCCTGATCACCCCCCTGTCATTGATTACACCCCTGTCATTGATCAACCCCTTGTAAAGCTCCATTCAGATGTCCGCATGATTTTTACGGATCCACTGATAGATGGATCGGATCAGCAAAAACGTATACGGACGTCTGAATGAAGCCTTACAGGGGCGTGATCAATGACTGTGGTGATCACCCCATATAGACTCCCTGATCACCCCCCTGTCATTGATTACACCCCTGTCATTGATCAACCCCCTGTAAAGCTCCATTCAGATGTCCGCATGATTTTTACGGATCCACTGATAGATGGATCGGATCCGCAAAACGCATATGGACGTCTGAATGAAGCCTTACAGGGGCGTGATCAATGACTGTGGTTATCACCCCATATAGACTCCCTGATCACCCCCCTGTCATTGATCACCACCCCTGTCATTGATCACTCCCCCTGTCATTGATCACCCCCCTGTCATTGATCACCCTCTGTAAGGCTCCATTCAGACATTTTTTTGGCCCAAGTTAGCGGAATTATTATTTTTTTTTCTTACAAAGTCTCATATTCCACTAACTTGTGTCAAAAAATAAAATCTCACATGAACTCACCATACCCCTCACGGAATCCAAATGCGTAAAATTTTTTAGACATTTATATTCCAGACTTCTTCTCACGCTTTAGGGCCCCTAGAATGCCAGGGCAGTATAAATACCCCACATGTGACCCCATTTCGGAAAGAAGACACCCCCAGGTATTCCGTGAGGGGCATATTGAGTCCATGAAAGATTGAAATTTTTGTCCCAAGTTAGCGGAACGGGAGACTTTGTGAGAAAAAAATAAATAATATCAATTTCCGCTAACTTGTGCCAAAAAAAAAAAATTTCTATGAATTCGCCATGCCCCTCATTGAATACCTTGGGGTGTCTTCTTTCCAAAATGGGGTCACATGTGGGGTATTTATACTGCCCTGGCATTCTAGGGGCCCCAAAGCGTGAGAAGAAGTCTGGTATCCAAATGTCTAAAAATGCCCTCCTAAAAGGAATTTGGCCACCTTTGCGCATCTAGGCTGCAAAAAAGTGTCACACATCTGGTATCGCCGTACTCAGGAGAAGTTGGGGAATGTGTTTTGGGGTGTCATTTTACATATACCCATGCTGGGTGAGAGAAATATCTTGGTCAAATGCCAACTTTGTATAAAAAAATGGGAAAAGTTGTCTTTTGCCAAGATATTTCTCTCACCCAGCATGGGTATATGTAAAAATACACCCCAAAACACATTCCCCAACTTCTCCTGAATACGGCGATACCACATGTGTGACACTTTTTTGCAGCCTAGGTGGGCAAAGGGGCCCATATTCCAAAGAGCACCTTTAGGATTTCACAGGTCATTTACCTACTTACCACACATTAGGGCCCCTGGAAAATGCCAGGGCAGTATAACTACCCCACAAGTGACCCTATTTTGGAAAGAAGACACCCCAATGTATTCCGTGAGGGGCATGGCGAGTTCCTAGAATTTTTTATTTTTTGTCACAAGTTAGTGGAAAATGATGATTTTTATTATTATTTTTTTTTTCATTCAAAGTCTCATATTCCACTAACTTGTGACAAAAAATAAAAACTTCCATGAACTCACTATGCCCATCAGCGAATACCTTGGGGTCTCTTCTTTCCAAAATGGGGTCACTTGTGGGGTAGTTATACGGCCCTGGCATTCTAGGGGCCCAAATGTGTGGTAAGGAGTTTGAAATCAAATTCTGTAAAAAATGACCAGTGAAATCCGAAAGGTGCTCTTTGGAATATGGGCCCCTTTGCCCACCTAGGCTGCAAAAAAGTGTCACACATCTGGTATCTCCGTACTCAGGAGAAGTTGGGGAATGTGTTTTGGGGTGTCATTTTACATATACCCATGCTGGGTGAGAGAAATATCTTGTCAAAAGACAACTTTTCCCATTTTTTTATACAAAGTTGGCATTTGACCAAGTTTATCAAGACATTTTGCAGGAAAATTTAAGGCCATCTGTCCACCAGCTAAAGCTCAACAGAAGATGGGTGTTGCAACAGGACAATGACCCAAAGCATAGAAGTAAATCAACAACAGAATGGCTTAAACAGAAGAAAATACGGCTTCTGGAGTGGCCCAGTCAGAGTTCTGACCTCAACCCGATTGAGATGCTGTGGCATGACCTCAAGAAAGCGATTCACACCAGACATCCCAAGAATATTGCTGAACTGAAACAGTTCTGTAAAGAGGAATGGTCAAGAATTACTCCTGACCGTTGTGCACGTCTGATCTGCAACTACAGGAAACGTTTGGTTGAAGTTATTGCTGCCAAAGGAGGTTCAACCAGTTATTAAATCCAAGGGCTCACATACTTTTTCCACCTGCACTGTGAATGTTTACATGGTGTGTTCAATAAAAACATGGTAACATTTAATTCTTTGTGTGTTATTAGTTTAAGCAGACTGTGATTGTCTATTGTTGTGACTTATATGAAAATCAGATCACATTTTATGACCAATTTGTGCAGAAATCAATATCATTCCAAAGGGTTCACATACTTTTTCTTGCAACTGTATATGATCGGCAAGCTCTCTTTGATTCTCGGGCTTCTGTATATGCTCCTCATGTCCTTTCTTGGACTGCTGCAACTCTTGACTGAACGGTTCCAGTTCATGGTTGTGTCTCAACCCTTTCTCCTTCAGCAGAGCAAGCTTGTCCCCGCACGCTTTTTTAAAGTGCCTCCGGTGCACATCTTCCATCTTCCCAGCTGTGGTTTTCCCCACTTCGGCAGCAGTTTCAGAGACCTCTGCTTCTTTAGTGGCTTTTTCCACATCAGTAGCCACTCCTTCGGTCTCTGCAGCACCTGAGGACTTCACGTCCCCCCCTCTGCTCTGAGTTGCCTGTTCAGCCTCTCAAATTCATCTCGCTCCTCAAGTACTTGTTCAAGAGCTCTGGCCAAGGAGAGGGCCTTGGTCGCCTTCTCTCGAGCATCAGTCTCCACTTGGTCACGTTCTTCGGCATATCTGGCCGAGGTGGTTTTCTCTTCAGCCAGCAGCTTGTCCAACATCTTCTGTTTCTTCTCCAATTTAGAGCAGATTTTTCTGAGGCGCTGTTTAGAACCTCATCAGCCAGCTCATCTCTTTCCTGCTCTGCATGAAGTCTGGATCGCTCAGAAGCTGCAAGTTCCTCTTGAAGTTTGAGAATTTCCGCTTCTATTAGTGACTCTAGTTCCTTTAGTTCATTCATCTCTTTCTGTGACTCCTCTGGAGATTCCTGCAGTTGCTCTGCGAGAACCGCTAGCCCCATCTCTAGTGTATCTAGGGACTGTGCAGAGCGAGCGAAAACATCTTCAAGTTTGTAGCTGTACTGTCAGGTCATCTACAACTGTCTGGATATGAGCTTCAGACACTAGGCTGTCACTCGACTGAACTCGTCTCGTCAGATATAACTGTCATCTGGTCGCTACTAGTAACCACTTTAGTTTTGCTGGGTCTTGACATGGTAGCCTCACTCTCGGAGTTGTTAACTGTCACGGCACATAAGCCACTTATACTGCTCGTGTCATTATTAACCCTGACCTCTAGGGGCACCCATGAGTCAATCCCTACCTGGGACATTTTATTAATCATAGAAACCTGTGGAGACTGCACATCCACCTCTGGTACGTGTGGTACACCCTCTAGCCCCGCCACATTGTCTACAATGGTTTCTCCTAGCGGTGTTTCTTCAACATTTATCAACACTTTTATATCAGACACATGTTAACCAACAGGGGGAGCTTTTTCCCCAATCACAGCCTGCAAAGGAAAAGGCATGTCATTATTATCACATATTTCACATGACATCACATTTCCATTATGTATTTCGGCAAACATGGTACCATCACTTTGCACCTTATCTGCACCCTTGTTCTCAATGTGCAGCTCCTTCACATTATCATTTAAAGGGACAGGTACAGGTTCTGCAGGAGTTTTGTCACTCTCTGCAGAAGTGTCTCCATTACTTAAAACCTCCAAGCATAAGGGGGAATTACGGCCCACCATTCCCTCATGTATGAGCGTATTTGTAACATCAGGTTCACAAGTCCCAGTTCTCACCGGAGAGTCTCCTTCAGTGAGAACCACCTGATAGTCCGTATTATCCACATAATTGTCCCGAACATGTAACACTCTATCAGTCTCTGGGGCGGCCATCATGCTACCTCTTACCTTGGCTAGCATGGGATCTCTGACTTTCACCACCCCAAATCTAGCTTTGATCACAGGCTCTTTGGGCAATCCAGAAACCTTCTCCCCTGCAGGTTCCTGTGAGGGAGTAACCGCAACAGGCTTACCCGCCTGTTCAGACACTGTGTTTTTCCCAATGTCATACACTTCCGAGACGTTTTTTCGCCTCAGTGATTTTTTCGTCACTGACCCAGCCGGTTTTCACTGCGGCCGGCTCACGGTCACTGGATCTGCCACACAACTATTAACAGGAACAGTCTTACCGCCTGACGTCGTGGATTTGGGAGACGACGATATTCCCAGGACATCTCTACCAAGATCACCAGCCTTCTCTTGGTTCCTGGTATTCCGAACATCCGCAGACTCCTTACTGCAAACGTTGCCACCGGAAACAGCATGGCCTGGAGTCCCGACTTTTCCTGGACGGTAACTTCAGCCGCACTCTTTAGGACTTTGCGCACACGTGCAGGAAACATAGGATCTCCTGAGAGCCGCACCGCTCTCCACCTCCTTTTCTTCCCGACGGTTGCCCATGGCAATGGCACACATCTTTTCCACTGGAACTCCAGTCGCACAACTCGAAGCCTTTTCTCAGCTCCACAGCTGCCAGAAGAACGGAAAGTCTTTGCCGAGCACAAACTCCACTTCCAGGGTCTCACATTTTAAGAGCTCCCATTGCACAGGGCCATAGTCCATAATAAAGGTCAGAGATACAGTGACATCTGTCTCTGGCCCCCTCTTTAGAAAGTCCAGTACTTTGGGCTTAACCCAGGACACGCGTTGGCGGGAATCTAAAGTGACCCACAGCGGGATTCCCCCAATCACCAACTCGCAGGATCTTTCTGTATCAGATCTTCTGACCTCACAATCATCCATTGCATAGTCCTGCTGCAGGTGGGTCTGGCCCTTTGAATCTGTGCACCACAGCAAAAATATTCCACAATAGCACGAGTAGCACCTGCTCCACCGAACAAACAGGCATTGCACCCGCGCGATAAAAACTGAACAACGGAACGCAATCGCAGTCAAAACTGACTGCAATTGGGTACCTACTCGCGCGGGTTTGCCGCAACGCATCCGGACACGCTCACGTGAACTCAGCCTAACAGTCTGGACTGGGCTCTTATCCCAGACTGATTGTTCCACCTGGTGCGGCCTCTGACCTGCTGATTGACAGTGAAGAAATGGAAACTCCTGCCTTAGCTCTCCCCTAGCAGCCGTGAGGCCTGTCACTGCCTCACAGAGGTTAAAAAAGAGAGTTGAACACATCGGGAACAAAATAAATCTAGACAATGGAATTAATTAGTTACACCTAATATAATTCCGTAATGCACAAAATGGTTTGCAACGATAGGGATTCGATTTGTCAAATGAATGTGTTTGGTTCCGAACGTCTCTGTTTAAAGTAATTTGTGCAATTCATAAAACAAATGCTTCAGTTATTAAGATTGCTAATTTATTATGGGCTTTGAATTGCTTGGAGCGTGACATTACTTCACTATGAGTTGAGCCATCTAATTATTCTCAATTAGCCGATCAAGAAGATTACCTAGTAAATCCTAAATGCCTATGGTATGCACATGACATATAGATCAAGCTTTCAAGCAGGTGTCATATCAAGTTCTTTTAGGGTTATTATACAACTTGTGGAAGGCATCACAGTAAGATCATATGTTAACTGTATCATGTACATTTCTTTAGACCCTTTTAGACAAGCGAGTTCCATGCATGGGACTGGCAGCATGAGTATGCAGCAGCTCCAGCCCTGACCTCCCAGCACTGACGGGGCCCCTTAGCATTATATTGATTTATGATGGTATATAACCCCTTAGAGGTCTGGATTGTATTGTATAACGCTGACAGCATTATATCAGTGTTATACAATACATTCTAGTACTGTAAGGTTTACATAGCATCATAAATAAATATAATGCTATGCGACCCCCGTCAGTGCCGGGAGGTCAGGACGGAAGCTGCCACATACTCACAGGGGCATCATATTGTCCCTAGTTTCAGAGGGAATACAGCTCCCAGTTAGGCTATACAGCACTATACAGCCTCACTGCAGCGCTGATCGAGGTCTATGGAAGACCTGGCAGCTCCTGCAGTCTCCAGCTTTCTCAGCTGTATATACATCGCTCTGTCAGCACAGTGTATACAGCGATCCAGAAGGCAGGTACACTGAGGAACAGTTTCAACCTTCTCTGTGGGGAGCTCTGCTGTCACTGACAGCGGACCCCCAGCTCAGCAGCTGCACAATTAGCGAGCAGCTACAATCTCCAAACAGATGTTTCAGAATGTCTGCTCAGAGATAAGTCCCGACCACCAGCACTTATATAATCTAAGGTCGGCCCGGGAACTGGTTAAGATCTGACTGGCTGGTCACAGTGAATGTGAATTCACCCTTAAAGAGGACCTTTCACCAGTTTTTACTTTATAAAAGCAATACCTATAATTCATAATTTTTTTCATGATCTGCTCCTCCGTTGCACTGCTGTGCCCCCCCGTTTGGTTTTGGCACCTGGTATGCTAATTAATAGCATCGGTACAGGAAGGAAACATCAGCTTTTCTCAGTGGGCATCTCCTTCTCCCTGGCTGTGAGGTGGTCTGCTGCGATTGGACCGTGCCACAGTCAGGGAGAAGGAGATGACCACTGAGAAAAGCTGATGTCTCCTTCCTGTACTGATGCTATTAATGAGCATACCAGGTGCCAAAACCAAACGGGGGGCACAGCAGTGCAACGGAGGAGCAGATCATGAAATCTACTGAACTGAGATATAACATCTACTGAACATGGACCACAGTGTGAGGTAGAAACTGGTGAAAGGCCCTCTTTAACGTAGTCTGGTCCAATTCTGCATTTAATCACTTAATAATCTCAATATTGTACTCCTCGTGATAAAAGGCCAAGATAGGAAGAACCCTTTCAAGATATTACGCTGTTCTATTTTTGCAGTTTGTATATTTACATACTCTATTAAACAGGAGTGGCTTCAAATTCATCAGAAAAGTCAATATTAAATTTCTAATCAAAAAAACAATATTTATATGAGCTAATATCAGGACTTTATTAAGTATTATATGTATTTAATATGTAAAACTGGCATAGATATGACCACACTATGTATGAAAAGTACATAAAAGCGTTACATAATTAGTATTAGCATTATTAGTATTTAACTTCACCACATCAGTCTCCACCATTTACATTAAAATATACTAGTATTACTGCCCTGTGTCTTGTAATTTGTCTATAAAATCGCTTTTATTAATATGCTAATTACCTCAATAAGGAGCCCAAGGGGTTGTCCCTCCGGCCGTTGGAGCCCAGCACCACCCCACTGCTAATTTATTCACTCCTCTTCACCGATGTAATGTTTGTGCAGCACCTGTAATCCCGCACATGCGCTGTGGATACTCATGCCAGCGTCCGCGCGGTGTCCTGGCATCGGCCTCACAGAACGAAGTGCGCATGTGCCAGCTTCACTCGACCCAGAAATGCGCGAGATTTCAGGCGCAACAAACACATTACGTCGGCGATGAGCAGTGAATAAATTAGCAGTGGGGCGGTGCTGGGCTCCAAGATAATGGGCGCTGCTGGTCTCCAACGGCCGGAGGGACAGCCCCTTGGGCTCCTTATTGAGGTATTTAGCATATTAATAAAAGCGATTTTATAGACAAATTACAAGACACAGGGCAGTAATACTAGTATATTTTAAGTCGTGGAGACTGATGTGGTGATGTTAATAGCTCAGTAAGTGAAATCCAGGTGAAATAGTCGCTGCGCACTCTGAGGCTACATTTGGTTTCTGTACAGCTCTATTCATGCACTCATACTTTCTCTAATGCTGGCTGCTTGCTACTGAACCTAAACACACACCAACGCAGACCCTGCTTCCCGACATGTTTCGCCGGAAAACCGCCGTCCTGAGGGGAAAGTGCAGGTCTGTATGTTGGGGGCGGGGGCCATCTTTTCTTAGGTAGGTATGTGATGTCACAATGATTCCACTTATGGCAGTGTTTATTACTCCCCTTATCAGCCTATATAAGTCTTATGCTATCAAGGATTGGCGCTCCCCTCCTCCATGTTATGCCCGCTAACTGCGTCACTCTAATATCTCCTGAGCCTTCTCGTCCATAGCGGGAGGTTCGTGCATGCGCGCGCACTTAGAACATTTTCTTTCTCTATTGCTGGCAGTGCGCATGTGTCAGGACTTAGTGCATTAGGAGGACTGTTTTTCCTTGTATTGGGACCTAATCCTGGATATCACACATTGACAATAGTTCCTTCTATATATTGATCTTATCATTATTATTTCAGCTTTTAACCTCCAGATTACTGGCAAGGATTAATACATAATTCTAGACAAGGTTATATATTTTTCTAATAATAAATTACTACTGTAGATACTTCAACTAGTTAGTATGAAGGTTTTATTTACATCTAATAACTTAGTATCAAAATATTCCAAATATATATATATATTGTTTTTATGACATATTTTATATTCTATATCTACTATTTATGACAAATTACATATATATCCTATTTAGTATAATACTACATATATATGCATTTTTTTTATTTTCCAATCCTATTATGTTCAGGGCTCGTCTATTCATAGAACACGCTAAAATAAAAATAACAACAACCATTTAATTCTGCTCCATTGAGATGATAATTATCCCTACTCTTTGAAAAAAACGACTATAATTTATAAAGAAAAATGTGTTTCCCCAATATTAAGTGGGGTTTGTTGTGGCAGACCAAGGGTCAGTCACGTGATGATCGTTGCCAATGTGTTCAGGTGAATGACATCGACGGAGGAAAATGACAGAGGTCAGCGCATAGTTCAAAACTCTGCCAGGATCCCAAAAAGGGAGTGTCCTGGGCCCTTTATTTATACCCCATTCCAAGGGTGTAACCCCTTAAAGTATTGACATGATTGGTACACAAAATAATACTTTTAATTGGTCAGAACTGAATTCATCTATTGATTGGTTAGTATTCTATATTCTACTAAGGGGTTAACTGCTGAGACCATTTTTTTCTTTAGCACGAAATGCATATTGGCTACTCAGCGCTTACAAACCTTATCTTATCCCAACACACATGGCTAACTTCTAGATGGTCTCTTTCCTCATCTTCTCCTTCCAGACCTTCAGACCAGACCATCATTTTTCAGCCATTTCTCATCTCTGCAGTTTGACAAACAAAATCTTAGTTTACTACTTTTCCATCATCCTCCCATCTTCTGGACAAATCATCCTACTACCCCCAATACTGTGCTCCCCAATACTATACTGCAGAAAAATATAAACCCCCTGATAATACTAGTACCACACATAGCCCCCCATATAAAATACCTCTTCTTTGTGGCCTCAGTAGAAGCCCCCATAGTGTTCCTCTCCCCCCTTCCCCTATATAAAATACCCCTTCTTTGTAGCCTCAGTAGATGCCCCCATAGTGCCCCCAATAATGTGCCAGTAAGAAGTGCCCCCATAGATGCCCCCAATAATGTGCCAGTAAGAGGTGCTCCCATAGATGCCCCCAATAATGTGCCAGTAAGAAGTGCCCCCATAGATTCCCCCCAATAATGTGCCAGTAAGAGGTGCTCCCATAGATGCCCCCCAATCATGTGCCAGTAACAAGTGCCTCTCCATGCCCCCCCCAAATCATGTGCCACAAGTATTGTCCCGTATAAAAATAAAAAGCACATAAACTTACCTCCATGTCAGCGATGCGATGCAGGTCTCTTCCGGCCTGTGTCCCGCGCTGTACGGCTCAGGCGGCGGCCTCTGATAGGCTGCGGGTATTGTGCCTGCAGCCTATCAGAGGAACAAGGAAGGGAGACGCCTCTCCCTCCCCTGCCCCGCCGCAGCACTTCCATCTGTATCGCTGTCCTGAGAACGGCGATACAGATGACTATGGAGATGCGCTCATCTCCCCCGATCCACTCTCCACCCTGACTCTCACTATATTCTCGGGGGGGGGGGGGGGGGGGGGATTGACCCGTTGCCCCTCCCTGGATCCGCCAGTGGTTATCAGGGATGGATCTTGCTTGACAACAGGCAGTGGACTGCAAGTTAGGTTGAAGTGACCTTTACAGCTTTTCTTCAGGTGGATACAGGCAGATTTTTAAAATGAAGTGATTTAGATATGTGCTACTTACACCATTCTCTACTAAATAAAGTATAATATTGTGAGAAAATACAGTGACTCTTTAGATACCTTTACACAAGGCGATGAGCGATACGATTCAGGGAAAAATGTGTCATTTCATGGTTAAATGAACATTTCAACAATGACCCTTTAGATTATCGTTCACAAAACTGTAATTTCGATCGCATATCCCATAGTTTGTAAAGAAGACTGTTGCATTGTGTTGCAGGGCGTTATGGGCAAATTAAGCGTCTGTAATCGTGCGTGCAGTGAACGATTCCTGTTTACATGTATGAAAGCGTTAACGTCCAGCGATGATTTTTGTGCCCACACAAACGATCAAACCAACGAGAAATCTACCGATTGTCGGTTGTCGCATTATTGTTCATTGCTTTTACACTGCTTGATAATCGTGCAGTTTCCCTCGATTTAAAAGGGTTATCCCATGACTAATGTAAAAAATTAATATCAGACATCATCTAGTACATGACAATCTCTTTCTAACAGAACCGGCCCTGTACCTCACATGGAGCCAGAGATCTCCCCATTCCATTGCTCTGCTACATTTATATCAAGCTGACAGCTCAAGGGGAGTGTCCATTCTGCTGCAGCTCAGGAGGCGTGTCCCTGCTCTACCTATCAGAGCTCAGGGGGCGTGTCTTTCTTCTGTACCTCTCTCCCTATCACAGCTCAGGAGGCAGTTGAAGGATGAAACTGAGCATGTGCGGCCATCTCAGTGAGCAGGTCAAAGAAATAATAAATAAAAAAACAGCAGGCGGCGTTATACAGATATATTTTACTGAATAACTCAGTGGCTATGCAAATTTCGTGATTACATGCATTTACAAAAGTATTCAGATCCAGGTGCTGGTTTGAAAAGTGTACAATATTTTTAGTGGGAAAACCCCTTTAACTATAACTTGCACAATAATTGTCTTGTGTAAAGGTACTTTTTAACATTGCAGAATAACCCAATAAAATGAACACTAATAGTAGCAACAAAACTATGTTTGTTAGGTGCCTGTTCACCTGACAGAGACCACACCCAGGCTATGTTGCTTCACACAGTCTCACGCCCCCTACAGATCTTGTCACAATCTCTCCCTCACTTTCTCACCCTGCATTAACGGTCTCCATCTTCTGGTCAAAGGTCCCTGTATCTCAAGTCTACTCTCTTTCTGTCAGAATATAGTATAGAAGGTAGTCTCACTACTGGACACTCAGACCACACTTCAGGTCCTCTCGACAACTACTCTCTAACTCCAACACTAATGTAGCTTTCACACAAGGGTCTTGAGTGTTCACTGTAACCGTTTGTCTGACAATACACTTCAGCCGTCACCACTTAGGCTGTGGCCTTCCGGTACACTGGCAGTCTCACCTCCTACATGGCACATGTCCTGTCTACTACTGGTCACATTCTATCTCACCGTCCTCTCTGAGACCCATGCTCTATGCTCCTCTTGGCAAAACAGCCATACTGCCCCCAACTTCATAGCCATTTTAGATGGTCTTGCTATGTTAATGAGTATTCCTGTCTTGGCCTGTCATGGCTGAGATGGAAAGTGCCAGCGGGGGTTGTCCGGAGTTATGGAAACATCCAGCTGGTACTCCTTTATTTCTGTAACTCCCATAATGGTAAATGGGAGCGAGCTATGCAAGCTACGCTGAATCTGGTAATTTGCGAGTTATGGAAACAGCGAAGCTTACTGTGGGTATTCCCATCTTGGTCATAAAAGCCAAGATAGGAAAAACCCTTTCAAGATATTACGCTGTTCTATTTTTCCTCCTAGTCTCTAGTCTCATAGGTATGTTGCCTCACCACTCAGTGCATGACCTGGTATTTTCACTTGTTTCACTTGGATCCAGGCCGCATTGCCGTTTAGTAGTGCTGGGGCTCAGATACGTATCATATATATCTCCCGTTCATTGTTTGCATCATATCTTTCAGATGAATTGTCACCAATTTGTTTAATTATTGAGATATTGTTTTTACATTTCACATGACTGGGCTGATAACGGGGTGATGTAGGACTGTGGCTGTCCCTGCCTAATTACCTATATACATTAAGCATTATGTACATTTTATCGATACTTTAATAAAACAGATTTTTATTTCTCTACATTGGTGTGTTTCACACTCCTTCCTTGTTGTGTTATTTTGTAAGTTGCGGGAGTGGACCGTTTATATTGAGACCGCAGGTGATCTAGCTGTTCTATTTTTGCAGTTTGTATATTTACATACTCAGGAGTGGCTTCAAATTCATCAGAAAAGTCAATATTCAATTTCTAATCAAAAAATCAATATTTATATGAGCTAATACCAGGACTTTATTAAGTATTATATGTATTTAATATGTAAAACTGGCATAGATATGACCACGCTATGTATGAAAAGCACATAAAAGCGTTCCATAATTAGTATTAGCATTATTAGTATTTAACTTCACCACATCAGTCTACACCATTTACATTAAAATATACTATTATTACTGCCCTGTCTTGTAATTTGTCCAAAAAAAAATAATCGCTTTTATTAATATGCTAATTACCTTAATAAGGAGCCCAAGGGGCTGTCCCTCCGGGCGTTGGAGCCCAGCACCACCCCACTGCTAATTTATTCACTCCTCTTCGCCGACGTAATGTTTGTGCAGCACCTGTAATCCCGCACAGGCGCCGCGGATACTCATGCCAGCGTCCGCGTGGTGTCCTGGCATCGGCCTCACAGAACGAAGTGCTAGAGGCTAATTAGCATATTATAAAAGTTAGATTTCTAGTGTAACGGGGACATAGACACAAGTAGGAATAGGCTAGTTAGGTTCAGCTGAAATTAGCACAATCACTAATGTCAGCTAGTTTAATAGGGTTAAATCCAGGTGACCGTGTCCAAATAACAAGTTGTAACAGTGTAGCTTGAAATAGTCGCTGCGCACTCTGACGCTACGTTTGGTTTCTGTACAGCTCTATTCATGCACTCATACTTTCTCTAATGCTGGCTGCTTGCTACTGAACCTAAAAACAAACGCACACCCTGCTTCCCGACATGTTTCGCCGGCAAACCACCGTCTTTAGGGGAACGTGCAGGTCTGTATGTTGGGGGCGGGGACCATCTTTTCTTAGGTAGGTATGTGATGTCACAATGATTCCACTTATGGCAGTGTTTATTACTCCCCTTATCAGCTTATATAAGTCTTATGCTATCAAGGATTGGCGCACCCCTCCTCCATGTTATGCCCGCTAACTGCGTCACTCTAATATCTCCTGAGCCTTCTCGTCCATAGCGGGAGGTTCGCGCATGCGCGCACCCTTAGAACATTTTCTTTCTCTAATGATGGCAGGACTGTTTTTCCTTGTATTGGGACCTAATCCTGGATATCACACATTGACAATAGTTCCTTCTATATATTGATCTTATCATTATTATTTTAGCTTTTAACCTCCAGATTACCAGCCAGGATTAATACATAACTAAGTATCAAAATATTCCAAATACATATATATTGTTTTTATGACTTATATTTGATATTCTATATCTACTATTTATGACAAATTACATATATATCCTATTTAGTATAATACTACATACACTCACCTAAAGAATTATTAGGAACACCTGTTCTATTTCTCATTAATGCAATTATCTAGTCAACCAATCACATGGCAGTTGCTTCAATGCATTTAGGGGGGTGGTCCTGGTCAAGACAATCTCCTGAACTCCAAACTGAATGTCCGAATGGGAAAGAAAGGTGATTTAAGCAATTTTGAGCGTGGCATGGTTGTTGGTGCCAGACGGGCCGGTCTGAGTATTTCACAATCTGCTCAGTTACTGGGATTTTCACGCACAACCATTTCGAGGGTTTACAAAGAATGGTGTGAAAAGGGAAAAACATCCAGTATGCGGCAGTCCTGTGGGCAAAAATGCCTTGTGGATGCTAGAGGTCAGAGGAGAATGGGCTGACTGATTCAAGATGATAGAAGAGCAACGTTGACTGAAATAACCACTCGTTACAACTGAGGTATGCAGCAAAGCATTTGTGAAGCCACAACACGCACAACCTTGAGGCGGATGGGCTACAACAGCAGAAGACCCCACCGGGTACCACTCATCTCCACTACAAATAGGAAAAAGAGGCTACAATTTGCACAAGCTCACCAAAATTGGACTGTTGAAGACTGGAAAAATGTTGCCTGGTCTGATGAGTCTCGATTTCTGTTGAGACATTCAAATGGTAGAGTCCGAATTTGGCGTAAACAGAATGAGAACATGTATCCATCCTCTGATGGCTACTTCCAGCAGGATAATGCACCATGTCACAAAGCTCAAATCATTTCAAATTGGTTTCTTGAACATGACAATGAGTTCACTGTACTAAAATGGCCCCCACAGTCACCAGATCTCAACCCAATAGAGCATCTTTGGGATGTGGTGGAACGGGAGCTTCGTGTCCTGGATGTGCATCCCTCAAATCTCCATCAACTGCAAGATGCTATCCTATCAATATGGGCCAACATTTCTAAAGAATGCTATCAACACCTTGTTGAATCAATGCCACGTAGAATTAAGGCAGTTCTGAAGGCAAAAGGGGGTCCAACACCGTATTAGTATGGTGTTCCTAATAATTCTTTAGGTGAGTGTATATATGCATTTTTTTATTTTCCAATCCTATTATGTTCAGGGCTCGTCTATTCATAGAACACGCTATAATAAAAATAACAACAACCATTTAATTCTGCTCCATTGAGATGATAATTATCCCTACTCTTTGAAAAAAAGTACTATAATTCATAAAGAAAAATGTGTTTCCCCAATATTAAGTGGGGTTTGTTGTGGCAGACCAAGGGTCAGTCACGTGATGATCGTTGCCACGTGTTCAGGTGAATGACGTCGACGGAGGAAAATGACAGAGGTCAGCGCATAGTTCAAAACTCTGCCAGGATCCCAAAAAGGGAGTGTCCTGGGCCCTTTATTTATACCCCATTCCAAGGGTGTAACCCCTTAAAGTATTGACATGATTGGTACACAAAATAATACTTCTAATTGGTCAGAACTGAATCCATCTATTGATTCTACTAACGGGTTAACTGCTGAGACCATTTTTTCTTTAGCATGAAATGCATATTGGCTACTTAGCGCTTACAAACCTTATCTTATCTCAACACACATGGCTAACTTCTATAGTTTTTAGCCTACACATCGTTGTCATCTTCTAATGGTGCACACAGAAATTAAACACATAAAGTCTCTTTATAATATCCAGTTTTCAGGAAAGCTGGATGATTTCCTTAACAGGTTTTCCTAAACCATGAAAAGCTGAGCCCTGAACATAATTGGATTAGAAAATAAAAAATGCATATATATGTAGTATTATACTAAATAGGATATATATGTAATTTGTCATAAATAGTAGATATAGAATATCAAATATAAGTCATAAAAACAATATATATGTATTTGGAATATTTTAGATGTAAATAAAACCCTCATACTAACTAGTTGAAGTATCTACGGTAATAATTTATTATTAGAAAAATATATAACCTTGTCTAGAATTATGTATTAATCCTGGCTGGTAATCTGGAGGTTAAAAGGTGAAATAATAATGATAAGATCAATATATAGAAGGAACTATTGTCAATGTGTGATATCCAGGATTAGGTCCCAATACAAGGAAAAACAGTCCTCCTAATGCACTTAGTCCCGCCACATGCGCACTGCCAGCAATAGAGAAAGAAAATGTTCTAAGGGTGCGCGCATGCACGAACCTCCCGCTATGGACGAGAAGGCTGGGGAGATACTTTTGTAAATGCATGTAATCACAAATTTTGCATAGCCACTGAGTTATTCAGTAAAATATATCTGTATAACGCCGCCTGCTGTTTTTTTATTTATTATTTCTTTGACCTGCTCACTGAGATGGCCGCACATGCTCAGTTTCATCCTTCAACTGCCTCCTGAGCTGTGATAGGGAGAGAGGTACAGAAGAAAGACACGCCCCCTGAGCTCTGATAGGTAGAGCAGGGACACGCCTCCTGAGCTGCAGCAGAATGGACACTCCCCTTGAGCTGTCAGCTTGATATAAATGTAGCAGAGCAATGGAATGGGGAGATCTCTGGATCCATGTGAGGTACAGGGCTGGTTCTAGCTTTGTTAGAAAGAGATTGTCATGTACTAGATGATGTCTGATATTCATTTTTTACATTAGTCATGGGATAACCCTTTTAAATCGACGGAAACTGCACGATTATCAAGCAGTGTAAAATCAATGAACAATAATGAGACAATCGGTAGATTTCTCGTTGGTTTGATCGTTTGTGTGGGCACAAAAATCATCGCTGGACGTTAACGCTTTCATACATGTAAACAGGAATCGTTCACTGCACGCACGATTACAGACGCTTAATTTGCCCATAACGCCCTGCAACACAATGCAACAGTCTTCTTTACTAACTATACAATTTTGTGAACGATAATCTAAAGGGTCATTGTTGAAATGTTCATTTAACCATGAAATGACACATTTTTCCCTCAATCGTATCGCTCATCGCCTTGTGTAAAGGTATCTAAAGAGTCACTGTATTTTCTCACAACATTATACTTTATCTAGTAGAGAATGGTGTAAGTAGCACATATCTAAATCACTTCATTTAAAAAATCTGCCTGCATCCACCTGAAGAAAAGCTGTAAAGGTCACTTCAACCTAACTTGCAGTCCACTGCCTGTTGTCAAGCAAGATCCGTCCCTGATAACCACTGGCAGATCCAGGGAGGGGCAACGGGTCAATTCCCCCCCCCCCCCCGAGAATATAGTGAGAGTCAGGGTGGAGAGTGGATCGGGGGAGATGAGCGCATCTCCATAGTCATCTGTATCGCCGTTCTCAGGACAGCGATACAGATGGAAGTGTTGCGGCGGGGCAGGGGAGTGAGAGGCGTCTCCCTTCCTTGTTCCTCTGATAGGCTGCAGGCACAATGCCCGCAGCCTATCAGAGGCCGCCTGAGCCGTACAGCGCGGGACACAGGCCGGAAGAGACCTGCATCGCATCGCTGACATGGAGGTAAGTTTATGTGCTTTTTATTTTTATACGGGACAATACTTGTGGCACATGATTTGGGGGGGGCATGGAGAGGCACTTGTTACTGGCACATGATTGGGGGGGCATCTATGGGAGCACCTCTTACTGGCACATTATTGGGGGGAATCTATGGGGGCACTTCTTACTGGCACATTATTGGGGGCATCTATGGGGGCACTTCTTACTGGCACATTATTGGGGGCACTATGGGGGCATCTACTGAGGCTACAAAGAAGGGGTATTTTATATAGGGGAAGGGGGGAGAGGAACACTATGGGGGCTTCTACTGAGGCCACAAAGAAGAGGTATTTTATATGGGGGGCTATGTGTGGTACTAGTATTATCAGGGGGTTTATATGTTTCTGCAGTATAGTATTGGGGAGCACAGCGGCACAGTATTGGGGGTAGTAGGATGATTTGTCCAGAAGATGGGAGGATGATGGAAAAGTAGTAAACTAAGATTTTTTTTGTCAAACTGCAGAGACGAAAAATGGCTGAAAAATGATGGTCTGGTCTGAAGGTCTGGAAGGAGAAGATGAGGAAAGAGACCATCTAGAAGTTAGCCATGTGTGTTGGGATAAGATAAGGTTTGTAAGCGCTAAGTAGCCAATATGCATTTCGTGCTAAAGAAAAAAATGGTCTCAGCAGTTAACCCCTTAGTAGAATATAGAATACTAACCAATCAATAGATGAATTCAGTTCTGACCAATTAGAAGTATTATTTTGTGTACCAATCATGTCAATACTTTAAGGGGTTACACCCTTGGAATGGGGTATAAATAAAGGGCCCAGGACACTCCCTTTTTGGGATCCTGGCAGAGTTTTGAACTATGCGCTGACCTCTGTCATTTTCCTCCGTCGACGTCATTCGCCTGAACACATTGGCAACGATCATCACGTGACTGACCCTTGGTCTGCCACAACAAACCCCACTTAATATTGGGGAAACACATTTTTCTTTATAAATTATAGTCGTTTTTTTCAAAGAGTAGGGATAATTATCATCACAATGGAGCAGAATTAAATGGTTGTTGTTATTTTTATTATAGCGTGCTCTATGAATCGACGAGCCCTGAACATAATAGGATTGGAAAATAAAAAAAATGCATATATATGTAGTATTATACTAAATAGGATATATATGTAATTTGTCATAAATAGTAGATATAGAATATCAAATATAAGTCATAAAAACAATATATATATATTTGGAATATTTTGATACTAAGTTATTAGATGTAAATAAAACCCTCATACTAACTAGTTGAAGTATCTACGGTAATAATTTATTATTAGAAAAATATATAACCTTGTCTAGAATTATGTATTAATCCTGGCTGGTAATCTGGAGGTTAAAAGCTAAAATAATAATGATAAGATCAATATATAGAAGGAACTATTGTCAATGTGTGCTATCCAGGGTTAGGTCCCAATACAAGGAAAAACAGTCCTCCTAATGCACTAAGTCCTGACACATGCGCACTGCCAGCAATAGAGAAAGAAAATGTTCTAAGTGCGCGCATGCACGAACCTCCCGCTATGGACGAGAAGGCTGGGGAGATATTAGAGTGACGCAGTTAGCGGGCATAACATGGAGGAGGGGTGCGCCAATCCTTGATAGCATAACACTTATATAGGCTGATAAGGGGAGTAATACACACTGCCATACGTGGAATCATTGTGACATCACATACCTACCTAAGAAAAGATGGTCCCCGCCCCCAACATACAGACCTGCACGTTCCCCTGAAGACGGCAGTTTGCCGGCGAAATATGTCGGGAAGCAGGGTCTGCGTTTGTGTGTGTTTAGGTTCAGTAGCAAGCAGCCAGCATTAGAGAAAGTATGAGTGCATGAATAGAGCTGTACAGAAACCAAATGTAGCCTCAGAGTGCGCAGCGACTATTTCAAGCTACACTGTTACAGCTTGTTAAGTGTTGCTGTGGAAAACTAACAGCATACTATCGATACGTCTGGCTACAATCTTAACGTAGTTTTTTAAAGAAATTTTTGCTAAGAAGGTGAAAAAAAATTACATTTTAATTTTTTTACACAAAAGTATTAATTTAAAGACAGATTTTTCCTACAGAGCACATTATTATTGGTCCCTGATGGTTACTGTGCTGAAGGCAGATCTTCAGCACAGTAACCAGTGCGCATGTCTGCGCCATATATATTTTTTTTTAATTAGATGTGTGTGTGTGTGTGGGGGGGGGGGGGGGTGCGCCCTAATAACTTTATTTAAACATATCTGGGGGCCATATTGCTGGGGGACCCGATCGGGGCATAATTTGAACTTCTCTCTCCTCTCCTGAGGAGAGAGACCTTACTGTAAGCGGCGGCGGCCGGCTTTCAGTCTGCGCATGCGCCGGGCCGCCGACGCCATCTTTCTTGAGGGTAAGGGGGGGTGGGGGGGGGTGAGGATCAGGACCCAGCTTAGGACCAGAAGCGCTGGGGGACCCGATTGTTGCACCGGAGACTTTCTCCCTCCTCTCTTACATGAGAGGAGGGAGAAAGTTTAGTGCGGGCAGCTCCGCTGCCGGCATTTTCTGTGATCGCCGTGATAAAGTGTATCACGGCGATTACGTGATCAGAGACCGCTTGTCACGGTCTCTGATCACTGCCCCAAACCCTCAGCTACCTCCGGTAGCTGCGAGCAACGAGGCTACAGCGATTGATTTTATCGCTAACTTGGGCTGAAGTGCCGCCGTAAAAAGGCAACGCTCCAGCCCAAGGCCCCTTAGTGACCGCCGTAAAAACACGTATGGTTGGTCACTAAGGGGTTAATAGTTTCTTGTTTACTGTGTTTTTTATTTCTGTGTAACCCCAGCTAACTATTCCAACTGTGCCGAGGTCCCATGTGCGCTTCACTTCCTGTCTCTGTTCTCGACACAGCAGGAAATGGCTGGGTGGTCACCCACCTCAGTCAGTGCTGATCCTTTTTTTTAACCGTTTTAAAAAATATACTAACCTGCCAATCCCCGTCCGCTACCATTGGAGTATTGTGGCTTTTTCACCAAAATCAACCCTGTATGCTAAACAGCTGCAGAGATATCTGCTTTTTTATTCATATGCAAATGAGCAAGTTTGAGCACCAGGAGACTGGGCTGAATCCTGTGAGCACTGCCTTGTAGCACCCCCTGTGCTCTGCGCACTCTACCTTGATTGACAGGGCTAGACATGCTTAGGGCAGAGCTGTGTCCCAGCATCGACATATCATATACTGACTGTACTCTATGTACTATAGCTTCACCACACTGACATCTTCTCAGAAAGCTAATATACATATTACTGCTTTATTTACCAGCACAATATATTATTATAACGACGCCAGTAATATGTGATAGCTTATTAGCATAGAAAAGACATACTTCTCTGTGTGCTAATGCTATACCTTGGTGGTAAGTGGTCTGCTATGCATAAATAAATCATAGGCTCAACTCCCAAGAGAGACATAACTTTTTTTCTGTAATTTTACCCATAATAAAAGGCTATACTATAATAAATAATATATAATCATATATTAACAATAAAAGGCCTTACTATATAAAATAGTTATTTATTTTTTTCTAAAACCTCTATGACTGGTTTAATCACAGGCACAATATATGTTTATAAAGAAACCAGCAATATTTATTAGCTTTTTAAGTATTAAAACATAATTCTCAATATGATAAGGATATAGACTTTTATTATGGATTAAATGTGGAAGAAAAAAACCTGGATGTCTTTCCCAGGATTCAAGCCTGGGATCTCTATGTGCAAAACCACTTACCACCAAGCTAAAAGATTACCACATGGAGAAGGGTGTTTTTCTATGCTTATAAGCCAACACATATTACTGGTGTCTTTTTAATCATATATTGTGCCTGTGAATAAGGCCTCATGCAAACGGCGGGTCGCCAATCCACGGCCGCTGGCCGTGTGCACCACGCATCACAGATGCGGACCCATTTGAATGGGTCCGCAATTCCGGAAATGCGGAACGGAGTCACGGAACGGAACACCGGAAGCACTACAGAGTGCTTCCATGGTGTTTCTTTCCATTGTTCCGCACCGCAAATAAATATGACATGTCCTATTTTTTGGCGGTGCGGACAGACCACGGAGCCATTCAAGTTGAATGGGTCCGGCCCTCTGCACGGATGTTGCCCGTGCATTGGGGACCCGAATTGCAGTCCCCAATGCACGGAACGGCCGCACAACGGCTGTGTGCATGTGGCCTAAGGCAGTAATATGTAAACTAACTTTCCGAGCAGATCTTAGGCTGGATTCACACTTGAGCGTTTTACAGCGCGTTTGAACGCGCTGTAAAACGCTCAACACATGAAAACCAATGCTTCCCTATGGCCCTGGTTCTCACTTGAGCGTTTTACAGCGCTTTTGAACGCGCTGAAAAACGCCCTACGCTCAAACAAGTTCTTGAGCTTCTTTGGGGCTTTTTGACGCGCGTTTGTGGCCATAGGACACTGCAGTCAATCACACAAACGCGCGTCAAATGCGCGTTTACTATTGCAAAAAACGCACATAAAAACGCGCGACAGAAACGCGCGTTAAACGCGCATATCAAATACGCTCAGGTCTGAACCCAGCCTTAGTGTGGTGAAGCTATAGTACATAGAGTATATGATATGTACATGCTAGGACACAGCTCTGCCCTCAGCATGCTGATGTCTAGCCCTTGTCAATCAAGCAGAGGGGGAGTGTGCAGAGCACAGGGGGTGTTGCAAGCAGTGCTCAAAGGATTCAGCCCCGCTCCCTGGTGCTCCAACTTGCTTATTTGCAAATGGATAAAACCGCAGATATCTCAGCAGCTATTTAACATACAGACAAAAGAAAAGTATTGTTTTAATCAGCATGATGAGCCAGTATGTCTTGTTTAATAGGGTTGATCAAGGTGACAGAGCCGCTTTAATTGTGCTGGAATACCCCTTTAAGCCAGATTTATCACCTGCAGCATTTAATAAAATTGTAAAATTGGTGGAGTAGAAAGTGGACTAACATCAGACGTGCTAGACTTAAAATGCACCAAATGTATCGAACACTGTGCAACACTTGATACATTTGGCACAAAGTATGACAACACAGACTTCTGCAAAGCTGACCTTAAAAATTCCCCTACCCGTGTCTATAATAGAAGCAATAGCATGCAGTCCGCACTCACCACAAATTCTGTTATCCCCCATGACAGGTTAAAAGCAAAGCAAAGCAATGTGACTGTGCTAAGGTGTTGGTGACACATGCAGATCAATTAGCTCGTTATGTATTCATCAGCAAAGGTTCAATTAAGTACATAATTAATGGCTATCTGATACATAATAAAAGAATTCCCTAGCAATGATGTGTCCGGTGATTCAGACACTACTACAACTTGGCTGTGTCTGATTGTAGTCGTAGGGAAGGTCTCAGGGACATGTTATTATACTGCAACTTCAGTGTAAAGTCCAATTCTCTCCCAGGGTTTCTCAATAATATTACCTGTCACCAGGAAAGTCACTGATAAACCAGACACAATGCCATGTAGCTCCGCTGGATAGGGTATAAGTGTCTGAGTTGTGGGGGTCAGACAGCTGGGAACCTCACTGACACACAGAACAGAGATCCTGTGGCTCCCCATATTATTATTATTATTATTTATTATTAAAGCGCCATTCATTCCATAGCGCTGTACATATGATAAGGGGTGCACATACATAATACAGACAATTGCACTAATCATAAACAAGACAAGTTACAAACTGTAGTTATAGAATAGATAAGGGTGAGCACTCTACAAATGGCACTTGGAAATTAAAAGTTTAATTAAACACTAAAATATTAAAATACAATAAAATAATATACTATTAGATGAAGGATAAGTTACAAACTGGTATAGAAGGAGAGAGGGCCCTGCCCGTGAGGGCTTACAATGTACATGGTATGGGAGAAGGACACAGTAGGTGCGAGTTAAGTAGGTCATGGCGGTATAGAGGCAGCAGGGTCACTGGTTGTAGGCTTGTCTGAAGAGGTGAGTTTTCCGGTTTCTTTTGAAGGATTCCAATGTAGGTGAGAGTCTGATATATTGGGGTAGCGAGTTCCAGAGTATGGGGGATGCACGGGAGAAATCTTGGAGTCGATTGTGGGAAGAGGAGATAAGAGGAGAGGAGATAAGGAGGTCTTGTGAGGATCGGAGAGTGCGTGTGGGGGTGTATCGGGAAAGTAGCTCAGAGATGTAGGGAGGGGACAGGTTATGGACGGCCTTGTATGTATTTGATAGGCTACTTTCACACTTGCGTTCAGAGCAGGTCCGTCTGATGTCTGCACAGACGAATCCACTCCTATAATGCAGACGTTTGGATCCGTTCAGAACGGATCCGTCTGCATTATAGTTTAAAAAAAATTCTAAGTGTGAAAGTAGTTCAGACGGATCCGTCCAGACTTTACATTGAAAGTCAATGGGGGACGGATCCGTTTGAAAATTGAGCCATACTGTGTCAACTTCAAACGGATCCGTCCCCATTGACTTACATTGTAAGTCTGGACGGATCCGTTTGCCTCTGGCTGAACGCTGCCAGACTGATGCATTCTGAGCGGATCCGCATTCACTCAGAATGCATTGGGGCAGTACGGATGCGTTCGGGGCCGCTTGTGAGACCCTTCAAACGGAGCTCACAAGCGGAGCCCTGAACGCTAGTGTGAAAGTAGCCATAGTACTTTGAAGTGAATTCGCTGGGCAATGGGGAGCCAGTGAAGGGATTGGCAGAGGGGAGAGGCAGAGGAGTAATAGGGTGAGAGGTGGATTAGTCTGACAGCAGAGTTGAGGATAGATTGGAGGGATGCGAGAGTGCTAGATGGAAGGCCACAGAGGAGAATGTTGCAGTAGTCTAGGCGGGAGATAATGAGGGCATGTACAAGAATTTTCGCAGATTCAAAGTTAAGGAAAGCATGGATGCTGGAGATGTTTTTGAGTTGGAGGCGGCAGGTGGTGGAAAGAGCTTGGATTTGCAGTCGGAAGGAAAGGGCAGAATCCAAGGTCACTCCAAGGCAGCGGGCTTTGTTGACCGGGGAGAGTGTGCAGCCATTGATCATGATAGATAGGTCTGTTGGGGGGGTTGAACAAGATTGGGGGAAAGATTATAAATTCTGTCTTATCCATGTTAAGTTTTAGAAAGCGAGAGGCGAAGAAGGATGATACAGAAGATAGACATTGTGGGATTCTTGATAGTAAGGTGGTGATGTCTGGACCAGAGAGGTAGATTTGTGTGTCGTCAGCGTAGGAGTGATACTGAAAGCCATGGGACTCTATGAGCTGTCCCAGGCCAAAAGTGTAGATAGAGAAGAGCAGGGGTCCTAGCACAGAGCCTTGCGGGACACCAACAGAGAGGGAATGAGACGAGGAGGTGGTGCGGGAGTGGGAGACGCTAAACGTCCGGTCTGTGAGGTATGATGTGATCCAGAAGAGGGCCAGATCAGTGATGCCAAGAGATGAGAGAGTTTGCAACAGAAGGGAGTGGTCAACAGTGTCGAAGGCAGAGGACAGGTCAAGGAGAAGGAGGACAGAGTATATAAATAGAGTGCTGGTAGCGAGTGGCCTGCTATTCCAATCATCTTTATAGGACTGCAGTAGATCACTGAGGACTGTACACAGCTTCTCTTACCAAGTCTCATAGACATAAATGGAGTGGTAGCACTCTTGCTTGACCGTTAGACCAATATGTGGAGCCACAGGACCTCCATTCTCTTGCTTGGTGGGGGTCCCACAGGTGTAACCCCATAAATCAGACACTTTTCCCTTTCCTGTAGGTAGGAACTTGGCAAAACCATGTTAATTTCCCTAGATATAGAGTTAAAAGAACAAGGAGCACTTTCTCCCACATGTGGTTAAAAGCAGAAGTTGATAAGACATTAATATACAATGCTCCACAGACAGAAATATTCTGTAGTGGCGTAATTTACAAGCTTTAATAGAGGCTTCTATTTACATGGCTATATCACGTTTACGAGACACTTCCCCATAAAAACAGGATAAGAAGGTAAAAGGTACAAACAAAAGGCATACATCTGCATTGCCTTAAAGGGAACCTGTCATCAACTTTGTGCTGCCCATACTAACGACATCATGAACTAGAGACAGGTGAGTTGATTTCCGCGGTCTGTCATTTATAAGTGAAAAGTGGTTACCAAGAACCAACATCACAATCATGGCAGACTGGGCCTGGAAAAGAGTCCCGGCCACCTGAGAACGGTCATGGTTATTCATGAAGTCCTGCTCTCCTGCCCACCTGCTGCTGATTGACAGTCTTCTACCTAGTTTTCTCCCTTTCTCTCTAGGAGAGAACTGACAATCATCAGCAGATGGGTGAGAGAGCAGGAGACTATGAATAACCAGGACTCTTCTCAGGTAGATTTGACTCTTTTCAAGGCCTGGGCTGCAATGATTATGAAGCTGGTTCTCAGCAACCATTTACTTTTAGCTGATGAGTGACACATCGCTGAAATCAGAGCATATGTCACTATTTTATGCTGCCCTCAATGAAATCAGCATAAAGTTGATGACAGGTTCCCTTTAAAGTGAAGTATTTATACACAATGTAATTTTTATGATGTTGCACATTTGCCAACAGTCCCCAATTTGCAGGGACTGTTCCTAATTTTTAGAGACTGTCAGGCAGCCAGGGAGACAGACGCAGTCTCACCGGAAGCATGTCACCATGCGAAGACGTGTCTGTCATTGTCCTTCTCCCCCGCTGGCCATGAGGGGCGGGGTGTCGCCTCCGGTGGGTGAAGCTAGTAAAGGTTCGCTCTTCACGCGTGCACAGGATTCTGTGGGATCCATTCCGGATCTTGGTGTTGCTGGGAGATGGCCATCATTCCCAGCACTGACGCTGGTCAGGGGTCCTGGGACGCTGGAACCCCTAGCGTCAGCTGTTGCCAGGGAACCTCTGTTGTCATGTCTCTTGAGTTAGACATGTGGTGGGAGGTTCCTTCCTCTGCACACTATCAGCCCTCACCTGTACTTCCCTGAGCTGAGGGTGGAGATTAGGTGGGACCTCAGCAGTGTCAGGTGATCTGTGGAGGGAGATTTAAACCTGGTCTTTTCCCTCACTCACTGCTGATTATTCCGTTTCTCTGGTTATTAACTCTGGCTTTGGTTTTGGTTGTCTTCTGGTTCTTGATCCCTGGCTTACGTTTACTGACCATTATCGTGTTTCCCTATTCACCAGTGCATAGTGTCACGGTATTTACTTTTGGGTTTTTGCCCAACTGCGGCCGGTGTGCCCAGCCACCAGCCGCCCTGCTACTGACACCTGGAAAGGGCTCTGCCAAAGTCCCCCGGCCCTCAAGGGTGTTCAGAGTGTGACGGCTTGCGCAAAGTGTGTCTGGTACGCCACGTTGCTGGCCGTCAAGTTTGGCTTTATTATTTTATTAGCATTACACAGTCCCTTTAAATTTGGGCTGAAAATGGAAGGGGATTGTGCAAGCCTTCCCAAAAGTGGGCGTTTTTATGCAATTTTGGCATTCCCATCGCTGGGACTACAGGCCCTGAATTTACCAACTGCAATGTTGTTAAGTATGATATTGAGAAGTTTTTTCTGGACTTTCCTTTTTGTACTATTACTGTATACTTCAGGTCTCCATAGAGATAAATGATAATATTCTGTCTGCCTGCAGCCACATGTTACGGGCAGTGGGTGTGGATAAATTGTGCCAACCAACCGACTTGACTTTGGGATAAACCATAGGTTGTTATTCTGGCAGCCCTCTGGAATTCACCCTTTAACCCCTATACAGGGGTCTGGACTTTGCTGCAGGGGAGCCAGCAGGCTGCTACCTCCTGGAGAGGTCCCAGTGTGGCTGACAGCTGACCCACAGAGGTCAGAGACGCAGGTGACAAGCACCAAAGGAACAGGCAAAACTCGTAATCGGTACAAACAGAAATGTGCTAATCCAAGAAACAATCCAAAGGTCAGGGCAAGCAGCTGAGGGACAGTTTCGTATTCAGGCATGGGTCAGGTCAGGCAGCAGAGGGTCAGAATTTGGTAATCAGGCAAAAGTCGATACACAGACACACAAGCAGATTTTCAGGGTTTAGCAAGCAGTCAGAGAATAAGACAGTGGGTTCCCCTCATAGTGTGGAGAAAGTGACAGATGTAAACCTGCACCACTGGAGGCACCAATAGGCGAAGGTTGTGGTACCGCAGCGATAGTGGTCAAAGCATTCAGATGAGAAGCGATGTTATACGTGTCCCATGTGAAAGGTGAAGGCCCCATTTAGGAACCACAAGCAGTACCAGTTATTGTTTTACTACAGCAACTCCAAGGACAGACTCTGACGCTGGAAACAATGGGGCTTGAAGCTCAGAGGCCCCATTCATAAGTCTCAGGATCACAATACACGATATAGAGTTGAGCCTGAATATTTAGCGCTGAACTCTATCAGATTAAATTACATATTAGTGTTAAAACTTGAAACCGAACTCGGCTTTGGTTCCGACTAGTACCTTGGAACCGGAACCGAGTTTGGTTTCAAGTTTCAAAGTGGTTTTCCACTTTAAAAATCAACTACCAAAGTTACGTGCGACTTCGTGAATAACTAACTTCGGCTCATCGGAGCCGTACAGTATTATTCCAAAATTTTGAATGAAGCGACTTCGGATGAAGCATCTGAAGCTCGCTTCGCTCAACACACTTACATATCATTCAGATTTTAGGCTTACCTTTTTTTTACTACTTAAAGACTCCTTTACACAAGCCAACTGTGCAGGCAACTATTGGGAACAAATTCTGCTAGTCTGAGGAGTTGAAATTTAAATTTAAATGCAGCAATCATCTCCTTTGTACAGGGAGGAATGATTGCTATTGCAGTCCCTCCTCCCCATACAGATTCATTGTTTCTGGACAGCAGATCCCTGCCCAAAAATGATGATTTTGGTGCCCTCATCATCAATGATTTCAGCTGATAAATGAGCATTTGCTCCATCATCGGGTGACTTGCAGTACATCTATATAGGCCGGTTATCGGGAGCAAGCCTTTGTACAAAGACTCCTCCCCAATAGTCAGCCAGATAGTAACCCCATGTAAAGAAGCCTTTAGAAAGTGTCTCTCTTTCATTTATTTCCTAGTTTTGGGTCCATTTTTACTAGGAGCATATCAGTTGGCCACAATAATGAGGAACATTCAGCTTCACAGCCCTTTGTAACTCTAGTCTCTGTGGCCAGTTCCAGATCTTAGGCTACTTTCACATCTGCGCTTTCCCTTTCCGATATTGAGATCCCTCATAGGATCTGAATAGCGGGGGAAAACGCTTCAGTTTTGTCCCCAATCATTGTCAATGGGGACAAAACCGAACTGAACGAAACGGAGTGCACCAGAATGCATTCCGTTCCATTTGGTTGCACCCCCACCGCGGACAGAATAACGCTGCAAGCAGCGTTTTTCTGTCCATGATGTGGTGCGGAGCAAGACATTACACACCATGTAAGTCAATAGTGGCAGATCCGTTTTCTCGGACACAAAAGAAAAACGGATCCGTCCCCCATTCATTGCTACAATGGTTTTAGAGATGGATCCATATTAGCTATTTTAGAGATAATACAACCGGATCCGTTCAGAACGGATGCAGACGGTTGTATTATTATGATGGAAGCGTTTTTGCTGAACTCTGATGGATCCAGCAAAAACGCTGGTGTGAAAGTAGCCTTAACTGAATTTCAAAACTGTAGTTGGTAACAGAAGGTACGTTTGTATAATGTATTCTTCAATTCAATATGTCAGTGACTGGATAAAGCTCATTTACGATCTACATAAATCTTGATAAAGTTGTAAAAGATTATAAAAAGTCTGAAATTAAATTTAATTATTACTGCTGTAAACAACAAATTCAATCTTTGTCTTCAGTTCATAAATCAATATTGCCTGGGCCTACTGGTGTGTCGTAGCTCATTTTTCAAACACAAGATTATTGCTCAGCTAACACAAAGGCAAATTACCGTAAATGCAGGATTATCTTTTATTATGTTTTGTTAATGAGATAACATGGTTTGGTTAAATGGGCTCTAAAGGAGGGAGCCAGATGCTGTAAGGATGGAGTCAAGGTAACACTACTATATTTTTAGATGGTGATGTCCTGCAGCATAAATCTGTTTCCCATTATGTTTTAATTGACTAGTCTGGCTTAGGCCCCCTTCACAAGGGCGTCGCGGGTGAGGTTCAAATGCGTCCAGGGTGCATTGCGGGAAACCCGCGCGAGTAGGCACGCAATTGCAGTCAGTTTTGTCTGCGATTGCGTTCCGATGTTCAGTTTTTTCCGCGCGAGTGAAATGCGTTTTGCATGCGCGTCAGAAAAAACTGAATGTGGTACCCAGACCCGAACGCAGACTTCTTCACTGAAGTTCGGGTTTGGGTTAGGTGTTCTAAAGATAGTTCGGGTTTGGGTTAGGTGTTCTAAAGATTTTATTATTTTCCATTATAACATGGTTATAATGGGAAATAATAGCATTCTTTAATACAGAATGCTAAGTATAATGTCAATTGAGGGTTAAAAACAAAAAAAAATTACTTGCCTCCTCCACTTGATGGCGCAGCCGGCATCGTCTTCTTTCTTATTCTTTCAGGACCTGCAAAAGGACCTTTGATGACGTAATCTCGCTCACCGCGTGGTACTCGTAGTGACGTCAGTGCAGGTCCTGCTGAATGAAGATAGAAGGATCTACGTCATCAAAGGTCCTTTTGCAGGTCCTGAAAGAAGAAGAAAGAAGACAATGCCAGCTGCGCCATCAAGTGGATGAGGTGAGTTAATTTATTTAATTTTTTAACCCTCAATTGATATTATACAGCATTCTGTATTAAAGAATGCTATTATTTTCCCTTATAACCATGTTATAAGAGAAATTAATACAGTGAATAGACTATAATGGGGTCTGGGGTTGCTCAGCCCTATCGTCTCCTAGCAACCATGCGTGAAAATTGCACAG
Organism: Bufo bufo; assembly: GCF_905171765.1. Lineage (NCBI taxonomy): Eukaryota > Metazoa > Chordata > Amphibia > Anura > Bufonidae > Bufo > Bufo bufo. Next base: position 95,512,974 of record NC_053389.1, on the reverse strand, counting down.
CATCCGCACTTGCTTGCGATTTTCACGCAGCCCCATTCATTTCTATGGGGTCTGCGTTGCGTGAAAAACGCTGAATATAGAACATGCTGCGATTTTCACGCAACGCACAAGTGATGAGTGAAAATCACTGCTCATCTGCACAGCCCTATTGAAGTGAATGGGTCCGGATTCAGTGCGGGTGCAATGCGTTCACTTCACTTATTGCACCTGTGCGGAATTCTCGCCCGTGTGAAAGGGGCCTAGGAGAGGAATGGGTATAATGGGTAGAAGCCTATGGAAATTAGGTTTAAATAATTTGAGGTTGGCTGAAGTTAAAATAATTTCTTCTCACATGGTACTTCTCACATATGAGGGAGGTAAACCTCATATGCTGCCCCTTGCAATAAAGCTTGTGTATAATGTTATTGTTTACATGTATGTTAATATATATGAGTTTACACTGTCATATTAACTGTTGTCAATACATGTCTTTATTGGTTCAGAGACTGAGATTATAAAAGAAGCTGTAGGCAGGAAATGGGTCAATGTGTGGCTAACGCCATATGGCATGCAAACATCTTCTGTATTGAGGGAGGAAAATAACAAAGTTCCCAAAGAAAGGACATGACAAAGGAGCACCTCAGAGGAGTCTGCAAATAATGCTGCAGCTGCAGAAAGACATGTTAGTGATGACATGGTTGCAGTAAGCTTCAACTCAGCCACAAAGAGACCGTGTACGGATTATCTGTGTATGATGTCAAATTTACCTGCGATTGCCCTGTGTGAATTGTTAGACCTGGGGCCTATACATCAGATGATATTTGGTGAGCCTGGGTATCAGTGGACTGGAAGCCTGACCACTTGTCCATCATGACAGTGTTAGTGGCCTTGGCTTACATACATGCAGTGTGCTGGATCACCGAGTGTGCTTTGGGGAGATCCAGTGGTGCCTTGTGGGGCTCTGTGGAAAGTCACTGTGAAGCATATGGTGGCTGAACGTGGAATCATTGCTGCTTTCGAGAGATGGGCTGGTAGAGACATCAGCCCGAAGAGGGAGCCAAGGCAGGTGTTAGTTGGGGGGGGGAGGCTACAACTGTGACTTGGAGGGACTGATGTTCTGTATCATGAGGCTGGATCTTGAGAGACCTGTATTATGGTCTGTATCTCCATAGTCTGGTCCTGGGACATCAGTGGAAAGAAGGGTGTGGTGGGAGGGATCAGTTAGAGAAATGCTCTTAGGAATAGAGCCAAATGGTGCTGTCGAGTGACTCTTCTCCTAAATAAAAGAATTTGTTGATTGTTGTATATTATCTTTCAGGTTGAAGTCAAATTATGTCGAGTAGTACTGGCTGGTGGCCAGTGTTTGTGTGTGAAAGACTCCTGAGAGTGGGTTCAAGAGAGCAGAGTGAACGTAACAATGACCTGAGGAGAGTTATAATCATTGAATCCCTAAGACTGTTCAAGTTATTTTCTAGCAATGATCAAGTATGTAGCACCACCCAGAGTGAACTGTAACAACTACAGATAGTGTGCCCTATCAAAGAGGCTGTAACCATCAAGCGATGTTGTGCCACAGTTTGGTGATAGAGCAATATGTTATCAATTATTGTGATCTGTATTTCTTTCTTTAAAGAGGAACTCATCATTCTTCTGCCCTTCCACAGACAGATCTGCTAGCAAACTTTTTTCTGACAACTTTCATACAATGTCCCACATTGTAGATCTGCTTAACACATGTTCTCCTCTATCCCACTGCCACTCCTTCCTTACCAGTATCTTTTCTTAATAATGGTCTCCATGGGTCCCTCCTCCCACTGGAAGCTTTTCTCACCCTCTGTTCTCTGTAATTGCTTCCCATTGACACCTGGCCATGTGAAGGCCATTGACTTCCCTGCACTAACCATATCCACTGACTGCAATGCCCCAATGTAAGGTAATGGTTTTATAAAGGTGTGTGTGTGTTTTTTTTTAAATATCATTGCAGTGTTTTTTTAACCAAAACCATGAATGGCTTAAATAAAGGGAAATATAAAGCAAGGATTTTTACTTATGCTTCCTGCTTTATCCATTCCTGGCCTTGGTTTAAAAAATGCATCAAAAAACATTGGGGTCATTTGTTAAGACCGGCTATTTAGATGGCGCCTCTACATAACGTAAGCACATCCACCACTGGCCTAAATCTACGCTACTCCGTTGCGTAGAAAATGAAAATGATACTGGCCGACCAGCCCGCCCCCTTCTCCGCCATGCCCCGTTTTACACTTGGTGTGAGCATCGAAAAGGCGCAGATTTGGCTGCAAATACCCTTTGTGACCGAATCTGTGACAGATATATGCAAAAAATTGGCGTATACCTAATAAATGAGCCCCTATATTGATATATTTTAAAAAAAATGCCTTGGGTGAAGCCACCTTTTCATGTATTTGCTCCTTAATTATCAAAAAAGGGCTATTAATCAGATCTGCCAATGTTGGTATACATTTTTTAAAATTAAGCTTTCAGGATGGTAAATACAGAAATGTGAAATAATTTAACCACTTAAGAACCCTGCCATATTTCACCTTAAGGACCAGGCAATTTTTTGCAAATCTGACGTGTCACTTTATGTGGTGATAACTTTAAAACGCTTTTACTTATCCAGGCCATTCTGAGATTGTTTTCTCGTCACATATTGTACTTCATGACAGTGGTAAAATTGAGTAAAAAATTTCATTTTATTTATAAAAAAATACCAAATTTACCAAAAGTTTTGAAACGTGCAAATTTCCAAATGTCAATTTCTCTACTTTTGTAATAGATAGTAATACCTCCAAAAATAGTTAATACTTTACATTACCCATATGTCTACTTCATGTTTGGATCATTTTGTGAATGCCATTTTATTTTTTGGGGACATTAGAAGGCTTAGAAGTTTAGAAGCAAAACCCACTTTTTAAAGGACCAGTTCTGGTCTGAAGTCACTTTGTGAGGCTTACATAATAGAAACCACCCAAAAATGACCCCATTTTAGAAACTACGCCCCTCAAGGTATTCAAAACTGATTTTACAAACTTTGTTAACCCTTTAGGTGTTCCACAAAAATTAATGGAAAATGGAGATGAAATTTCAGAATTTCACTTTTTTGGCAGATTTTCCATTTTAATACGTTTTTTTCCAGTAACAAAGCAAGGGTTAACAGCCAAACAAAACTCAATATTTATTGCCCTGATTCTGTAGTTTACAGAAACACTCCATCTGTTATCGTAAACTGCTGTACGGGCACACGGAAGGGCGTAGAAGGAAAGGAACGCCATATTGTGTTTGGAAGGCAGATTTTGCTGGACTGTTTTTTTGACACCATGTCCCATTTGAAGTAGGGGGGCATCAGGGGGGATGCACCCCTGGAGTAGAAACTCACAAAAAAGTGACCCCATTTTGGAAACTACGGGTTTTTATTTTTTGTTATTTACAACGTTCATCTGACAGGTTAGATCATGTGGTATTTTTATAGAGAAGGTTGTTACGGATGCGACAATAGCAAATATGACTACTTTTATTGGTTGTTTGTTTCAGTTTTACATAATAAAGCATTTTTGAAAAAAAGATTTTTTTAGTGTCCCCACATTCTGAAAGCCGTAGTTTTTTTTATTTTTTGGGCGACTGTCTTATGTATGGACTTATTTTTTTTCGGTATGAGATAACTGTTTGATTGGTACTATTGTGGGATGTGTATGACTTTTTGATCACTTGGTATTACACTTTTTGTGATGTAAGGTGACAAAAAATGTTTTTTTTTTACACACTTTTTATTTTTCACGGTGTTCACCTGAGGGGTTAGGTCATGTGATATTTTTATACAGCAGGTTCTTACAGACGCAGCAATACCTAATGTTTTTATATTTATTTAAGTTTTACACAATAATATAATTTTTGAAACAAAAAATAATAATTTTAGTGTCTCCATAGTCTGAGAGCCATAGTTTATTTTTCTTTTTTTGGCGATTGTCTTAGGTAGGGTATAATTTTTGCGTGATGAGGTGACGGTTAGATTGGTACTATTTTGTGGGGCATACACCTTTTTGATCGGTTGGTGTTGCACTTTTAGTGATGTAAGGTGACAAAAAAAATTCGTTTTTTTATCAGTTTTTATTTTATTTTTATGACGGTGTTCATTTGAGGAGTTATAATGCAAAATAATAGCATTCTTTAATTCAGAATGCTAAGTAAAAATGTCTATTGTGGGGTTAAAAATAAAAAAAAATGTAACTCACCTCATCCACTTGATCACGCAGCCGGGCTCGTCTTCTTTCTTCAGGACCTGGCTGGAAAAGGACCTTCGGGGACGTCATAGAAAGTTCTTCTATCTTCATTCAGCAGGACCTGCGCTGGTGTCACCGCGCTCACCATGTGGTGAGCGCGATTATGTCACCAAAGGTCCTTTTGCAGGTCCTGAAAAAAGAAGCAAGAAGAGAATGCTATTATTTACCCTTATAACCATGTTATAAGGGAAAATATTAAAATCTACAGAATGCCTAACCCAAACCCGAACTTCAGTGAAGAAGTTTGGGTTCGGGTCTGGGTACCGCATTCAGTTTTTTCTCACGAGCGTCCAAAATGCATTGCACTCGCGCGGAAAAAACTGAAGAACGCAACCCAACGCAATTGTATACAAAACTCACCCCACTCACAGGCAAAATCGCACGATTTTCCCTCGATGCGCCCGCATCCTATCTGGCCCTCACACGTGATGCTCGTGTGAAAGAGGCCTATGGGGTAGATGTGGGGGAGGGTGGTAGCGAGGAGGCTCAGGAAAGTGAGGTAGCTAGCTGGGTAACAGTTAGAATGTGGGGTAGAGGGAAGAGTGCCAGGGAGGCTAGCCCTGATCTGACACACCACATTTGCATGGTTGGCAGATGAGGGGGATGTCAGCAGGGGGACCAGGAGAGCAGGGCAGACCAGACAGGAGTACAGATAGGGCAATCTGTCATAGAGACCAGGATCGACAAACAGTGTGTTATCTTCCTAGCGCTCAAGTTCGACACATCGCGGATCGGGTTGACAGATTACTGGGAGGGGCTGGAGAAGATCCAGCGGTCATGGTCCATATTGGAACCAATGACAAAGTTAGAGGTTGGTGGAGCGTCCTTAAAAATGATTTTAGGGATTTAGGATAAAAGCTTAGGGCAAGGACCTCAAATGTAGTATTTTCCGAAATACTACCGGTACCACGAGCCACACAAGAAAGGTAGTGGGAGATTAGGAAGGTTAACAAGTGGCTCAAGAACTGGTGTAGGAAGGAGGGGTTTGGGTTCCTGGAGAACTGGGCCTATTTCTCTGTTGGCTACAGGCTCTATCGTAGGGATGGGCTGCACCTCAATGGGGAAAAGGCAGTTGCGTTAGGGGAGAAGATGGCTAGAAAGTTGGAGGAGTGTTTATGGGATATTTTTAAAAGCATCCTAAATTCTAATTGTGAGAGGTGCATACCTTATGGGAATAAAAGGTTAAGGAACAAGAAAAAAACAATGTGGATAAATAGAACTGTAAAGAAAGCAATAAATGACAAAAAGAAAGCATTTAAATCATTAAAACAGGAAGGTAGCGAGGAAGCACTGCAAAAGGAAAAAAATAGAATATGTAAAAAACGAATAAAATCTGTCAAACTG